>NC_140127.1:46252760-46625260 GCF_964035555.1 Netta rufina
TTTACCTACAGCAGCTAGCAGCCCCGGCGATACCTGTTAGTTATTAATGCAGCGCAGAAGGATTTTACCATACTTTTCACTAGGGCATAGGTGGCAAAGAAAGCACTAAAGAAAGTACTAGTTATTCCTTACAACCACCCATTAAGAAATCTGGACATACCAACTTCAGCCACAGCTATTTCCTTGTCTAACTAAAAGGAAAAAGTGGTTTCTCAGACACCGATGCATGGCAAAAATCACACACTGCCTCATGATCGCCGCATGGTGCTTGGGTTGACATTTACAGGACATCTGGCCGAAAGCACCAGGTTTCCAGAAGAGTACTCACAGAACGTAACGGCCCAACCTGTTGCTTTGGGTTGGTGAAATGCTGCGCTTCTTTCTGGGCTGGCTGACTCTTCTCCCTCTCCCAACGCTTCATGTAATCTGCTTTCATGCATAATTTTCCAATAAGCGATGCAACTAATGGCACACACAGCAGTTATCTTAAACGCTTCCTAATATTTTACGTGCAAACACATTCAGTAATAATTGCAGCCCTAATCAAGATGCCTTAGTCAGTTTTCCTTCTTACAAAAGCATGTAAATGTATTCTTTAAAAGTTTTTTTAATAAGTACTGAAGTGAATGCCTTATCGTGCCCTTTACTCGGGACCTAACCCACCAGCTGTTATTGTTCCTACAATTACTAATTACACCGCTGTCATGCCAGGGAGTCTGTTGTGGTGGGCACCTTGGAGGGGCCCTTTGAAAGGCAGCCCGAAACGGCTAGGCACTTTTTCCATGCATAAGACGTGGCTGGGTTGCGGCACGCTGGCTGGCAGATTTTAAGCAAACAACGGAATGATTTAGAAGAGCTTGATAAAAACCAGCCCGACAGCACCAGCACATATCTATTGTCAGCATCGCAAAGATTAATTCAGTATCATTTCTGGTCCACATTAAGAGAGAACTGAGGCTTGTGGGAAGATACATGGCTATCTGGTGAGGCAAGATATATGGTATTGGATCTCGTGACCTGCAGAGCTCCCTTTGAATGAGTGAATACACAGAGGAGTGCTGCAAGATTGTTCCCTTCATTTTCAGAAAATCAGCAAGAGGCAAAGAGCTATCGTGTTTAGGTCTGATCTCCTTATGCATCTGTCTGTGCATCATAACACTGTCTTCATGCAAGTAAACAGCCGTGAATCATTTCTGCCTCTCAGATTACACACGGAAGCTTTAACCCAAATCACTTTCCAAACAAGCACGTGGCCAATTTTTGTTTTCCAAGTGAGTTTTGCTACTCTTCCCTTCTTTCGGGTGATAGGATGACTGCATGGACAAAGAAAGCAAGACAGCCCTTCCCAACCACTGAAAATTTTTCTTTCCAAGATTTTATTAATTTGCATTTTCCATTTCCTATTTCAAAGGAAAGGTAACCTGCTCAAAGCTGTAAAAAGCCAACCTTTCCCTTAAGAGACTTCATCTTTCTTAAGGGACTAAAATTTCAATTGAAAAAAAAGAAAAAGGGGGAGAAATTAAAAGTGAAAGAAGCAATATTTGGCAATATTTGATGTATTTAAGTATAAGCCAGATGTGGAAGTATATATCTCCAAATTAAACATTTACTGAGTTGGCAGTGATAGAATTTTCTTCTCACACATGCAAACGTCAAGTCTGAATGTAGTCTAATTTATACCTGTGTGTCCACCTGCCACTTGCTACCCAATGCCTCATATAGCTAAGCAGCAGTTAAGATTTGCCCCCTATACTTCTGCACAGCCCCCTCTCCTCTTGGCACAATAGCATCATTTTATCTCTAAACGGTTTAAGGCTGTGATGAAACATCCTAACTGTGAGACAGCAACATGCATGAATTGAATTCAATGGGGTGACCGGTTTTCTGAAGCCCTGGGAGGAACATAAAGACTACTAAAAGCAACAATAGTTGTAGGTACTGAAAATCTTGGGGAAAAAAATCAGACCATGCTATTTGTGAGTCATAATATAAAGACACAAACATGATGAACACTGTTACACAAGGAAAGGACTCAAGAGTTGCAGATAAACACTGGGACGAACACTTTTCCCCCATGTGGCTAGAGGGCTCCAGTTGCCATGTCTGTGGTGACGAGTTCATTTTGATTTGGGCTCCCTACTTTCACACCCCTTGCCATTCATTTTCCCATAATATCAACAGCATTTGGCTTAGTATTACCTAGAAAGTGGGCAATCAACACAGAAAGCAGTTGTAACCAAAGAAGTAGATGGGTCTGTAAGAATGAAGTACGGTGACGAAGAGCTGAAACCCCCCCACTTATCTACTTTTTATGAAGGACGAAACAAAGTATTGCTCTCATCAAATTCTTTAAGATGAGTGTCTCTTTTCTAAGGGATCCAGCAGAATTTATTCTATCAGTCAGCAACGTCCTTACAAAAATGGAATGCCAAAGTGAATTTTTTTTCCAACCTTGAGTTATTTTACACTCTAAAATCACTAGCAGTATGGTAATCCCTGCTAATCAGGGGCCTAATTCTAATCCTTTTTGAGATTGGTGACTGTACATTTTGGAAACTCAGGATGTTTTCACCTGTTTTCCCCAAACAAAATTTGGATTTAACTCGTGGTCAATATCCATGGCACTCAATCATTAGTGACACTAACGAGCTTCTGATTTGCAGGCTTCCAACACTATTGAGAACCTGACTTCTTTTGTGTTATCTATGATAGCTGGAGAGTGGCATGCCAAATGCAATGAATGGGGCCAGCAGACACACACCAGGAATGGGTTACCAAAAGGCTTCCCTTTCAGAGCCACCTGAAGTAAAAACACCACGGGGCAATCATAGACATGTCTGACTGTGGATCTTTAAATTCAAGGACAATCTCCTGTTTTATTTGGAAAACAAAACAAAAAGCACCAAAACAAACATACTCAAGCCCTCACCAAGAAAACACCCAAATAAATACAGCCTGTTTTCCTCCTGTATCCATTCAACATCCTGCTCCCCAAAGGTGGAAGGATATGCACAAGAAGAGGTGTCACCAAGGACAGTGCCCACTACCTGCTGTATGTGACCTGCTCCTAACTCAAGCTGCTTTAATCGATCATTTTGCAGGCAGCCTGAGACTGCAGCCTCAGAGCACGTCCTGGCTGGGGAGAAACAACAGCCAGCGGCATCAGGCTGTATTCTGGGATTACCACAGCCCCTGCATGCAGGTCCCCAACTGGGGTGCAGCAGGAGTTTGGCTCTGCCTTGCCACCTGCTCCCCAAGGCAGGAGAAGCTTTAAACATCTTCTGCCTGGCACCACAGGACTGCCCATGGTGGAAGGTGTGAAGTGCACCTCCCTCCCTCTCCGCTCTTGCCAGGGTAAGAAGGGTTGAAGCTGCGCTCCTCTGTAAACTGCACTCAGATCTGTGGGGTATGGCAGCGAAGGGAGACGTTGCCTCATGCCCCGTGCTTGGGAACGTCTTGCTGGCCATGATCTGGCTTACAGGTCTTTACAGATTAACAGATGGTATCTTGGTATATACCTGACAATAAAATGGGAGGGAATTCCAACCCCAGCTAATGTTTGGCTGCCAAACGCTACGCCTACTCGTAGCCAAAACAGACCACAGTTGAACTGCAAGAAAAGAAGGGCAGAAGCTGATGGGATGGTTCTTGCCAATAGCAAAGAACAACACGCCGTGTCTGAAAGTACCGGTGTGTCATGATGCACTCCTATCGCAGGCGAGGTGTATCACCACAAAGCCCTGAATGCCGGACCTCCCAGGCTCAGGCTGGTGCATGCTGGGGCCAAAACCAAACAAGTTTCACTTCTGATGAGATAAGTAAGTGATTTCAGACCATTACTTCAGGGAAAAATCTAGGACCCTTGTTCTACAATAAATGGCTCCTTACCCGGATCTGTTTTAGAAAAGACTGAGTGAACTAGTAAGAAGAAATGAAAACACTGCAACCACAAGCTAGACGTGAAGATAAAACACTAGAGAATACAGTACCATACATACCATATTTATCACACCGCCACAGAAAATTAACAAAAACCCAGGGCAGAAGTTCACACAAAATCAGAATAGCACAACTCTACTGCAAGACATGAATTTCATCCTCCTTCACAAACAGAACTGAGAGGGATGCTCAAAGTACAGTTGAACAGACAAAAGGCAGCTCAAACTTTGTCTTTTGCTGTGCTTCTTCATTCAGCAGACTTTTTTTGGTACTGTTCCATGGAGCGAACATTCTCCATTTTCTTTGAACAAATTGTATTACACTTGTTTCTCATCAGATTACATAAATTAGCTGAGAAGGAATGGATTCAATTACAGTGCAGATTCCAGACCTCTTAAGAACTTACTGCCTAACACATTCCTTTCATTTAATAAACTGGAACCAAATGAGGATTATATCATATAAATAATACTCCCTTGATAGGGCAATGCAATAAAATGGCAAAAATACTCGGAGGAACCACGTAGATCAAATACAAGAGCCTCTGATATTACCCACCGGATTTAAAATATGAACCTCACATAAACCTAATTGTTCAGTATTTTTAAGCTGTATTGCGAGCAAGAACCTGATTCAGGGGATACCTAAGACTGAGCTTAATATCTTCTGACAGTTAATATCTTCTGACAGCATCAAACAGCTAATTAAAAAACGTGTTGCAGCAAAGTATTGATTTCTGTATTTAAAAGATAATTTGATAGCTTTGCATAAGGTACTAGCCTCTCCTGCAAAATCCAAGATTTACATGTCAATCTCCCAAGTGACTAAAAGTAAATACAACCAAGAGCAAGGGCTTTGGAAAGATCTGAGTGAGGCAATTTCCCAAACTGAATCATTCTTTAAGAAGGAAGGCAGCATTTTGGAACAACTTAAGCTGATACAATGAATTTAGGAACAACCCTTCTCAACTGAAACACTCATCCATTCTTTCAGCTTGGGAAATAAATGTGCCCTCTACACTAGGACATTTTTATATCTGCCTAAATGTGTAAGTATCTGGGGAAGGAAAATGTGATGAAAAGAGCTAGATTTGAAGCTCGTTAAGAGACTCAAAGGCTGAGGTCACAGACTATGCATACAGTCAAATTATCTCCATCCACAAACAGCATCTGACACATTTTGAAGAAGCATGGAGGAAAATAAAGAGGCAGAGGAACAAGGCTGCCAAGACAAGAATAACCATTAAATGTACAATTAGCTGCAAGAAAATTCTTTATAGATCATTGAAGAATGGCTGAAGACAGTTTTGATGACAGCCTATGTAATCACAGCTTGTCTAACCCTAAAGCTGTATTTAATCTGGCATACAAGTACAAATACAGCACCCAGCAGGTGAAGTTCCAATTTAGACTTATAGCAAGAAACAAGACATATTTATCTATTCAATAAAAAGTTTTACAGGGGACATGGTAAATTCTCTGCCAACAGGAATTTTTAAATCATAACCGTATACCTTTCTAAACTAGCTGTCAATTATCCAGCTATGTAGTATATTCAAGACTTGCTAAACTTTATGGCATAAGTTCTGCAGGAGACCAGCTTGCAGAGTCCTTGCAGTTCTTCCTGGGCTTAAAATCTAGAAAACTTTAGACTGAGAAGAATTATAGGCTGTGCAATACACCGAATGGATAATGCAGAACGTATCAGTCACACAACAAAATATAAAGTCTGTTAACTAAAAAACAATATTCCAACCAGAAAGAAAAGATTATAGAGAAGGCATGGGAATAGAAGGCACTGTTTGTGAAGAAATTTTTACCATTTTGCTTCAGAGAATGCATGCAAATTTAGGCCCTTCTCTGTTGCTGTGGTTTGGAAAACAATCCAAACTTTTTATTTAAATTTTAGAGGGATCCAGGTTGGCATGCACTTTCATTACTATTACCACGGACAGCCTTGCATTTCAAAGCCTAGGTCAAAAATTGATCAATTTTTATATGGCATGCACAACACAGGCTAACAAACGAGAATAGCCTGCAGCATAGAGCTCAAGTTCAGCAAAGTTTAATCTTCTATTTAAACTTTTGCAGGGTCAAGTCAAAGTTAGAGGCCTCCACTTCTTCTGCCCATTGCTCTTCCAAAAGAAGCTGCTGGCCACCTAATGGCTAGGTGGGCCTCAACATACCCACATGGATCCCTGCCTCTGCCTACCATCTTTGTCAATGAGGAATGAACGAGAAACAAGACAATATGCCAGCACCCTCAGCCTGCCCATTTCAGCTTATTTGACACCTCCAGAAAAGCCATCATCAAAATGTGTCTTGTAATACACAAATTACAAATTAGCAGGAGAATTCAGCTTGGTGGCCAGGGAAGGTGGGCCTTTTGTCACATTCTGTACCACCCGCTGGGACCCTCCTGAGTTTGTGGACCTAAGAACTCTCCTCACATGCGTGCTGAACTGTGACAGGCCAGGGGCACTCGCTCACAAGGGTTTGCAAATGTCTCTGACAAGAGCTCTGCACTCATTAGTTGAGTTTACATCAACTAGGTGGGGAATAATGCTTAAAGGGAATTCACCTGTTTCAAACTTCTACAGTACCAGCTAAATCTTTTGTCCTGGGCTTCCTGATACCTGTTCTCTGTCTGGCTGATAACATTCACAATGATAATCACAAGAGACATGGCAGGAAAAAAGGTCCTACTCTGAAGATACTGAACTGGTGCAAAATGGGATGCTCAACAACACCTGTGAGCTACAGAAATGCATCACTGTTTGAGATGTTCTCTGACAGGGTGAGGCCTGTATGAAAAGCCATGTGTAGGATGCATCTAGAATCACATTGTCTAACCATAAAGGTTTTTTCTTTGGCCAATGTACCAATGTGCCAACACGTCGCGATCTGTGGGTATACTTATGTGTAGAGTTACACATTTGTATATGAACCTTGTTAACTAGGCTTCATACATTCATATCAATATATAAATTAAACAAAGTGGTCTTCCTGGCAATGTGCATGCTTTATCTGAACTTCCCTCTACCTTCAACTGGTAAATTCAGATGCAGTTTTCCACATGTTATATATAAGGCTGTTCAACTAGAATATAAGTTATGCCTTAACCTCCCCACCCCCAGCACACACTTTATTTTTTTTTTTAACAGTAAAGTAAAATGAAGCTATATTCTACCCTTAGAGGGAATGAAAATACAAAACTGTCTATGAAGAGTTTGTAGTAGTTTTGACACAAGGGACGAAAAAAGAGGTTGAAGCTTATATCAAAAGAGACTTTTTCAATATAGAATAAACAGGACTAAGCACAGCTCCTGGATATCACTGACATCTCTTTTTGCGTATGGTGATAACTTAAAATGCTTATTTATGAGCCTCTAATAATATCCTAATATGTAGACAGGTCATAACATGCAAAGCAGACACAACGGTGTGTTCGCTCTTGTTCTTAACTCGGTTATGAACACCAACCGACTGTTCATCTCTGTGATTTAGAAGTGTAAAATTTGGAATTTTGCTTCACATCTCAGGCAATGCTGAGAAATTTGTGTGCTTCTTTGCCTCATTACTGACATCTGCTGTACTTTAAATGAATGGCACAACCTCACCAATCCACTTGTTCCCTCCAACACTCTATCCTGAACACCAGAATTTGACATGCGCAGTGATTTGCATTGCTTCCAAAGAAATAATTTGCATTACAGAAAACCACTCTCAGAAATTTGAGAAAATGCAGTAATTCCTTCATACTGGGCACCTTTTCACCAGGAGATAAGTAACAGCATATGGCGTGGCAGCGAGCTGTTCACAGGTCTTACATTCTAGCACATGGGAAGAGAAGACTTCCATACTAATTCACAGCACCAGCTGAAATTTTTACGATTTCTTCCCCCGTTGCCAATGACACCTGCTGCCTCACACACAGCTTTGGTGCCCAGGCCCCAGGCAGACCTCAGCTTTGCCACACCTCTTAAAATTGGCCTTCACGTACAGACGCATGCAAGCATCTCTCACACGTGTATCTCTTGGCACAATGTCACAGGATATATCTTAAAGAAAATATATTCTTCTGTTTAACAGCTTACTGATGGACTTTATCACTGATCATAGGCAACACCACCATAAGACTTGTGCACGTGACCCGCTTTCAAAGCGAAGCATCCTCCCAAAGACCTCATGGAGAGCGGGGAAAGCTAGAGATGGCTACTGCCACATCTCAAGAAGTATGCTCTTACCCATTAAAGCACATCACTATTTATAGGCTCCTCAGGGTACTGAAAGATGCAGAGACAGGCAATGGCTGTATCGTCCTTTTTAAGTTTTATTCTCTGAACTAAACAAATCTGACAGTATCCTTCCTTTAAGCTGTTCTCTATAACTGATTCTGATCCAGTGCAAAACACTTTCACAGGCTCTCTTCTCACCCAAAATCATTTAAATCTCTCTCTTTCTCTCGCCTAAAAGCAAGTAAGTGGAAACAAAGTCAAGACAAATACCTCAAATCTGTTTTCCGAGGCAAAAGTCTCTTCTTTCCACTGAAGTAAGCTTCAAAATCATCTGTTGTCAGTCTGTATGCATAGTCGATGTATGCAGACACCTCCTGGTGATGAGAATTATAGTCACGAATGTAGATTATGGACTGAAAAATACAAAGAAGGCCACAAATGAAGGGTGGAGACATACATATGCATTCAGATTTCTGTGTAAAAACACTTAGAAATGATATAAATATTTTCAGTTTCACCTGGGCCAGACTTCTGTTGAGACACTCCTGTTACAACATATTACGGCATATTCTTAAGAGAAGCCAATCAGTGTTGAAATAAAAATAAACAGAGATGCAGTATCATGCAATGTGCCCTTGTGTGTTCCCAGTGCCTTCTGCTGCCACTCTGTGAGGGTGAAGATTTTCCATAGGTCCCTGGGCCACATCTGCCAGCCCTATGCAGGCAACCCTAACACAGCTGAATGCCACAGGACACCTACTTTTCAGCAACAGAACTGAACGAAGGGTGTTTTTGTGTGACCACACTTCGGTGCTACTGTGCATGCCCTAATTACAGGATCAAAGCAGGTGAGAATGGTACTTATTTTGGGATGTGACTCTACAGCCATGAAAAGGCTTTGCTTATTCAACTTAATATTCACAATGGATTTGTAGCTTTTCAGAAAGACAACAGACTGGAAACAGGTTACCACACATATACCTCTCCCACGCTATGATCAGGGAACAGAGCGGATCCCGCCAGCCCCCTCTCCTGCAAGACCACGCCTGTGCCGTTTCACTCTTGACAACTGATGAGTAGCAGAGCAAAAATGTGAGCATTCAAATACATGCAAACAAACAGCGCTGCAAAATCCATGCCTAGAAATACAGCCAACCAAAGCAGGATGGCTACAAGTAGGAGAACACAAAAAGAACAGATTTACCAGTCATAAAGTCACGCCTCTGTAAATTACCCAATTAGCTTTTGCACCTACACGTGTCACCACTGAATTAAAGGTGGCAGTAGGGCACCTGGAAGACAGCAACGCATTCAGCAGCAGTTCTGGCGTGTTAGGGTCATAACACGTGGAAGAATATAGTACATCGGCTCTCATGCTGCTGCTGAAATGCATGTCACGGGCAGAGGCACTGATGGGACGGCTTTCCACTGGCGGAAAACCTTGTTTCCGATTTTCTCTGCACTTCTTCTGTGCTCCTTTACCTTTTAATTGCATTATTTTCCAGTGAAACTGAGAACAGCTTGGTAGAAGGCAATTCTTCTTTGCACACCTCCACAATGCAAAAAGCAAAGAAATGATAGGATGAGTGCGGACTTGAAAGACAGAAGAGTTCATGCATCCTGGGACCCACATAAGAAAAAGTAAATGCTGAGAGGAAAGGTTAGTAGGTAGGTGTACAATAAAAGTATTTCTTAGCTCTGTGCCTGTTTGTTTTTACTCAGCTGAAATCAGGTGATATTTCTTTTTTGAATACAGGGGAAATGGAAACAATACCACATGGAACTCTTTCAAAAAGCATTCTTTATTTTAACAGCAGCAGATTTCTAGAGTGTAATGGTTTATCTGGCAAGCTGTTGTTATACTAAGACATACTTCCTTTTCCAATTTCACATTTAATTCCATCAAAACATGTGTTACTCATTTTGCAGTTTTGTACCATCGATGTTGTTGATATAAAGAGCCAGAAGAATCTCCTGCAATACAACTGACCATCTTGAAACATGTCTCCTCCCCTATTCTCAGCACGCCCCATTTTGAACAACCAATTTGTGTGTCTGGACAGCCTGGTAAGGACAGAGATAAGGCAATGAGAAAAAAAGACTGCCTACCACACCGCAAGGTGACCGCACGTTGTACCCACGTTTCTGTAACAAAACTAGGGGCATGCTGTACATCTAAAGAACAGGATTCATCATCCTTCAGAAAAGTTAGTTTTATATGAATACCTTGACTTGCATAGTATGATCCAATCATTTGAAGAGCTGACAGATGTTACAGTATTTTTTGCAATATTAAAAACAGGGTTATCTTTCAAGGCTCTTCTGCTTATAAAATTTATCTCCTGAAGTAATGTTCACATATTATCAGCTATAAATCAACACCAAACTACAGGCAAGCATACAGACTATCATCAAAATTGCTTTATGAACTCTAAGAAACCAACCAAAATATCTAAACAAAAATGTTTTATGTTAAAGGTATGCTTTTGAGGCCTCTTTCTTAGAACTAAAGGCCTTTGATCCTTCTCATCCGTCAACATGGTTTCTCTTCTTTCCTCATCCATGATTCATTTCTAACCACCTATAAGCATTCATTCATTAAACTATGAATCAGCTTGAATTTTCTTAAGATACTCTAAACTTGTCACGTCACACCTTTTTGCCCCAGAGAAGACTTGCACAAATTCACACTCTTCTCCCAAAATGATAAAGCTCTTAACTTAAAAATAACTCAAAGAGAAAATAAAAAGTAACATTAAATCCATGAAGAGGAAAATCTTCTAAAAGTCATACCGATCCTCTTCTGATTTGTCTCTAACACAACAAGCTAAGTGTGGAGCTTGTGCTTTACATCCATCTGTAAGCTTTCAAGAACATATTGTATGGTGAAAGGTGGAACAGCTTTAATTTAAGATGAGGTTTGAAAGCTACACTTACGTATAGCTTTTGGGCCTAAAAGCAGAACGTGTTTACAACTGGGGTAAACTGACTTATGATTACAACAGTTTGGAACAAATTAGCAACACAGAGTTCCTTTTACTGCTTTTCTGACGAGAAACTAGAGGGGTACAGAAGTGCTGTTTCTAGTTGCACAAAGGACCAAGGAGTTCCTGTAGTTTCAATGGGCTGGGGAGCAGACCTAATGCTGCCTTCAGCACTAGCACACAGGTGGGACTTTGCTCAAAGCCACACAGTTGTGCCTAATTCAGCCATAAATTTGGCTGGCAAGAGCCTGCACATCCCTACAGGAAACAATCAGTGCTACTGATGCTTTTGAGAGAGCCACAGATAATTCTGGACACAGATAATGCTGGACACGAATGAAACCTGCATTTCACTAGTGAGGAAATGCACATGAGGGCATGTTCCTCTGCCATATGCAAGGGGGACACAAACCAATGGATTCAGAAAGCTTTGGCAGTATTCAGGGACTGTGACTCTGCCAGGAGAACAAGCAATACATATTTCCTTCCGAAATTTAGGCATGTCTCAAAAATGTTGCCACTCCACATAGAGTGAGTTCAGATGTTACACTCCCTCCAGTGCTGATGCTGGAAGAGGCAGCGGGAGAAGGGCTACTGGAAAGGCTCTGACAGCTGCCTCTCACCAGCGAGGGTTTTACCATGGAAAGGGAAATGGAATTTGCATCCTGCATATCTAAGTTCAAGGAGATTGTAAGAAAAAAAGCTCTGACCTTTTTCAGGTGGCATGAAGAGAAGTTTAAACCCATAGAAAAGGGAGATGCAATATTTACAGAGGATAAGTATAAATCTCTCCATACATTTATATAAATATACTTGTAATAATTTTCCATATTCATTTATTATACTTCACACATGTATATAAATATATCTCTCTCCCTGGTAGAGATGCTGAGGAGGTAGACAAAGTTCAGGATTGGGAAACCGTGATTTGGAACAAAATAGCACCCTACATTTCTTTGCTTATCCTTTTTGCTTCTATCTTCAGTTGTGTATTTTTACACTAAACAAATACTCTGTGATGCCAATGCTCTGATTATTCCAAAACCTCTTGCATCTGCTGCTTCCTATTGACAAAGGCTGAAAATTCACAAGGCTAATTCACTTGGCTATGCTAAATACGGGGCCACTTTCTTCAGGAGCATAGGTATGTGATCCTTGGAAAAGGCTAATACTAACTTGTCATATTTCAAACCAGTTTAACAAACAAACAAACAACAAGCCACTGTGAATAACCAGTTCATTCAAGTATTTATTGATCTTTTCAACTACATGGACCATTTTTCCAATGCTATCTCCAATTAGGAGATAGCATTGGAAATTGGGGAACTGATTCCAGTTCCCCTGGCCTGAAATCAGGTCCTGTGCTGCCAGTTCAAAGCACTGCAAGTAGAGCCATTAGATGGGGATAAAGATGTAATTAAAATCTACTTCTGGGTATTTCAAGCACAGGCGGAAACTCCAAGTAGTACAAATCCTACAGTGTTTAATTTTCAGTTCCATGTCTGTTCGTTTCCCCCCAAATTCTAGAGACTCAGTTCATTTCAATAATTCTTTTGGAATTTTTTTCTGTACCAAACCTAAACTACAAAACTTTTGCAAGTTGTACACTGTGGTACACACTGCTTCCTATAAATCCGTATACTGACAACTATTGCACGTACTGGGCAGGCCGCCTTGCTCATGGCACGCACCTGATTAATCACAAAGATCCTCTCCAGCCTCCTGCACACACTTTAATTTGAATAGCACCCTCAGGGCTGTTTCATCCAACTCATTTAAACCAATGAAACAGAACTGTGTGATCTTTGTGTCATGCTCCAGGTTCATGAAAGAAAAAAGGAAGAATAGAAAAACTGTCCAGGCAAGAAAAATAAAAGAAAAATTTCCTTTGGCTGCCACATCGATAAACACTGGGGACTCAATTCTCACATACATTAATATCATTACATACTGTTCAGGGAGTATAAAAGCATTTCGAAAAAGGCACAGACTACATTTACCCCTTGCTTACAGTTGGCTTATGCTTTGCTAGCACTCGTGTGGTTAAGAGTCAGGCCCACAACTGTGATGACTTCTGTGCCGAGTTTTTCTGGGTTTTGAAGCATGTTCTTCAAACTGCTTCAAAAGCTACTGAAATCTTCTGGTTAAAAGGCAGGATCATGCAGCCATGAAGGCCTTCTGCCTTTGTCTCTAGAGGAAACAAACTGCTCCATGCAGAATTTCCATGCAAAATCTGAGAAAATATTGTATGCTTGGGTCCAGTACCATTTGCAAGTTTTCAAGTTATAAGAAAAAAAATAATAAAAAAACACCTGCCAATGATTCATTCCTATATACATTACTTCATGCACTGGAACGTGTCTCCTGAAACTGGTTTTGATTCCCAGCAAGACTTCATCATGGACACCGAAATGCCAGGACTTGCCCATTATTTGGGGTATATTTATATGCACTAGGAGACAGGTTCAATGTTCAGAAAAGACAGCACACCTGCTTCCACTGACATCTGCGAGCACTGATCAGACTTGCAGGGTCTGAGGAGAGTTTGTTTGCATTTTTTCCTACCTTGTAAACACTGCCAGTAAGAATTACATTCCTCAGACTAGGCTAAATCTTGGCTCTTTAAGATGTTCCAAACCTGAAGGATTATTTCTCCCTGGTTAGAACATCAGGCTGGGACCTGTGAGGAACAGGTACGAGTACCTGCCCCGGACTGCCATGCTGCAGGGACAGTCCAACCTGTGGTCTCAGTCCACTTTTAAGTAACGCTGCATATCAAAGAAGAGCTGAAAACCTCCTGAAAAGGGCCTCACCCCTGTGAGCGCTGCCCATGGACAAGAAAGCTGTCCATCACTGTTTTAAAGGTGAAGCAGCAAACGAGCTCTTTGTGCTAGCAAAGGTTATAGCAAGCGCCAACACTGTTCAGAAGACCAACTAAATTCCCAAGGAGGGGAGAAAAACGACAGGCAATTTTTAGGAATTAGAGCTAAAAGACAGACATTGGTTATCTTACAAGAACTTTTAGCTCTCCCTAAACCTTTCTTGTGTCCTTAAGGCAGAACACTGCTGCTCTTTAAGAGAACATTTTAATACAAGCTTTCTTTAAGCACTTCTCTAGCACATCCTAAAGGCTAACAACAGCAGGTTTCTAACTGCATCCCAGGGCTTTGCTGGCCTGGGACCTACAAGATGGCAAATTAAATGGAGCATGCCATGATTCACCTTACTTTGGAACTTTTGCAATACAAATCCACTCACGCTGGAGTTCAATGTAGCTGAGCAGACAGAATATGTGGGAATATAAAGAGACCAGCCTGCTGTCTGGTGAAACAGTCTTGTAAGTGCTTTAAAAGCACGCCAACCTGAAGGTAGCTGACGGGAAAGTAAAGACAGACAATATTTAGGAGTCAATTACTAAGCCACTGAGGAAGCGCTTTTCATGGGGACAATATAACAGGTGGGGACCCAGGGGCCCGAGCACAATTAGGCTGGAGGGGACAGGCATAAAACACATTACCAGTTAAAATATATTTTTAACGAGCAGCAATTTATTTTTGTTGTGTCGTGTTTAGCCTTATTTGCCACCCGCAGATCATGTTACGTCTAATAGAAATACCAGCGGGCAACAGTAGTCGGAGAAAGGACCTCACCTCTGTATCTTTAAAACAGATGCTATTCTCATTTCTGCTTTGCAAGTAGGAATAAATTGCTGACCTGGTCTCTGGGCCAGCCGGGAGTGAAAACAGTGTAAAACATAAGCTTGTAGGTTGGGACTTTATCTCTTGCACAATTTTATTTTGGGTGGAGAGAAAGGGAGGGGCACTAGCACAGAAATGTGTTTTCCTTTTAGCAGAGACATTGAGACACCCCGAAAGCAAGCCTAGAATGTGCTGTGTGCACATTCCCACGTTTTCAGCTGGGAATACCATTGTCTTGCTGATGCTAATTTTGAAACATTTCTAGAGCTTGCAATACATCTGAAATTACTTCAGTTTCCTTCTCCAATGCTCAAACACACCAAGCAGACTTTTGGAATACATGCACCTTTTACCTACCTGTTCCTGCAAAGAAAAAAATGTGCTTAAGAGAAAGCACTGAATCACAGCAGCCTTTAGTCTGCTTTCTCCTCATCTACCTAAAACAAGCATGATGTAGACTAAAGGTGAAAGTAAATAAATAAATAAATAAGAAGTGATTTTAACAGACAGTCAATTGTCCTGGGACACCAGGACATGCAAAAGTACTCTTTGATATTTTATTTTGTTAGCAGAAACACTCAGACAACAACTTAGCTGTAATTGAAAGCAACTTGTACTCTACCTTGTGTCAAATGACAAAACTCTTGTGGTTCACAGGGACCTATTTCATACTGGTGTTGCAGGAGTAAGACAGAGAGCAGGCCCTACAGATGGCTAAAATTATTACTCAATACTGCAATTCTCAGACACAGTTTAGCTTTCACTGAGGGAAGCAGAAGACCACTATGCTGAAGGATTTCAGGCTTTTATTAGCAACCACCTGTATTCTGTGCATTTACGTGCCAGGTGAAGGGTACCAGAGGCAGTACTTGGGATTTTCAGTGCCAAGACACCTGGTAAAGATCCTGAGAATGGGGCTGCTCAAGTCTAGATGCAACCCCAGCTCTCTGCACACAGCCTGCACTATTTTTCAGAGCTTAGCAGCCAGAGGACATCTTAAAAAAAAAAAAAAAAAAAAAAGGCCAACTTCTTATGATATTTAATTAGGAACTGAGGTCAGAAAAACATGGTTCTCCGTCTCAAGGGATGACTTCTTTGAGATGTTCAGACTGTGAGTGCTTAATATTTTCCCTTGGTACAAGTAGGCACCACCAGATTTATGCTCTGATAGCAAGCCTTGTCCACTGTCATCATTCTGCCAGCAGCAGCACTGCAGAGACAGCCAGAAGAGGGGCAGATCAGCAGTTGTGCTGCCCGAGGTGACTGTACTTTTACCTGGAAATGACCATGCTCTTGGAGGTGTACCCGAATTCTTGCATATGCAGGGTCCCACGAACCACGCTGCCGGGCACGCGGTACCACTGCACGGCAGGCGCTCGGACACGAGCCAACAGCCCCACTACAAAGTCTGCCTTGTTCCACAGCTCGCCGCGTTTCCCTCGTGTGCTTCTGGGCATATTTCAGAAACGCAGGCAGCGAGACGCATACACACACAATAACCTAACCAACGTTTTTTGAACCTGAGAAGCAGTGTTTGTGGGAAAGAATGGCTGGCCAAGAAGCAGATGTTCCAGCTTTCAACTCTTCAGAAAAAAAGAAGAAAAAAAAAAAAAAAGAGAGAGAAAAATCTGGTTACCCTTCAGAAGAAGAAATGTTTGCTATGTATGTGAAACATGTGCTTCCCAGTCCCTTACTGTTAAGTGCTCAGCAGCTGCTCCAACTGGAAGAAGCTCTGTGGACTGTGAATTTGCTTATCTATGTAAACAGGGTGTTGCCTCGGTTTGAAAACAATATTCTGGCTGAGAACAGGCTGCTGAGAGTGTGAGTTTAGATTAATTCTCTTAGCATTAAAATAAAGGAGCTTATTAAAACCAGAAATGCATGCTGAACCTAAAATTTGCCCAGACACGGCAAAAACACCAGCTCTAGCAGTGAGAAGGTTGCCACAGCTTTTGGGTTCAGCAAGTGCAGAACAATGCTTTTCCTGAAACAGGAGCACGAGCTCTCTGGTCAGCTGCTGCAGGTATTCTCGGAGCAGAATGGAGAGATAGAAGGAGCAACAGAAAGAGAAGTAGAAAGGCAGTTGTGTATATGTAATAGGTGGGAAAAAAAAAAAAAGAAGGAAAAAAAAAGGAAAGCCAGTGCAGGACACTCCCATTCCACCTAAATTTATGTGTGTGTATGGGGGGGGAATGCTTTTAAATTGAAACGTATTGTAAAAGAGAACTGCAGGTATTTCACAAAACTCTTTTGGGGAAGCAAGTTTCTCTTTACAACTACTGAAGAACTACAAACCTCTCGGTAAATTCAGAAAACAAAAAAAACAAAACAAAAAAAAATAGTGAATCAGCCCACAAAGAGAGAGCTGAGAGAAAAAAACGCACGTTTCAGAACTGCTCACGCTCTCTTGAACACAGACCGTGTTGAACCACATTCTCCACCGAGGTGCTGGCTGCTTTGGAGAAAAGCACAGCTTCACCAAGCCTCACCGTACTTCACAGCAGGACAATGCATATCACCAGTCCAAGACCTGAACGATCCTACAGGAGGTGGAAAGGTTTTGTTCCAAACCTTTCCTTGCAGGGGAAAGGTTCGGAACCAAAGGTTTGCAACAACAGGGAAAATTTGAAAAAGGAGCCTTTGTTGATCAAAACCTTCTACAATGTTTCATCGTTTTCAAAATAGCAGCCTTTAAAATCATTTTGGTAAATCAAACTGCCTTGAAGGTGATTCCCTAATGGTATCTACCAAAATTCCTGGACAGTCTCTCTGTTTTCTCAGTATTGGCCCCATAGCTGAGATTTGCTTGCAATGAACTTTCACCAGCTCTTCTTTTCCTCAGCTCAATGCCTTTTTTCCCTACAGCATTTCAGTGCCAATGTTCAGTTTAATACTGAAACAAATGTGAAGGAGAAAGGCACCATGACCTTTGCTTCTTGTTTCACTTAAAATACATCAGCTTAGAATGTGTTCAACAGCCACATCTTTTATTGTCAGTAGCAAGTAATCGTCTTTTGCATGTCAAGAATCATATTATATGTACACACTCCAGATTGCCAGTACAGCTAATGCAGCATCGTAACAGTAACAGTGATCTGGAGTCTCAAGCAACCCCAACAGAAAAAAAAAAAAGTCTCAGCTTGACGGCCACTGGAAGAAAGCCTGGCTGACTTGTGCCACCCAAATTTTCTTGAAGTTGTATGAGAAGTGTCCTTACTCCTGCGCCTGAAGCAATCTCCTACCAAACATGTACAAGCGCCAGACCTACAAGCACTCCGTCCAACCCTAACAAGGATGCACAAAGGCAAAAACCTCACTTGTTGCAGGGGATTTGCTGCCTGATGGTAAAAGCAGTGATCCGGTCCCGGGAAAGCTCTGTCCTCGGGTCACAAAAGCAGAAAACACTCACACTAAAGTCCCTCAAAATCTCTTCCTGTCTCTGGAGGGACCAGCAACAGAGGCCTGGGAAAATGCGGAAGAAGAGGGCAGGTGTGTAACGCTGCTTCCCCACTGCAGCACCCTGAACCCCTCCAGCCAGCAGCTAAAGCATTTCCAGAACCAATGGTCTGTAAAAACTAGGCTGTTGGTTTTTTTTTTTATTAAATCTTCCCCATGAGCTTGAGGATGCATGACGCATCAGACAACAGAAACTACTGCAAGAAACTGAAAATAAGGTTAGTTCAGCGTTTGCACGAGTATTCCTGGTTTTGCCACTCATCCGTGGTATCGTAGGAAATGAACGTGCAGAAAGAAACGTAGAAGTTGGAGTCACTTTTCCAAATTGATTCACTGAAAACACATTTCTGTTTACCTTGCTTAAGCGTGTAAAAACTGTGTAATAATTATACAGGTAAACCATGAGATAAATTAGCAAAAGATTCCAGCCTGGAAAGTATGTGAAAAGAAATGCAGCCTTTTTTCCAAGAATCTCAACTTTCAAAAGTCCATAAATATTGCTTAAGGGTTTAGTTTTTTTTTTTTTTTTCAGTACACTCTCCTGTACCTGCTCCATCAGAAGGGCATCAAAGTATTTTCCCTGGCAAACGCCTAATTTATGAATAAATAAGTAGTGAGGCATGAGAAACTAGAATAATAAGGGTATGCCTTAAAGTCGGTGAAAGGGACGGCTCAAAGCCTGCCCAAATATCGTACTGACTCAATTTCCACGGGTGAGCCTGCCTCTGAGACAACAGCAGCGCCGCACAAAGGGCTCTTTTATTCCGATGCTGGTCATCCTTGTTCTTCCTCCGACAGAAACAAAAATAATAGATTTTCTATTAATTGGCCAAGAAACCCTCCGGGGCCCCAGACCTGTCCTGGTTGACTCGCTCAGCCCGCGCGCGCCTGGGCGGACACGCAGCCAGGAGAAGCCTACCCATCGCGCCCGGCCCCGCGGGCTGCTGTGGGATGAACAATCCCCCAGTGTTCGGCGGGCTCCAGGTGTCTCGGGGTGTCAGCTGCCCTCTGTTTATTATTGGTTTGCTGTGTACAGGGAGGCAGGCCAGGCCATCAGTAACAACTCTGTGCAAATGGGTCAGGGAAATGAAAATAAAGCCTGTGCAGCGGGAACCTTTAGGGGCTGGGGTTTTGCTGGCAAGGCCTGGCCTCATTCCTCTTTAGGTGCTACTTAAAAATTGCTACTTGTTTGACTTGGAAGCGACTTCACATAGCTGGGGCTGCGTGAGATATGCGTAGCAGGGAAACCAGCTGGAGGCAGGTGTGCTGCTTTTTTATTTCAAGTCGTACGGGAGGAACACTTCCTCTGCCCAGTTCTGAGGGGTTTGCTTTTTAGAAGTCTGTTTATATAATTTGTTTTCCAGTGGAGAAAAAATTACTGTAAAAATAGTGAAAGGATTTATTTGCATGACTTTGAAGTTGGGGGGCTTGTTTTGCTTTGTTTTGGTTTTTGGTTTGCTTTTCACAGAAAAAAAATGAAGAGAGAGAAAGACCTCTTACAATTGCATGAAGACTTATAAACAAATAACCTTTCAAATTCACAGTCTTTTCCTATTTTCCGCTGGCCTAGGAGTAAAACACAAACCATGCTGCTCATTCACTGCTGATACTGGTTGGAGAACCTCTTGCAGCTCCTTTTTTTCTTGGGATTAGAGAATGGGACTCACATGTAGCTTTGGGACTAGCCAGACAGCTCAAATGAGATGTGTCTGAAGCTGCTGTTTGGGACACAGCCGAGAGCGTGTGTGGGCAGCGTGAACAGAGCACAGACATGCTGGTCACGGGCCTGGGGATTGCAGCTGAGGGAAGGTCACTTACAAGGACTGTCAAAAACATCTTGGGGATTTAAATGAGGAAAACAGATCTTCCCGCTGACACTGCTGGCTGACCCCAGGCACCCTGGCTGGGTGCTGTGCAGGGCTCTTGCTACGCACTGCCCCTACCAAAACTCTTCCCCCAGCATCAAGGCTCTGTCCCACGATGCACAGAGTGCCTCTACACCTGCCAATCTACACAGCTCAGTGTTATGTTGTTTTCTACAGACATAAACTGTGCCCCCACTGGGATGTCCCGCTGCCTTGGGGAGCGCTGCTATGAGGATCCACAGCATCAGTCGCTGGGGCAAGCCAGCTTCTGTTGTGTCTTACCGTAAGGAGATCGTAAGGAGATGCGTGCATGCGACGTACAACTCATGGTCCAGAATGGCCTCACTTTCTACCAGACTAATGAGACACGTACCTTAAAGAAGGCAACGAGATATATAAAAGTTAGCAGCTTTCCTCTTCAAGGGCAGAGGCTGAAATGAATACGTTGCCCCCTCTGCTCTGGGGTTGTCTCTAGTTCCCTAATAACTTCAAGACAACAACCCTGTTAACACAAGCGTATGCTTCTCCAAAGCCCCTCCTTGGCCTTAAGGGCAGCTGGAAAACCAGCAGTGCCCGGCAGGTGCGGCAGGCTGAGCATGGCTAATGTCTACAGCAACTTCCTTCTCCTAAAGGAGCACAGCGAGCTCTTTCCTGACTTTCCTCAGACCAAGGTACACATGGGCACAGCTTCTGAAAGCAGATACAATGCCACTTCTCTTGATGCCAGTTCCAAGGAAACCTGGGAGGGACAAGAGACGAGGACCAGAGCATGCAGAAATTAAAAGCCAAACCAAGCCAAAAAAAAAAACCAACAACAAAAAAACAACACAAAAACCAAGAGTAACATACAAAACCCAACAGGGCTGGACTCTAGTTACAATGATGGGGGACTCTGGTAGCTGCTGTCAGCTTTATGAACATTTGCAATGCAATCACGTGCACACTTGAACTTTCCTGAAGTTACGAGACCTGTAGAACCTTTGCAAAAACTCCTGCCAGATAGAATAAGCATCCACTGATGGCTCAAGATGGTTAAAAAAACAGCTTCACTGAGGTCATTCAAAACAAAGCTGAGGTTCCTGGCCCTACAGAGCTGCACAAAACTTAAAAAGCAGCTGAAACATCCACCAAAGTCCTTGAGTCTCTACAAAGGAACAAGACAAAATGAACAAAAAGGAGAAGGGGCAGGAAAGGAAATAAAGCAAAGCAGAGGAAAAGTGTTTTGCTTTTCATGTAAGAAAGTTTAGAGGCTTTTGATCATAATGAAAGCGTATTCGTCTTTTCCTGTCACGAGGCAGTGGGGTCGTTCATCTCAAAATCCTAATTAAAACAGGTTTAATATGCATCTGCCTGACTGGCCATGGTGTGCTCAAGGCAAAACACTTCTCAAAGGCACCTCTGACTCTAGCACAGGGCAAGCCCGATGCAGCCAGTGCACCCACCTGCAGTGGCTCCCTTGCACCTGATGCTGCTTCTTGGGGGGGAGGGAGGAGACTTACACCCTAACAACTTTATTCCCCCCTGCCTCCCCCAAACATCTTTTTTTTTTTTTTTTAAATTGAGTGACCTTTTTAAAAAAAAAAAAAAACACCCTTCTAAAGAACACTCTTTCCTGGTATTTGTCAAGCATATTTGAACAGATTTAACTGCAATGAATGTCACGCCTCCAACTATTGAGCTGAACATGTCATTCCCAGAGGTTTTTATTTTTTATTTTTTTAAACGATGTTTACCGAAACATCCATAAAATCCACTTGGCAGCCAGAGCTCGAGTCTCAGCTGTATGCCCCGTGTGCCCCATACCACTGGTACTGCTGGGAGTGACCAGGGAGGATTCTTCATTTCTGCATAGGCTGGGTTATTTCTTTTCTGATTTCAAGGGAGGGGAAGAGGCCAGGTCCATGAGCTCGAGGTTCTGCACACATGTAATGTGGGGCAGTGTTAGGCTCTGGAAGGACTCAGGAGTTTGCAAATTCTTCAGGGTAGGGAGCTTTTAATAGCACCTATTGTTAAGTTGCACAAGGTGTTTACTTTGTTATTAATAAATATCAAATCGAGCACCCAGAGGAATGGTACACACAGCATCCTGTGTACTTTTCCTGCTTTTTCACGTGGGCATAGCAACCAGATTCACTTCATATGTTCTGAAGAAGACATCTGCAAGCACAGCTTGCTTTCTACAAAGTTTATTTCTCTATTGCTATTCCTGCTAGTAAGACTTTTCATCAGGTAAAGCCTATTTATTTAATTTAAGGAAAACACTTGAAGTACTTTCAACACCACTGAAATCCACCTGCTTCTATCACAGGAGGTGAGACACCAATCAATCCATCCAAAGGAAAATGAGCAAACGGGGGAGGTTCCTTGCAGAGAGCACAATCGGAGTATCAATATTCAACAAAAAGAGAAGAGAGAACCAGGATTAAAAAAAGGAAAAAGCATCCTAGACTGACCAAACACTTATCCCAAAAGTTCATGTTGGAAACAAAAACACAAGAAAAATCCCTGAACGCAACCCACTTACTGTCAGCAGAAGATGAAGGTCTGGCTTCAGAGCTGATCCTGCCTGAATCGTGCTCTCTGGATGCCACTCAGCAGGGAAGCAGGACAGCATGGGATCTTATTTGGGAAATGTTGTTAAAACCGCAACAGCCATTTATAAGACACTCATCATGCTTAATGGTGCTTCTAGGGCAAGGTATAAGCCTTCTCTCAGTCCACAATTCCTAGTTTAAGTCTTCATTTTGTGGTTGAGCTGTTGCTTATGCACTCACCTGTGGCATCTGTAAACACTACATGCCATGGAAATTGCAACAAAAGCAAAACCTCATAACCCAATTGTCCCTGGTTTTGCTGTGAAGCTCACGAGAAAGCCTGCTCTTTGTGACAGATGTCAGGCCAAGCTGTAACACTTGCAGCTCTTCTCATGAAGTCTACACTATGCACAGAATTGGCACTGCAGTGACTGCTTTCCCACCCAGCCCCGTGTCATGCATGTTTTTCTGTTTTGTTTTTGACGGAGGACATAATTACTATAGAAGAAACTCCTCATATGGTGAGAGCAAAGCAGGCTTCCTCACTGAGCACTTTCCGACTGGTGCAGGGTGATTAATCCCCCTTGCAACTCACACTTAGTCCCATCAGCGTGATGCCAGCGTGGCAAATCAATGTGCCCGGCATACAACATGAGCTGCGATGTAGCACAGCCACGCCATGCGGATAGGCTCCATAAAGGTGATAAATCCTTGGCAAGCATAAAGCTTCAAATAGCAGCAGAGGCTGGATGGATGCCTGAACACTGACAGCCTTCTGCCAAGAGCTAGGTTAAGTTAGGGCAGCAGAGAGATGGGTGCCATTTGCAACAGCAGTGGTCAGTTTTAAATATGCCTCCAAGGCAAAAATAAACCTGAAGGGGCCGGTTGGCACAGCCTCCCTCATAAAGGCTTCAGGGGAAAGCTCTCATTTGAGCAGCCATTCCCTGAGGCCCTGCAGCAAGTGTCCTTCCCCACCTCTTAGTTTGTGGATTGGTTTCACCAAAGTCCCATTCCCTGGCTGGTTAGAAACAACGCGTCCCTCCCAGCGGTGCTCCCAAGAACGCCGTCAAGCCAAGCCACCGGCAAAATCACAGGACAGGGCTCCCTTCCCATGTAATTACAGGGCGGTGCCACTGGGCAGATGGCTCATGCAAAGCTTTGGCAGCCCGCAATTAAGCAGAAGAATCCTGCAGCAAATGTGGTTAGAAAGAAAGAAAGAAAAAGTTTGCCCAAGATTTGACAGAACTGCCTATAAATAGCTATAGGGCCCTGTCAAGCACATCTTTGCTGTAATTTCTCTTAAAATATCATTTCAGTGGGATTCAGTCCCATGTGTATGCTTTTTGTCAGAAAATAGCCGCACTAATGCATCTTAAAGATGTCTCCTTGTGCTCTGCCTACCATCTGGAAGGTATGCACGTAGATTTACAAGGCTTATATGAAGCATAAGTCAGTGGTTAATCCATTTGATTGTAAATCATGTGACTACGTACTGCGACCACATTAAAACTCTGCCATGAATGAAAAAAGGGAAAACTACAGCTATCCTACAATTTTGGTCAACTGAATCAAGCCTATTCTATGGGCTCACAAGCACTTGGTCCCAGATCTGTCATAGAAAGGAGATGCTTGACAGTCACATCTCTAATGACTTACATGTGTAGCTCCTGGAGCTGATGGGCCGGGGACTTTTCCCCCTCAACAGTTACTTAGTTGATGAAGGAAAAACAGACAAAACTGAACACTGGCATTTTGAAGGGTGCTGAAGTGGGAGAGACTTGTAGCACAGCTGCAGCCTTCGGCTAATGGTAGAAAACTAGTAACAAGGTTAAGGCTTAAACATCCACAACAAGACTTCAGGTGACTCCACACCCCAGGAAGGACCAACCTTACACTGATGGCAAAGCTAAAGCAAGCACATTGCCTTACTGCTTCTACTGTATGCTGACAGTCGCACACCTGTCAGCCCTGACCGAGGCAATCTGCTTACAGTTTTTATAGGCCTTGTGAGCATCTATTTACTCCCTCTGCAATCTAACCAGGCCATGCAAGGCTGCCCTTGAAACGCAGACATTCCTGCCCTTGTGCACCATCACAGCTACTTCACGACCTGTGGGACAGCAGTGCTACTGAGATCACTTCCCACAGGCGAGTCACAGTTCCAAGAGGAAAAACCCACAGCTGGCATGTGGGGTGCAGTGCTGGGATGCAGAGAGCACAGATCATTTGTGATTTGCATGGGGTTCAGGAGAGCCAACTCCAACCTTTCCACCCAGAGACCACAGCTGGACTCGCTCTCCTGCAGCAGACCAGTGCCTTACCAGTCACTGCCACCATGCTGGGCAAGCCCAGAGGGGCAGGCAGTGCCAAAACTGCTGAAAGCATCATCGCACCTCGCTGCACTTGCAAGGGGAAGGCAGGTTTTCCTAGGGAAGATGCACACCACTGCAAGCCCGTCTTCATGCTGCTGCTCATCCAAGGTTCTTCACTGGCACTGCTGAACTGTCCCCTCGGCTGTCCAGGCTGAACACCACTCCTCTGACCCGAAGCCCACTAGAAACTAAGGCTGTCATACATATCTCACGGTGTCACAAACTATCTACTTTCTGATATCTTGCCCCAGTCCAAATTTCAACACTCCACCTCCCCAGAACATTTTCTTTTAGGCAAGCTATGATCAAAAACTGCAGCGTGTGTTGTGCTGCCAACTGGTTTTACTGCAGAAATGGAAAGTGAATTCCTATCTGGAAGGGAGGCGAGGAAGGCAGTGGGAAGTCCTCTCCAGAGGACTTGGTTCTAAGGGCTTCCCCTTCACATCTTGATGATTTCCTCAGAGGTTCTTCCAAAGACGGCAGTACTCCAACATCAAAGCTGGAGAAAACCGCACTGCTGTGCTTCTGTTTGGCTCCTTTATCAGAGCAGTAGAGCACTACAGAATACTCAAAGGCTTGCGTTAACTAAACATCAGTGTCACTAGGACAGAAAGCATTACCTAAGACTTTATTTATGGGAACCGCGTTGCTTCTACTCAGAAAAGATGTGCGACTGGAGGGGGAAGAAAGAAGGGAAGGAGAGAAGGCAAAGAGATGTTACCCTCCACTAGTTATTTAAAGACATGGAAATAAATCTTAAATCAATTCGGTCTCACCATCAAACATCTAACCTCCATTAGCTGAGAAGACAGGGGCTTCTTAGGGGGAAACAGGCTTCCAAGCACACAAAGAAACACCCCCGCCACCCCTTCTCACAAATTCCACCACAGCCTTCCTTTCAAATGCCTTTTATGATTCAGTCAAATATATCCTTTTCTTTTTTTTTTTCCAAACTCAATTAATAGTCATTACACATATGGCTGCACTGCCTCAGAGCGAAGCAAGGACATGCCTACGTTGTGTTAGACACTGCAGATCTATGCACAGTAGCAGAAAAGCACTGTTTTCTGATGACTTCTTCCAAGTTAATTTACTGATCTGATCCTCCCTTTCACGTCTCTGCCTTGTTTGAGAATCCCTCACTCTCCCCTCACTTCTCTTTCGCACTGTGGCTCCCGTTCTCTGCTGGTAGCATTTATTTGCAATTTCTAGTTATCCACTTACTCAAGAGTGCGGGAGATTGGATTGCAGCCCAACAGTGATATTTGCATAGCATTGTTTCTGACTTCTTTTCTAATTTTACAAATTTTCTGGGCTCTTTTTACGGTTCACCGGAGACCTGGAAGGAGATACGATGTTGCCAGATTTCAAGATTTTGTGGTGAGCTCCGTGGTACTTCATGTTGCCCCAGTGCCTAGAGCAATGATTAATAAGGCTCTCCAATTTCATACAGAGAAACCAATATCCTTCATCCCTGGACAGGACAGCCTGGAAACTTGAACTAATGTTAGGGGTTCAGCAACAAACAGCTAAATTATGATTAGAAAATATCTCAGCACTTTCAAGTCAGTCTCAGGATTTAAGAATATTTGGGATTAGTAATTTCAGTAATTCTCTGATATTTGAAGTAATGGCTCGAATTCTGGAGGAAGGTGTATGTGAGGTAGGGAAATGTGCATTAGCTGTGACAAGCAGACTGTGCACACACATACTGCATGCCTTACAGCTTGATCCCTGCCCATGATTAGAGGGCAACCACATCCCTAAATCACAAGAGCAAAGCTTGATTGGACAGAAGCAGAAGTACCTTCTAGACAAAGTGGGGCTACAGGATTTAAACCCGTTGCAAAGGGAAAAGGAAAGAACTCAGAACTACTGAGATCTGTTTCATTCACCTGTCTTTGAATTTGCCTTGTCAGATGAACCTGTCCACCTGTCCTCGTGTCCTCAACAAGATGCATCAAGGTGCCTCCTCCCTGTACTGCCTGCATGACATGCTGCATTCAGCCTCTATGAACTCCACACACCTGACATCTTCCTAAATTCAATTGTGTGGTCTATCCCCTTACATAGAAAGGAAGCAGAAGTAGACCAGAAATCTTTTTGATAGAAGTATCTACCTACATTTCCAATGAAATAAAACCGGTAACTCCACTGAAGTCTCCCTTCTCAGGAGGGCTGCCAAGGCACACCCTGCTTGCTAATGTCAGTAAAACTCCCCAGTGATTAACTTCAGTGTGAGATTCAGCTTAAAATCAAAACTAAACATTTGAAATTACAAGCAGACAAAAGATATCCTGATGAACATAGGCTCCAGTTTAAAAAGGAACTGTTTTAATCAGAAATGATTTCAAATGTTTAATAGCTTATAGAAACACATCTGAAACCATATAGATCACTTTCTGTGTGTCCTTTCCACTACCTAAAACCATTTGTTCCTGCTAGCTTCGTTTGACTTGTATTTCTCATCTGAAATCATCATCCACTTGTTGATTGGTGTGGACTGTAACTTCATGTGAGAAATAGAGCCTGTGAGGTTTTATCTGAAGAATCAGCAAAACCACTAAAAACTTTCATGTTTTTCATGTCAAGGGGCCTGCAGAGCAAGTGAAGAGACATGGGAGATAATAAATGTGATAAAGGGGGACAAAGTGGAAATCAGGCATATATCACCTATACAGGGGCTGATAGTTTTCAAAGAAACTCTTTGGTTCAAACAGGTTTGGGACCATTCAGCTGCAGATGCTGGAGCAAATCCCAACTGCTGCTGCAGCAGGCCCTGCTGTCAGATGGGGTTCTGCTTTCTGAAGGAAGTGGAGCAGCGTGGTTCATCCCGCTGATGGTCCCTAGCTCCTGGGAGGACAGGTCTGTGTGTGGTTTTGGGCACAGACAAATCTACCTTGCACCATGGGCTCGATGGGTACAGAGGCAGCAATGGGGCTGGTGAGATATGCCTGGAGGATAACTGAGCAAGTGAGGCAGGGCATGGGTGCGTGTGTCCAGGGTGGGAGACATGCCTCAGTACCTGCAGGGAATGGGGATGGCCGATACCTCAACCTTCGCAGGAGCAGAGTGACTTGACTGTCTTGCTCTTGCTTACAGACCAGAAGAGTCTGCTTGGACAGCTGCTGTAGTGCTGCCACTGGACTTGAAAACCTCGAGCTAGCTTCCTTTCTGAAGGCTGTTTTCATGCCCTTATAATGATACGTTTGGTTCCAGCTCTTGTTTACAACAGAGCAGCCATTGCCACACAGGTACTGTAGGAGTCCAGGAAGCATCAAAACAATGGCTGAGCTCAAATAAAAATAGATTAGATGGGGCTATCAGATCCCTAGGACTTCACAAAAACTGTTTTATTTAAGTAGAAGTCAAATTTCCTTAAAAAAATCTAGTAAATACCCAGATGTTTCTTCAATTAACAAAACCAGTATGGTACCATTTCTGATTGCTTGAAAATTTGCCATGTTGATCCTAACAGAGTTAAATCAGAGCAACTTTTCCCTCATCCTAGTCTCCTTTGTTGTAAGAACCTCAATAACTCTTTGAGAAGTTCATCAGCTGCTGTACCTTGATAGTCACTCCCAGCAGTACAATAGACTAAGTGTAATCCTGTGGAGTAACAGCAGGAAATGCCTACTGTGGAATTACACATCGTGATGTTCTTGATGATGTTCTCTGATAGTGCCCTGGCACCTTCTGAATAGATTTTCACATCAAAGAATTGCTAATATAAACATACTTTGTTTACACTGCTCCTCAAAAAAGGTTGTTCAACATCTTCTAAACATCTATAAATCACTGATCAGGCCAACTTCTACAACTAACTCATCCTGATTCCAAGTTCAGAGTTAAAAACACACTCTCTGATTCTAGCGAAATCACAAACCCTTAAATTTGTGCAATGCTCCAGCTGACACACCACTTGAGATTCTAACAAGAGAACTATGATAGTGATAAAAGGTTTGTAGTGAGGAAAAGGCCAAGCAGTTGGTTGCTCTTAAAAGTTCTGTGGAATAGAACTAGACTAAATAGCCCTTCAGCTTTGGAAATCATCCACACAACCTAGTGCATCTGATGTAAAACTAGCTCACTTAATAACAGGAAGAAGAAAAAAAAAAAAAAAAAAAAAAGAGTGCAATGCAGCTCAGGTAAGAACACACAGAACTTTCTGAAACACAGACATAAAAATAAGGAAATTAAGTTAATACCCATCTTCTACCTCTCCATGATAACTACTATACATTATAGCCCACACATTTTGGTCCAATATTGTAATCATACCTCTTTAACAGATGATTTTCTTCCTCAACTTTACCGATTGCTTTTGATATTGCAGGTGCTTGTGTTGACAGAGGGTTGTTTGCTGGAAGATGGCAAGCAGAGCACTAGCTGCAGGGGACAAAAGAACAGCACCTCTGGGGGAGGAACTGAATATGTCACAGTCATGATACCTGGGTCACGGCGGTGTTATATACGGTCAGCAATGTACAGTACATATGGCAAAGACATACACATGGGGGCTGGGGAGCAGAAGGCCAACCACCATACAATAATTTATTCCAAGACTGTTTTTGTGCATAAGTGGCACTCAGTGTCTGCGAGCAAGATATTAGCTTCTCATACTTTTATTTCTTTGAATAAGTGTGCACATTTGTTGGTGGAAAGCATTTTCTCTGAATACACTGCAGTCCCTGACAATGCTGCTGCAGTAAGGTAAAAACATGGCTTTGGAGAGCAAAGTCACTACATATACTTCATCCTCCGTCAGGTATGACAGCATGGTGCCCCCAGCCCATCACACAAACGTATGAACCCCTGAGCTCAGAGAAGAGCATTTTGATTCAGGAAACAAGACTATTAAGCAAAGAAGTTATGATTATAACAGGAACAGTGGTTAAAAAGGACTCCTTGCCCAAATGCAAAACCCCCTCACACTCACCTTGTTAAGATCCCCTTTTGCTTTGCTAAATTATCTTTTTAGAAATGAAAGCAGGAACCTTCAGGGAAAAATTCAGACAGAGCTCAGCACTAAATACGTCTTATGACAAAATTAAGGACAGAACCATTACAAAACCTCTCCTTCAGGCACAGTGAACAGAAACAGAAAACTAAGGAAATGAAGAAAGGCCCCACCAACTGCTCAGCTGGCCTCTTACTTTCTTGCTCGCTGGTCAATCAGTTTCAGACAAACACTAAAAAGGCTTTAGAACTCATTCTTAATCCAAATCTAAATATGGAATCTTTACCTGGCCCATCCATACTATAAATTCCATACTTGTAAGAAATGATATATTACTTTTTACATAAGTAGCATAGCAGCTAAGCTAAGTACTATATATAGCTGAGTTATTGCCCTCAAATTCATGAAAGTATAAACATTGACAGACAGATTACTTTTTTCCCATCATCATTTGACTTTGAAGCGAAGTCAAGCATGGCTCTTGATCAAGAACGCACTTGTACACCTGAGCATACGTGTGCACAGGCCCAGAGGAAATGTTAAACAGAGTTCAAATAGAAGCATGGGGATTTCCTTTTAGCTAACTCTGTTAGCCATGCTTACTTTTTTCAAGACTAATTTTCCAGAAGAACCAAAAGGGTTAGGTTGTCACTGAGCACCCAACCAATTCATGCAGCAGATTTAACACTTCTCTACACAAAGTTCCACTTGGGGTTCCTGCTGAAAAGCATCTTAAAAACAAGCAAAGAGCAGCAAAAGAGACAAGGCAAGTCAAGAGAACTGTAGAACTGCCTCATTGTGCCAGCTTGTTTCCTTGGCACTGCAAATTTGACACAAAAAAGGGTCATTCCTGCTGTCCTTCCCTAACTGCTGCTGCCCACGGGAGTGCAAGTGACATTTCTACTTGGGAGGGTCAAGGAGAGAAAGCTGAGATGATTATTCTGATGGGTAGAAAAAGAATCTGCAAAACCCTAGCATAAAGCTAAAGCATTAGCATGAAGTTTAGCATTTTACCATGCCCCAGGCTGATGTGCAGCAGTTGTAGGAGTGGAACAGGTGGAAAAGAAATGGTTGGCAGAAGAAAAAGATCAGGTTTACAACCAAAATCAAGTTTTCTTGCACACTAACAGAGGTGTTTGCTGTTCCTTCGTATTATTAGTTTATTTATTTAAGAGAAAAGGCTGGCCACATATTTCAATGGCACGATATAAAACCACAACCTGCTACTTTCACCAGCAGGGACATGATACATTTTCTTTCTTTACAGGTTCTACCAGCTTCCCTGCACTGTGGGCAGTGCATTTCCTTTTTCTTTCTTTCTGAGTGTCACCTCACACAAGTAGAAGTCTGCACACTTCTGGTGGCTGTGTCTCTGCACTGGCTGCAGCTGCATTCAGTGACTGGTTATGGGCAGAGGCAGACAAACCCGTGGTGCTGAGTCCAGCTCTGAAGGTCCATCCCCCGCTGCAGAAGCATCCTGGCTGCACCGCTTCCAAATGCAAATCCCACTCCTGCAGGAGCCATCCAACAGCCCCTGCCTGGTGTCTGAGACCGCAGCAGTGAGCAATGCTCAGCTCAAATAACAGAGCTATGAGCCACCCCAATGCAACCTCAAATTGGGACATTTTCTTCTTTGCCTGACTTTTCTTAGTCAAACCATAACATGCTTCTTAGGGTCAAAACAAGAACAAACGCCTAATTTCCACATGAAGACAGAGAAATGCAAAGCTAAGTGCACACAAACTAAACTGAGAGCATCAGTCTGAATTTCCAAGGAATGGCCCAGGGATGCAAGAGGCCTCCTCGGGCATGCTTTCCTGGCACGCTGTCCATTTTCAGGGTGCAGCATCCCACCCAGCAGGTGTTCCAAGGGCCTTGATAAGGAAGCATAAGGAAGGCGACTGCAGAAACACCAGGATAATATACGCTTGTGGCTTTGCCCAGCATCAGCTGGAACTTGCCTTGTAGAAACCTCATTATCTCTTTGAATGTTTGTTAGCTGCTGCACTCAGTCATTCACACCAGCGTGACAGAGAGGTATAATCTCTTAAACAACAGCAGAAAATACCTACTGGAGAATTAAATGTGATGATTTCCTTTGATGATACCCTGCCACGCGATAGGATACGTTTTCACATCAAAGAATTCACACTCATTTCTCAGATATGGACTCCTCGGGCAGACAAGTCCTAAATCCCATTTGCAAAACAATTCTCGACCTTGAAACCAGCGATTCATTGAAAGGACGTGCATGTCCAAACGACTTTTTTGAAATGAAAAGTGGGTTCCTCAGTCTCTGCTAAGCAATGTGGTAATCCTGATTAGCAGTATTTTCCAAGTAATTACACTTAGAATAACAATGTTAATAAAAGCAGCAAATAAGAGGGCTCCTAGGATAGTTCTGTCACACATAAGTTGAAATTCAAATAAAAGCTTCTGGAATTCATACTAGCATACAGTTTTTTGTTTTGTTTTTTAAAAAAAGTTAACTTGAATGTACTTCACAATTCAGCTAAATCAAAGCAAATCTTATTCCCCTGAAGCCTGATCCAATGTCAGTTGATGTAAATGAGCATTAGTTGAATGAGTAAATACCTAAGTGCATTCAGTCCTGGTGCCAAATTCACACATGGCATAACTTGTTGATGAATTTGCCTATATGGGTCATCAAGAAAATATTTTCTGATTCTTTGCAAGAATAACACAGGTGATTCATCTCCCAGGAAAAGTTATCTGTGAAACAATGATACTTACTCTACAGAATTTAATTCCTATTAATTTTCCTTGTCCTGACACATGTCACTGTTAGACAAAAGATCTGGCACAAAAGGTTTTCTGGGAAAGGCTGCAATTTATTTAGGTGAACATCATAGCCACCATTCCCAGTTGTACCGTCAGGAACATCTTTCACTCCCTTTGAACTGAAGTCCCCAGCTGGCTCAACCTTTTGTTTTGGCAGCCCTCTAAAGAAAGGTGATTTTTAGCTACCTTGATTGACTTGAATTTAATCCTGTAACTCATACTTCAGGGAAGTTTGTTTCTTTACAGTATTCCCTCAAACCTGTTGAATAAGCAAATGTCTCAAGACACGCCAAGTATGTCTTGTTATCTCCGTGTGCTAGAGATAACCAAAATTTCTTTCTTTCCCTCCTTTTTTTACCCCTCCCCCCCCCCCCCCTTTTTTTTTTCTTTTAGAGAGTCAAAACCCAGAGAGCCTCTCCAGCACAGACCTAGAGCCCAACCTGCACCGTGATTCCCCAGGAAGCCAAAGCCAAGAGTTTTCTTCACTGGGAACAATTACAAAACTCCATTCACCCTATATATACATGGTTCTTTAATATCCCAGAAATTCACCTTATCTTTCGACTAGTCTCAAACCGCACCTACAATTATAACAAGCTGCCCTGATACGGATCTTTAGAGCTCGTGCTGCTGACGTGCATGCCATCGGGCGCGCACGCAGGGCAGAGGTAACCCAGCAGAGCGGCACCGAGTTAGAGGGCAGCCAAGGATTCAGTCGTTCGCTCTCCCCAGAGGCAGCCACATGCACGCTGTGCCTCACGCCATGCCCAGAAGAGATGAAGTGATAGCGGTCCTGACGGTTTCGCCTCCCTCGACAGCGTGTGTCTCAGTGGCTGACCCGGCGGCAGACGCGCTGCCAGCTGCAGCCCTCTGTTCCCGCCGCTCACCCAGAGAAAACATGCAAGAACCGGCAAGTCGGAGGCCTCCATCTCAAGTGCCCTGCCCAAAAGATAAGCTGAGGAGATTGAGGCATCCCTTTGGTATGCTTTGGCTGCTGGTGCTGCTGCCTGAGAAGGAGGGAGTGGGTGCCCAGCTGCCTCCCTCTGGGCCAGCGGGCAGCGATGGAGCAGCGATCCGATAGCGGGTTGGTGCCGGGCCAGGGTGAAGCATGGAGGTGCTGAGGGCAGGGAGAGTTAGATTCAATTTTCCTCCACACGTGCAGCCTTCACACGAATAACCAGCTAATGCCAAATGGCCAGCATTTGTGTCCTCCTAGTAGCAGCAACTGCCCATGCCTATTTTTGAGTTTGTGTCTGACAATCCATGGCAGGGAGAGCTCTCCCTCTTGTCCTGCCTGTCCTCTGCCTTCCCCCACATCCTCTCGGCTGGACATTTATGCAGCTTGGTGCATTGCATGTTGATAGACTGTGCAGCCCACATACCTACACCTACAAGTTCATTCCTTACATCTCAACTTCTTTACCGAAAGGGTTGTTAGACACTGGAACAGGCTGCCCAGGGAAGTGGTGGAGTCACCATCCCTGGAAGTCTTTAAAAGACATTTAGATGTAGAGCTTAGGGATATGGTTTAGTGGGGATTGTTAGTGTTAGGTCAGAGGTTGGACTCGATGATCTTGAGGTCTCTTCCAACCTAGAAATTCTGTGATTCTGTGATCTCTTCAGGAAGAAACTTGGGGGATTCTGCATGTAGCAGTTAAGGAAGGAAGGACGGAACAATGGGGTTAAGGGACAATTTTCTTCACTGCGTTAATTGCCCCACCTACCCTCAGCCCCCTGCCCATAAGTATAACATGAACCTGCCATGCCAAATATTTAACTTCAGAATCACCTGAAACGCTTCTCACCCGATGAATGGTTTTGGAGATTTTCTGTCTGCACTAAATAACGATGCAGTTTCATCCTTTACAACATCAGCAAAGCTCCTGAAAGCAGTTTAGATCCCCAGTTAAGGTGAGAATATTCTATTAAACATTGCTACAACACTGACCCAGACAAATGCACACGTCCTTTTTGCCCTTGCCTGCTATGCAACAGCTACAGATCATGTGTTCACCCATACTAAGCATTTCAAAACATTTTTGTGATGGTCTTGACAATCTTCCAGTAAAAAGCAGCTGTCTAAATCTATCGTACAATAGACTAGCAGACCTCCTCCATGCTGCTGCTATAATTAGGTGTTGGGTTTTGTATTTTTTTTTTTGTCTTTAAAACAGCCTGCAGAGAATTTAATTTTCAGCTCAGCTAAATAAAATATTCAGAACACATCTAGTCCATAATTATATTTCAATTTGAGAAGAATGTGTTCTGCTCAAAAGAAAGAAAGCAGCAGTGTTGGTGGCAATTTGTTTTACCTTTCACAGTTTCTGAAAGCCAAACCCTCAGAGTAACTACAGCTCACAAAGTATGGAGGAATCTGGGACCTCTTTCCAACGTGAGTTCCGCATTCTCATGTCCCTTTTACAGCATTACTTTATAAGGTAGAGGCTCTGAAATGCCTATACTTCAACTTTCTTCTGACACTCTCTTGATTTCAGTTAAGTAGAGAATTCAACTCCACATCTCCGTGGACATGACAGGCAGAATTTACAGAAAAAAGGGTAGATCCCAATAGGGTCTTGCTGCTTGTGGTGCACTGCTTTTCTTTTTTGAGCTTCTCAATGCAAGCCTCTGAAGAACTTCATTTGCAAAATAAGGGTAACCTTCTTTAGCAGTCGTTTATCAGAAAGAGAAGGATGGTGATAAACCACAATCAAGTACTGTCATTGAGGACTGGCACTAGGGTCTTTCTCCATCCAGCCTCTCTTCACCCTTTCCTCCTCCAGTTCAGTCCACTTTCAGCTTACTGTGGCATCACTTCCTAATTGTCAACAGTACTTATTTTATTTATTTATTTTTACTAGGTTTACTTCTCCAGCAGTAGAGCTGTTGAAGTCACTAGCTTTTCTCCCCAGTATCAAGGCTCCAGGTAACTTCAGCTGGCTCCTCCAGCCGCTGACTCCTCCTCACATGAGGGATAGCAACGTGAGGGTAATGTCAACCCCAAACTGCAGTGCCTAAGTGCCTACCCCACAACTTCACTTCCTTTGAACAGAGCCTGTCATTTGCTGAGAGACCAAATATTTCAGTTTTCTCTGTTTGAAAGGAGACAGGTGGATGACCAGTTCCTCCACCCTCACCCTTCCAAGGATATGCTGACTGCCCTAGCTCTTCCAGCAACACAGCAGTGCCAGAAAAGGATGACTAGTTGATTAGGAGAGAAGAAACAGAGCAAAATCAAGTGGTTCTTGTAACGGAGGAAAATCCGGGAGTTTTGCAGGGCTACATAAAGTGGTTGTAACAGCTGCTAAGGAGAGCAAGCTATTGAGCTAGCAGAAACATCCACTTCATAATTAATTTCTCTATTACTGGACCGGCTCAAAGATTTAACACCATTTTTCTTCAGCTCCCTCAGTCAGTCCTAGCCAAAATTCAGCCAGACCAGCCAGGTAGAGCCCCGTACTAGCAACAGACACCAGTGCAGCACTTGGTGGGGATCCACTGCATCATTTGTAACCGAGGCACCCAGCTGCCCTGAAGGGAGGCTGGGGAGAAGGCAGAGGGCACCCATGGCCGAGGACCAGCCTTGGTTGTCACTAAGGGGAAATTCTTGTGTTGTCTGAAAGAGGAAGATATAAAATTCTCTCTCTCTCTCTCTCTCTCTCTCTTTTTTTTTTTTTTTAAATCAGTGTAGCCCTCAACCTACAGGCATTTTATGCCTATGGAAATTGAGACACACACCAAGCCTAAAGTGCTCCGTTGACAAACTGGTACCCGTTCCAAGCTGAGACCTCAGGACTCACTCCAGCAATGGATACAGCACAAGCAGAGCATGAAAATGGATGGAATCACATTGTCCAGCTCCACTGCGGGAGCATAGCACCATTAGCATGGCTAGGATTCCCTGGATTACAAGACAAAATACCACAGAATACCAGAGGACCAGGTCAAAAATCATCTCTCCTGTTTTCAAGGTGAACAGAAACTACAGCCTGGTCCTAATTTTTCACTGACTGAACCTGGATTTTTTTTCTGCCACTAAAACACGATAATTAACTTCAGAATTGGCAAGTATCGTGCATATGCATGTCAACATTCCTACTACAGGTTACTTTACAAAATAATTAAGGATTGAGTACTGACATTTTAATTAAGTTCCACTGAACCTAACAAGAAATTTACTTGAATACAGATGAAGTCCAACTGATTTAACGTATAGATTTCCCTAGCGGAAGCTCGAGTTGCTATCTGGCACCTCCCTGTGTGCATGCATCAGGGCCAGTCCCCTGGCTTCACAGCATGGCCCTGACTCAGCACAACACCCATGCAAGCGCATGAACACCACTGGTGCTCGGGGCAGCAGCACGGGTCGGGAGAGTCCTGTCAGCTGTTGTTTTCAAAGATGCTTAGGATTTAAGTGGCTTGAGAATCTGCAATTACTGAGCATGAAATGAGATCTTCACGCTCGGGCTATTACAAGGATTCCAGTCAGGTTCCAGGAAGTAAATGCTGGAAATGCAGGACTGGTTATGATGGCCTTCACACGCCATTTGTAGGGCCAAATTCACCCTTGTTATCATTCCGGTGACTACCCCAGAGATGACTTTGGTTCAGTGAATTCCATGGATGCATGAAATAGAAATTATTTTTATGCAAATGATGGCAATCATGTTCTGTGTCTGTCTCTGGGCATTTTCCAAGTCCAGGAAGCCAGGAGCACATAGCGAAGCCTGCAAGGAGCGTTGCTAATCATGCATGCGGCAGAACACCTTGCCAGCTCTCATCTGCCCAGAGCGAGAGCAGAAAATGGAGCCCGGGAAGCTCGGAGCAGGGAGACAACAGAGGCTGCAGTGGTTATGGCTTCCCTGCTGGCTGCCATTTCTGCTTGATAAAGGGGAAGCAAACCACACATCTTTTACAGCAGCAAAACTCATTGTTTTAGTTTCTCTGCCAACTGGCTTTGATGCGCTACCAGTAACGGCAGGGAGAAGGTTCATCTCCTTCAGGGAGTCCGGGGAGGGAGCTGCCGTCCCCATCTGCACAAGCCACCTCTGCCAGGTATGGGGGCCGAGTGGGTCCCTGTGCCACTCCAAACGCGTCTGCTGCGCGAGGGGGAAGTTAGCTGCCGGTAACTCACTTGGCACCGTCCTAAATGCAGATGAATGCAAATCTCTGACTTACAAGCAAAGTGCAAAGATGGGATAAGGCAGATTGCATGGATAGAGCACTTGGCTCAGGAGTCACACTGCTGCGTGGTGCACCAGAAGGCTTTAATTATGCAGATCTCTTTCAAGGTCTGGTTTGAAAGCGGACAAAAACTTATACGCAGTTGGGAGGTATTCTTTTTCTGCAAAAAGCGTTGATAATATCTGAAGCAAGGAAAACATTTGAAATATAAATTAAACCAAAATTGCTAACCCCACAAGTTGGATCATTCCTTGCCTGTTCATTTATTTCCTAACCCTTTTCTTCCCCTTTGCATCTGCCTCTGACTCACCATTATCTGTTTACTTCCATAACATTTTTTATTTTTTTCCCTGGAGCTTTTCTTTCCACTGTTTTCCTTCACCTATTCTGTTCTTTGAAGAACAACAGCTCTTTACCTTAAATGATATGTTCTTGTTAGCGTAAGTCAGTGTCTTTCCAGATCTGAGCATCTGTTAGTTCTCCCCCCGTCTCTCTCCCACTTCCCCAGTCACAAACTCACTCAAGCCTCCCCTGCTCTGTGTCCTGACAACGAGATGGGCACAGCAGGACATGCAGGAGCTAGCGGGCATCTGAGGGAAAAGGGAACCCTCAGCTGCCCTTACCTGCTCTTACCATCACCGTCCAGCGTCTGCCATAGAATTCTTTGACACAATGGCTGCAGCATACAATTACATCTCCGAAGCCAGGACTGCACCTTTTTCTCCATTAGTCCTGACAACAGAAATAAAATGCACACTCCCAAACATCAGCAGCAGGTCCCTCATCCTCCTGCGGACCACCCATTGAGATATCTCTACATATACACATCAGTGGATTTGCTCATGCAAACCAAAGCCAAGCAATGCCTGATGAGTTATAGACATACATGGTATGGCAATCTTTGACTTACTCTGACTCTACAAGTCAAATAAACCTGTCACATTCAACAGGACTAACTTAAAGGATGATTTTGGAAATGCTCAGGCCTCAGCCCCTGGTGTATTGCAGCACTTCCTGCTACTTTGAATTTCTAATATATTGTCGTGGAGTATTATGGTTGGAAAAAGCACCTTGGGGCTGGCAGAAATGGTCTTGACTACAACATTAATAAATTAAGAAAAGCATCCCCAGCCAGAACCATCATCTACGTCTACAAGACGCAAATTCTTTCATAGAGTGCCAATGCACTCAACTGGCATAAACTGTAGTATTTGTTCTGTTGAGTCAGCGTGTTCATAAACTCCCAGTCAACTCACTTACTGGAATATTTTGATGTGTTCCAATAATAAAACTGCACATTGAAGCCTTCTCCTGCTCTTCTACATTTATTTACAAATAAGATACTCATGAAGTACACTTCATTATGGGGAGCATACACTATGATTGCCCATAGCTTCTACCCCTGCTCATGGGCAAGCTCATCTCTCTTGTAGGTTGTGGTGCCAAATCACCAGGCAGCTGGAGGAGAAGGGGAAGAAGGTAGTTTCCCCACCAGCCAGCTGAGCAGAGCTCTTCAGAGTCAGGATCTAGAACAACTTGCTTACAAGCTTAGCCCTCCTTTCAGAAGTCCTCTCATCTTGAATGGAGTGCATCTACTTAACCTTACGGGAACTGCCTCCTCACTCTTTAGCATGTTTTAAAAAACAGATATATTTTCAGGGGACATCTGTTCTCTGAAACTGGAGAGCTGTCTCTGAAAGTTGGCAGACTTGATGGTAACCTTTTTCAATGAGTTATGTGAAAACATCCAAGATAATTTTTAAACTTAAGTCTGTCCTGGAGGAGACACCAATGGGCAGCTGCTGTTTTGAAATGTCTTGAAAGAGAGAGAAATGAGCAGTGATTTCCTGGAGGCAAAAAAAAAAAAAAAAGAAGAAAACTCAGAGCTTACTTTTGTGTTTGCATCCTCATGATCATGACCAGAGTTCTGCTTTCATGAGAACAGTCTAAATAAATATTTGGTTTAGACCTGGTTTCAAAGTCCCCTCATACTGTCAGGCTAAAGAGTATCCTAGACCAAGGATAAAATGCAGGTGCTTTTAGGTCTTGCAGACTGGCATGTAAGCTTGAAAGGAAGAGACTGCAAGGAAGGTAATAGCAGAAGGCAGGATGCTCTTTATGGATGAAATACCTCCTATCTGGCTGCATGGAGGCAGAATAGGAAAAAGATGGCTAGACCAATGTGTTCTTGGCCGCCTTCTTTACAGGCAAGACAAAAACAATCCAGCTCAAACCTTCTCTTTTCAAAATTACTGGATCTCATATGCTTCTCAAATAGTTTAATATTCTAGGGATGTTACAAAAAGCAGCCTCCTAACACTCAAGAAAACCAGAAATGCTGTAAAACAGCTGGTTAGTGGGTAACCTGTTGCCAAAAATCACAGAGCAAGTTAAATGGAAAAAACACAAAACTTAGTAGCTGCAAAATAAAAATATCAGAGTGCGAATGACAGTCAGGTTTCCATCTATACGGAAGAAACAGAAGCTGGATTTGACGTTTCAGAGTGGAGTTTTGCTTATCTGTTCATTCATTATCTCTGAGAATGGATCACTACCAGTATGTTAATAATGCCATCTTTGAGTTATACTACAGCATCACCAGAAATTAACTTACATATGGTCCCTTATTCATCGAGTGAATAAGCAAAAAGCCTCTATTTTTCTCTTTTAAAACAGAGAAATCAAGTCTTAGCTAGTGTACTCCAAGAGCATTGGAAAATCACCTTACACAAGTTGAGCAAGTGAGTCTGTTCCTAGAAAAGTCAAGAGCCATATCTGTTATTAGTATAAAAGTGCTTGTTTATAAAGGCACCTTTTCTATCTTGGGTTATGCTCTCTTACAGACACAGGTTTTTTTGTTTGTTTGTTTGTTTGTTTGTTTTTTTCCTCCCCACTGGAAACAGATACATAAGCACATGAAAAGGCCCACGTCATCAGACTTCAAAAAGGAAGTCCTGCAGAATGTTATTCCCTTCTGTTTTGGAAAAGGGCAACGGGGATGAACACAGTTGTCCTTTTTTGACTCAAAAAACAATAACAACAGAACTAAACAAACCCAAAACAACACAAAAAGCTTAAAACTTCTCCCGGATTTTTTTTTTTTTAAACATTAATTTTTCCTCCACATTTGTATTGTGCATATTCAAAGTAAAGCAGAGGTAAAAAGTCATGCCTCCATGACAACAAGCCATCCTGAATGAAGTTCACATCAGTGAATTTGGCAGAAAGAGGTCCATGTAGCTGGACTAGCAGCAAGTGAGACCTCTGCTTCACTGCAGAACTTAGATAAAGTCTTTGGAACTTGGCATGAGGACAGGGTCCACAACTCCTGACCAACGCACACGTCAAAGAAGCATTGACAAACTGTATGATGAGACAAGAGTACTGATGATGGTGCTGTGCCTTAGATACATCCATGCCCTGCATTCATGTGTCATATCTGTCCATTTCTGATTCAAAAATAAGCTGTACCCAGATAGAGGAATATTTGGCTTTTACTCTGCTCAAAGTAGATATGGTATTTATCCTATATATATATATATATATATATATATATATATATATATATATATTTATTAATTCCCCTAACAGAAGTTAACAAGTCTATGGGTTCAAGTTTGCATTCATGCCAACCTCTTAGATGTTATCTCTACAGCTCTAGCACAGCTGCTTGGCAGGAGCATCTGCCACAGGGAACTGCGATATATTTTCTATTGCAGGTGAGAGGGTTGACGTTAAATGTATTGGTAGTTATACTCCACAATAATTTATGTTCCTAAATCCCTAACTATGCGGTATACAGTTAAACACTGTCAATGTCTGCGCTTACTGTATGTGCACAGTACATTACAGTCATCTACTCTGGAGGAGATGAAGGAGGAACCGCTGAAAGATCACATCAAAAGAAAAGAATTGTCAGTCTTCCCAACAGGAAGATGGAGATAAGTGCTTCAGCAGATCACTTCCACAAGGAGCTTGGTGCTGACTGAGACCTCTGATCATGAACACATCAAAAGTAGCAATGCACATCCTCTACCGACGGTGGAGGTTTAATCCTCACCCATTCTTCTTTCAGCTTCCCCAGCCTGAACTCATTCGGGTTGGAACATGATGTCAGATGCAGTCCAGCCTTGTTTCCTCATAAACAATGTGTCATTCATTCTACAGCAGCAGTGTAGATTTAAAAAAAAAAAAAAAAGACGTAGTACAAAAATAGACTTGGTTAATATCTGCAATTACTTAAAGCCTTAACCTTCAAAGACGTGAAAGAAATGAACTGAAATCATGTCCTGAGATGAGACTATCACAACTTATTACATATAAGACCAAAGCAATCTAGCTCTCTCAAACTTGGAAGAATGCAGCACTGAAATAGCACCCAGAGCCGCTCCTCTAGCCCCGGGATGTTAACAGGACCAGCTGCTTCCCAAAGCAGAGGAGCACCTCCAAAAAACAGATTTGACCTGACTGGGTCCAGCTCTGAGACTCAAAATCCCTAAAACAAAACATGAAGGAGAGGGCTTGTGCCATGGTGTTCAGGCAACGTAGTAAAACAGATCTGGAAGGACTCATCAACACTTCTGCGATTTCAAACTCAAATGGTAAATGCCATTATGCAACGTGGTTTGGCAAACTTCAAGCACCAATATTTAGGCAGGTTGGATTTTTATTAGAACCATTCACATGGCACTGAACCAAACCAGCATCTGAGTTTAGGGGCACTGTCACTCTTAAAACGTCCGAGGTTTTTGTGAGAAGAACCTAGGAAGGAACAGAAATTATCTGTCTGGATGCTTCTATCATTTTTGAACTCAACAGTTTTATTCGCATAAAAGTGCATACTGCGTGGGGATGCTTGGGGTAAAGCAAGCATGGAGGGATGTGGCAGCAGCATCTTCTAGGACAGTAATGCTGCAGCACAAGGAACAGTCTTGGCTGTTTCACCTGGAAACAAAGTTCAGCTCTGCTTATCTTGACAGCAGTGAAGTAAGATGGGTAGGGACTGATAAGAAGTAAAAGGCATAACCTAGCTTCCTATCGATTTCCTTTCAGCATTCAAGGCTTTAATACTTGCTATTTCCCAACCGTGCTCAGGCTGAGAGTCCTTAGCCCTCACAAGATGGCTGTTTCCCTCCTCATTTTTTGTTGTTTTGAAACATATTCCAAGTTGTCACTGTAACTAGACACCCATTTTCTTGTGCTGACCACAGGAAGAGATGGACGAGTGCAGCAAGACAGCTCAAATGTCTTAATTGTAAACAGAATTCCGTTGTATTTTCATTTATATAAGACAGTTCCCACTATATCCCACTGTATGAAAACACCCAGTAGTACAGTGACCACCCAGAAGTGAAGGACTGAATTCCAAGAGGTTGTGGGGGGGAAACACAGCTTAGTTACACACGTGTTCTTGTTTATATAGTTCTTTAGAAAAATTAAATTGAGCTTTAGGAAAATAAAATTAAATATTGATGTCAACAAAATGCAAATTTCTAGAACATCTGTGTTAGAGAAATATAATCATGCTAATCAGCACACTGGATTAAGCTATAATTATAGTATTCAGATTTAAACAGAAAGGAGAATTTTAAATTATTATTTATTTTAAGTGGAAAGTCCTATAAGACATGCTACAGGAAGAAATAAAACGTATTGCTTTTAAGTAAGCCAAAACTACAGCGAAGTCTGATCTCATTACTCCAATCTACATACGCATTATCATTCCTCTGTGAAGAAGACAGATTTACTCTGGATTTCCGCTGGAATATCTGAGCGCAGAAGAGTTATTCCCTATTGTTTATACTACGGTGGTGTATTGAAAAGACCTCTTATACACAGATGTTTTTAAAATCTCATCAGCACAACTGAAAAGGTAAGTACAACTCATTCTATTTCACAGACAAAAGCAGCTACTTATTAGTATTTATAAGACTGCAAAAACTATAAGCTGATAGAGATTCACTAGCTTAAGTGCAATGCTTTCAAACCATACGACATGAGAAAAATCACCTTCATCAACTGCCATGAGAGAAATAGCAAACTATGTTAGAAATTACTGGCTGAGCCCTGCTATAATCCTGCTCACCTACAGGTGAGAGGATTTAACTGGACATCAAGGCCAGATTTTTCTTCCCTGATTTGGTCCAGCATGCCTTTTAATTACATTAAAATGAGATAACACCAAAACCTTTATCTAGCCATTACTTAGACAAAAAAAAAAATACCCCATTGGACTTTCTTGTCTCCTTGAACTCCTTGCTGTTGTCTGCAAAGAAGCTATTAGAGCAGACTTTGTTAATTTCCTCAGAGAAACTGAGAACTTCTTGTCACTTATTTGCAAAATCACCCTAGTAAAAGCTCACCTTAGGCAGAGACATTACTCATAGCACCCCAGCCTGCTCTGGGATGGAAGGGCCCTTAAAGCCCACCTGGTTCCAGCCCCCTGCAATGGGCAGGGACACCTCCCACCGGCCCAAGCTGCCCACACCCCATTCAGCCTGGCCTTGGGCCCTGTCAGGGATAGGGCAGCCACAGCTTCTGTGGGCAGCCTGGCCCAGGGCCTCACTGCCCTCGTGGCAAGGAATTTCTTCCTTGTATCAGATCTAAATCCACCCTCTATTCTAAACCTACCCTCTATTAACATCTCATTTTACAGAGTGGGAGAGCAGAACACAGCCCAGATTTCTGCCCCTAATCCTTTTACCCAGCTTGTCATTACTTGACACAAAATGCTGGAGAGGGGTCTCAGTGCTTTTATAAGCTAGGAAATGAAAAGAAAATGAAATAATGACTGTACTGACATGCTTAAAAGCAGCATACAAGTTTCTATGAAATGTAACTTTGGTAAATGCTACTTTTCTTTTCAGCAATACCCAAGTGCTGGCTGTAGGAGATTACGGTGCTGGCGTAATCAATGGCAGAGTGGGCCCATGTTTCTTGGCCTACCTGCAAAGTGATGATAAAACTGTCATCATTCATTCTTCAGATATGGGATTACTTGTGGATGCCCACCCTGGCCTCACCACCTTTCCTTCTCCACTCAGCTTCTTTCCCCTCATCAAGCCCTCAGATATTTCTACCCTGCTCGTCTCCAAGAGCAAGACTTCCAGCTAGTTAACCCACCCCGAAAGCCCTTGTATGTTCACAGCCTTGCTCTGTTTTCGCACAGCTTCCTCTGCTCAGCCACGCAAGCCTGTGTTTTCACAGCATACAGCTCCTGAGGGCCCCAGTAAACACAAACAAGAAATACGCCACCAGAGTTATTGACCCTAAACGCAAATCCAACCTGAGACGCTGTCCTCACATTCATGCTCCAGACCACTGTTGGCAAATACGCCCTTTGCCTACAAGAGGGCCCTGCATGAGATTGCCACCTGTGAAGCCTTTGCTCCACACCAGCAGGTTGTGGCCAGCCGAGCTCACCCAGCCGTGCTGCAGCGGCAGGACCGCAGGTACTGCACTCAGGCCTGTGGAGACCTCAGGGGGTCGGTGAGCGCACTCAGCTCCTCCCCGACGCTCAGCACAGAAAACAGAGCGGTGGTTCTAATCCCACATTCAGGCAGCGTTCCCATTGACGTCAAACATAAATATTGGAGAGTTCAGCTGTGTAAGCCTTCTGCAGTGTTGAAAACAAGTATATTTTCAGTACTTAAATGCTTGGCATGTTCTTAAAGAGAGTTCAGATGAAGCCTACGAGGCAGGTCCTTCCACACAAGAACTTGCTGCCATACCAGCCTTCCAGGTGAACAATGTTCCTGCCCGTCTCAAGACACCGGGGTATTAGGCCAAGGCCCGATGCATTGACAATCTTGCCAGGCACATAACCCTTCTCTAGTTGGTTGCAGTGTCAGAGTGCTCAGCTTTGTGGCACACAGCGGAGTAGTAATTACACATGCAAGCACATGCAAGTGGTATCAGAACACCGGGGGCATTACCGATGGGCTATCCTAGGTGCTCCACAGAAGGCTTAATTGCATGCTCTGCTTCTGCAGATTGCCTTAACTGCTATCTATTCTTACATGTCAAAGGGTACCACCACCATGAACACAACACACATCTCTCATGTACGCCGGCAAGTCCCAGGAAACTGCAGAATTTTTAAGCTGGGGCAAACTTGTTGTGTGTGAGCAAACCCTGCACCTCTGCCACATACTGAGCTCCGCATGTGTGTTCCATGCCAGGAACAACAGCCAACTAGGAAAAAAATGCTCCTTTAAGAGGAGTCGGTGTAGACTGTCAACCATGCACTACTATAGAAGTGCATTTTGTTTTTTATTTTCTCTGCTGATTCTCAGTTTGAGGGGCTAAAATCCATAGCAGAGAAGGAACTCCTCCATAACAGCAGGAATTGCTCCTGTTGAGCGCATGTGCTGATTGGGACCGTGGTGCAGCTCAGCTTCTCCCTGGTGCAATGCAAGTAGTGGTAGGAGTGCACGTCCGTTCCAGCCAGGGCAGTTTATATTTATTAGTGCAGAAGTGTAAAAATATTTGGTGGTAAAATGAACCCAGCGGATGTTTTTGCTGGCAGGAGACGTGAGTGACAACTGTACTACTCATTGTGAAAGAGTAACAGCTGAGCATGTGTTGGAGTTGCTTTCGCATTGACAAAGAGGCATCCAGTACTCTGTGATTAATTGGATTATAGTGGCTTTCCACTTCCCACCCAGATCAATTGGCTTTTTACGTTGTTCACTTATCACCCTGGAGGGGGAAAGGTTGAAACGTCTAACTGCGATAATAGATCTTTTGCAAGAGTTTAGAAGCCTATTTCCCTCCCTCTCCCAGATCATGCCTTTTCTGCTTTGCTACATGTTCACTATGCTCAACTACAGCTCTACTTTTTCTTTGGCAAAAATGATCACTTGAAGTTATGTCCCAATGTTTTATTTTGCATGAATATAACTTTTTTTTTTTTTCCCCCACAATAAAACAAAGCAAGCATTTTAAACTTCAGTTTATGTGAAATCAGAATGAACATGCTCCCATGAAACCAATTTCCCTTGTAACTAAAGGTAGCTTTTCAACAGTACCAATAAAATCAGCTCCATTCCACAGGTTCAGCGTAAAAAAGAGCCTTCCTGGAAAGGTGCTGTTCTGCCACTGCTGGGGGGTTCCTTACACATTTTGAAAGTAATAGTAAATAACCTTCAGCTTTCCCTTGTTTACTTTTTGCAAAAACTGTATGATGTCTTCTGATCAATTCATTTCCTTCTGATTCTTTTATGTACAAACCTCAGCTTGGTGCATTCATTATTATTTCAGAGGGCTGAGCTATAAAAGACAAGACCACAAACACCCCTAGAGTTAAGAAGCTTTTTCCAGAGGGCATCTAAGAGGTACAAGGAGAAACTATAAAACTTCTCTGCCTTCACATTGCCCTAAGAAAACAAACAAACGGGACTTGCCCTGTGGCACTTACTGGCATTTGGAGTGAAGACATTTCTCGGAAGCCCAGAAGACCTCACTCACTGTGCAGAAACACAGCACAATTCATTTGCAAGCCAGAGGCTGAATGTGCTTTCTTGACTGGGGTGATAAAACAGACATCGGTGCTTCAGCACAATGAAACATCACTGAAATAAGCCTAAGTTCCAGTAACTAAAATGTTACTACTTTTTTTTTTTTTCTTCCCACATATAAAGGAAGTACAAAAATAACACAAGGTTCACATTTTACCTCCCTTCCTATATAGAGGAAAGAAATGGAAGACAAAATGAGAACAAAGTGGTACCTGGGGATCACCACAAGAAATGAAGTGCCTGGTACTAAAACCTTCATCAAGAAAGCAAATGGTTTTCTATACGTTTCACAGCATACAATCTTTCTACCTCTAAACTATAAAACATCTAGAGTCACCAAGGCATTAACGATGAAAACTGCAATAAAAATAGATCAAGTGCATAGTAGCTGCTCTGCTGAGATGTCATGAAACTTCATAGCTTAATCGTGCGTGTGCTCTGTGGGTATAAAGTGCTAATAATCATTTTCATAAAACATAATGTATAGGATAAGCCAATCTTGACAAATGCTGTCATTTTGGCACACCAAAGAGTTAGTTTTTGAAATGGCAGCGTTGACGATCTGCTCTTTCATATTGCCAGCATGATCAAAGACACATTTTACTGGCTTGATCAATGTTTGGCATTTCATATGTAGCTGGTGCACAACCCTGTGCTGTCAGCACACAAAAGGAAGCTATCATCAGGGTATCTGAAGAATTAGCCTTAGCAGAGCTATTGTTTAGACATCCTCCGTGTTTCCTCTAACCTACTGGTACTGTGCTAACACCACTTGGCTCCACTGAGTGATGAAACCACAACCTCTTGCCAATGTCATTCACTGAGGAGCCTCAGCTATTTAACATGACCAAACAAATCGCAGGCAAAGCAGCAAGTCAGCTGTACTGGGCTTAACAGTTCCAAACCCACAGAATGCAGAAAACAAAGGATATAATTAATGTTTACTCGGGTTTTGTTAATCTTACGGGACAGGTGCTCCCTTCCTGACTCCTACTAGTTGTGGCTGGATGCCAAGCGCACAAAGCCACAGGTGAAATCCAACTAATCTGCAGTTTCTGAAGCTCAACAACTGCATTAGTGCTGCTGGGACTGCAGTTGGGCTGGAGACGCCAAGGATCATCCATCTCCAGCTGGATGTTGTACCATGAACTGCACAAAGCCAAGTGACACGCAGGGCAGGTACGCTCTGCCCATTCGAGCTCTGAATAAGCTGGGTGCAGCAACTTGTGCAACCACCACAACTCAGTATCTTAGCATGGCAGGAACCCAAGAGGACAGTGGTGGAAATTTGGAGCACAGCTACCTGTCCATGAGATAAATAATGTGCAGCTCAGCAGACAGCTATCTCTGCAAAACAATGGCAACCACTGAAAAAGCAAGATACCTTGTTTCGTTGAGAAGATGGAATTAATTATTTAGTCTCCTTTGATGCTCGCATCCACACTGTCTTGCACCCTAGTCAGTCAGACCACAAAGTGTCAAATTTTTCTAACACGGTACCTTTTTTCCCCTTGGAAATTAAGCTCTCACACCAAGTGCTGAATGAGAAACTTCATCAGATGTCCATCACAATTTCACATCTCTTGTGCATATCCTTCTCTCAGTAGAGTTCTGCCTAAGAAAAAACAACGTACCTTAACTTTCAGCTCAGAACCCCAACAACATAACCCCAGAAATGGCCCTTCTCGTTGTCACCAGAAGCCACCTGTCAGAAGTTTAAGGCAGGATCTGTGCCTCCTCATTCATTTGTGAGACACCTTTTCCACAAAAATCCAACCAATTGCTTCAAAATTCTGAGATGCTATTCAGAACAGGTTCAGCAATTTCTGTGCTCTTTTGTCCACAAAAGTCAGCCCACAGAGCTGAGAAAAGAGAAAGAGTCAAGAACTAATTCCTCAATCAGCCTGGGATTGGCTGCATGTACTTTCCCTCGACTCAGCTGCAAGGTCCCAGCACAGGACCCTGCTTCTGCCCATTCCAGCACAGCCCATGAACACCAACCCTCAATTAGTAGCTCATCTTTCAATGCCTTTGGTACCATTTAGGAAAAATGCCGGACAGAAAGACCCACTTGCCCCCCACTTTTCACAACCTGAATGAACACAGGCAAGTTTCCAAGTGCAGTACCTTCTACACTTTCTCCAAGAACCCCAAACCTAGGAATTTCAAGTCTGTCTGCCGTTTCAGTGTGAGTGAGCAAAGCAAAAATCTCAACAAGCATTTGCATCAACTCAATTCATCCTCTTCCTTTCAGATGACAGTTCTGCAAGAATCAAACCTTTTGCCCAAGGGGGATAATCAGCTCTCTGGGTTTGAATGTCATGCTGGAAACAGTGGGGCTCCCATGAGGACTGTGTGCCCTTCTCCTTACTCTGTAACCAGCCGTATACTTACTCCACTTTTAATAAAAACAAACAAACAAAAACTTGACTTCTGCTTATATGGCTATTTTCCTGAACATTATATCAAGAAGCCTTAAAAAATCATTGTGAAAAATCAAAATCAATTACTCATTCTCAGTCAACTTTACCTACAATTCTATTAACTGAAATGTTTATGAGGCATGATTTTCCCCAGGAGAAGCCATCCAAGACTGATCCACCTGGAAACACTTAAATAAATGTTATTCCATACTATTCTACACTTGGTTAAAGTTTTGTTTATTTCTTCCATGCAGCTGAATGGTGTGCAACTCCCAAAATTTCTGTCTTGTGGCTCAAATAAGCCTGAAGTAAGCCTCAAAGTGAACGTTCTCAAGTTTGTTCACATTGCTTGTTCTTCTGCTTATGGGCCTTCTTAATGCTGTCAGATTTGAGTGAATCCACCTCATCTTGAGATACTTCTCTATTTCAGACTCGTACTTAAAACCAATTAATTGTAAAGAAACATGATAGTTTCATTAAGGGATCGTTCTTAACTGCTTCATCAGGCAAATTCCCATTGATTTACTGGAAGCTGTCGTTCCACATGAAGATAGGTGCATAATTTCATTCACTGAACTGGCTGACATCCTTGAGTCATAATTGAGCAGGGTGGGACTTTAATTAACTCAAGCTTTTCACCACTGCAAGTTTATACAAGTTTTGAACGAGCTGCCAAGCACTGGAAGTCTAGTTGTGGAAATCTCTTCCACTTGCTTGATCACCTAAATAGCCTTGAATGTTCCTAAATGACCATTACATCGCCTAGGAACCATGTCAGACAACTCAGAAATGCCAAACACGCATAATAGTCTGCAAAATCCAGTCATGCCGTGTCACCTGTTGATATTTCCAATCCACCCCCTCAGAAATGCAGACTATCACAGATGAAAATTCTTGGAGCAACAGCTCCTTGATATGCTATTGTTACTTCTCATTGCAAGATGATGTTTAATTGAAAAGGAGTTATGTAGCCAGTGCAAAAGTAAACAACTGAGTAATTGAATTATGACAGCAAAAGTATTATGATCATTTAGATTTTTTCTATTGAGGAAAAGCAGTAGTGTTTAGGCATGCTTTCAGCATTTGATTTCACCACAAAGTAAGCTCATTAACAGTATGTAAATACAATTATTTTTTTTGTTTGGCCTTAGGGATTTCAAACATGAATCCCAGCCATATAAGTATTTATTTATTTAGAAATTATTTATAAGTCAACTTAAAATTTAATTGTTTTTAATGATTTTTTGAAAACCATTATTATTGGCTTCTTACTTTATTTGTTCTTAATTTATTCATTACATTAAGTAAAATAATTTAATGTTCTGTATACATTATACAAACAGAACACATGTAAGAGCTGTATTAAAAGCTGTAATTATTAATAGCTTTTTCTGTGTATCTAAATACTTATTAGACATCCACAGTTCTTTCAAGATCTTTTTCTATAAGGTGTTATATGATGGAAACCTGACCTCTAGATCTCACTGTAATTGCACCCAACAATACACAAGCTGCCACATTGGACCAGCCCAGTAATTCTTATACTACTTCTACTACAGAGGGGTTTCCCCTGAGAGACATCAAATTATAAGCTGTGACTTGTAAATTTACATCTCAAAATACTGATTGCTTTTCCTCCACAAATATGAAGCCTCGCTACACAAGTGGTTCATATTTACCTCTTGAGACACATGTGGAGAGCTCATAATAAGATCTGAATGCAGAACTGCAAAGCAAAGAACTCACAGATCAGATTTATACCCCAGAGTAACTTGAAAAGTTCAGGATTCGTCTGTAAATCACTCTATCAGAGCTTTCCAGGCAAAGCAGCAGCTGCTCAGGGAGAAAAGAACAGGACTGTGCAGAAGGGAGAAGAGAACATTACAGATGCAATTGCCGAATAAGAATCTGATGGAAAGCACGCCTTCCCCACCTAGACCTGCTCTGAAAGTCACAAAAGCACTTTTTGAAGGCTGACATGCAAAGCCAGCTCCACAAGTCAGAGCAGGCAGCTTCTGGCTCCCCTTGAGTCTTTTCCCTTTAAGTGTACAGTCAACAAGGTTGTCAAGAAAACAGTTTCCTTTTAAAAGTTATCCTGAGCCCCCCTGCTCATTTCATTTACAACACTGCAGGGTGAAGAAGAGACCTTCAGACACTTCCAAAGTGCCACTATGTGATTGTGCCACCCTGCAAGAGCCCACCACCAGGTAATGAGAGGATGTGGCACAGAGGGAAGGCTGCAGGCAGGTTGGACCTTACTGTCCCCGAGTTTATTATCCTTGGGTTTGAAGTGCAAGTCCAGTGCAATGGCAACTCTGTGTACCACTGAGGATGGTTGGGAAGAAACCTCAACTCTGCAGGTGAACCTACCTGGGGCTGAGCTGCTCAGTGTCGATGGACTACTTTGGGGCTCTGGCAGCTCCAAAACTGATTTTTTGATTCAAACACAAGTTCTATCGTGAACTTTTTGTTTGTTTGTTTTGTTTTGGCAAAACTGATGTTTGCATGTGAAACACTTGAGGTCTGACAAGGAACGATTGAACAAACAGTTATGGTTAATGGGCAAAGAGCTCTATATTAAGAATGCAGTTGTGACACTACTTTTAACAAAATATAGTCTCAAATCTTTGTACTGTAAGTTTATCTTCTGCAGATACATTCGAGAAAGTGTTTAACACAGCCAAGGGCTTTGCTCTTTCTCACAACAAATCATGGTGAAAACATGCCATGTCACGTCACAGATGGAGTTCAGCCCTTCGAGACAAGCTGTACTCAGCGAGCTGCATTTAAAATAATCATCCAAGTAGCAATGCTTCTGTCACTCAAACTAATGGTAAAAACAAGGTTAAATGCTTTTCTTTGTGTAATACAAAGAATAACTTACTTACTGTCCTATTATGTTATTACAAGCCATTATCTGTTGTACTGTATAAGACAAACAATAATCTCTTATAGGAAGGACCAAAATTTACAAGGAAGTCCATAGCTCGCAGCTAAATTAATAAGCCATGACTTTGTTGAGCAGCTCTATCACTGGTACAAAATATTCCTTTGTTGTATTGTCAAAAGCTGTCAAACTGGCAATCAGACAAACTCGGGCCCTGCATTTAGTGCTGGGGCTGCTGGAGAAGCCAGCCCTCCTCCTGACGTATGCCTGGCCATGCTCCCCACAAGGGCTGAGGTCCTCGCTTTGGGAAGCAGAGCCATCATCTGATTTTCATAAGGATACAGCTTCCAGTTAAAGCAATTTCTTTACAAATAAAGATCTTAGCATCCTCACCTGAAAAGAAACACAAACAAAACCACAATACAAAACCAACAAGCTAACAAGACTGTTCTGGAAAAGGAGCCAGACAAACTCTTCCAGAAATACTTTTCAAGGATTTTGAAGCACAATAGCTATACATACATTCATATCAAACCATAAACTTATGGGACACAAAGTTCTTCTTAGTTATCATTACAGCAGGCAAATGAGCTGGTATGATGCAATGCCTAAGACAACAGTTTTCTCCAAGCACTGTCTTCTTTTCTATCACAGAACTTAATAAAGTATTGATAATACCTAACTTGCATCAACAATAAAGACTGGATATACAAGTGTTTCCTTTGCCACCTTTCCAGCAAGCGGGCTTGTGTCCTCTTCCCACCTGCAAGCTTGTGCCACAAGTGACAGTCCAGAGGCCAATCCCACAGCTGGCGTGCAGCCTAAGCAGCAAGGACCAGGCGCTGGGTGGATGGAGACTCAAAATTGGAGGGAACTTCCCTCCCACTACAAGTGTGGGGACCATCAAATTTTCCCTCCTTACTGACTACTGACAATTCAGGAGTCTGAAAGCACCCTGCAAATGCCATGGTGATTATTTACGTAAGACAGTAAGCCCAGGCTGCCCAAAGAAGCTGTGGCTGCCCCATCCCTGGCAGTGCCTGAGGCCAGGTTGGTTTGGGCAGCCTAGTCAGGTGGGAGGGGTCCTGCCCATGACAGGGGGCTGGGACTGGGCGGGCTTTTAGGTCCCTTCCAACCCAAACCATACTGGGATTCTGTGATTTTACAGGCAGCACAGGGATGCTCTGAGGCATGGTGGACTTTACCTGGGCAGTGCAAGAAACCTGCGAGAAACAGAGCACTTGGCTTGCTAGTGCCACTACTGATGCCTCCTTCATACATGCATATTTCCTACAGAAGATTTGAACTTAAAAACATAACAAGAAGTCAACAAGCAATGCCACAAGAACAACTAACACATTCCTAATCAAGAATTTTAACACAGCTACACAAACAAAACTGCTCATGCCAACTGCAATACTAAGACTTTTTAAAACCCGAACAAAACATCCCAGGGATTGTGTGACCAGCTGAGCTCTTGACACGGCCGTGTATTTGCTAACCATTTAAATGCTAGCTGAAGTCTTGGCAGTTGTCATCCACCTGAAATTGTGAAGAGAACTGTGAGTTTCTTGTCCACAGGGGAATAAATGGTAGGACACACCACACACATCAGCAGGGTGCACATAATGGTCTGGCTGAGGGGTCCTGCTCTAAAAGCTAGTCGGAGTGCCTGTGGCAGCTCTCCAGAGCAGCGTGAAGATTTATGAGGGAAAATCGTGAAACCAAATCATTTCCTTCAAGTCTTCTGCCTTTTCTGGCCCTTCTCCCATCAGATTAGCCTGCTTCACAACTTCCTGCTCTGAGTGTCTGCGCGCCACACACCAGAGAGACACGGGGCTCTAACAGCCTTAGATGGGGACATTCCTGGGTAATCAAAGCCTTTTTAATGAGTATGTTACAAGAAGGAAACATGACGTGGAGGCTCTTCATGATAAATATAGCAAGATGCCTGCAAAGGGGAGATTTTGAAAATATAATAATGGAACAAAATCAATCAGATGTTATCAATTGTACTAGCATACATCATCCCCAAAAGATGTTGGCTTGCAGACAAAAATATGGTTGACAGCACTGAAAAAAAAAAATAACACAGAAATGCTAGATGTAGAATACAAAAACTTGTGCTGAGTTGTGTCTTCTGAATCACAAGGCACGTGAACCTAAAAATACAGCATAATGACTTGTCACTGTTTCCTTATCGCGGGTGCAGCGACACAGTTTTATCATAGCAGCTGTAAAAAGAATGTGAGGATGAGGCAGGGAGGGAGCAAGCACACGGAAATGCCACTGATAAATCTTTCACATCCAACAGAAAACTTAACGCAAAAAAACTTTAGCCTGAAGACTTTCAAGCTTGGGAATGGCCAAACAGATACAGGTTACTCAAGGGGGATCACTGGAGTTTGAGAGCCATTTTTTTTTACCAGCCACCATCATGTGAGTCTCAACCCTGCCTAAATGCCCCAGGACACATTCAAGGGCCAGTGAACATTCAGTTTATGTTTACTTTTTTCTTGTTTACATTTGTAAGACTTCATATATTAGTCATGTTCATTTCACTGGTAGCCTTAATTAAATTTCATTGTGTGACATGGGTTTTAACAACCAGAGCTTTTAAATATTATTTAAAGTAGTGAACAGTAAACATAGTTTAATTATTAAACACGGGGCTACAACAAACACTGATTTTCATGAGCAAAGTAATTCGTGTATTTTTCCGCAAATACAAAACTGGGTGCATCTCCTTAAAGAGCAAAGATAGCTGTGCAGTAAGGCTGGCAAACAGTTTGGCCAAGCTTTGGTTTTACAAAGACACAGCAAGAAAGAAATTTTGAAGCTGGAAAACTGTTCTGCACGTTGGTGCCTGCAATGAATATTGTAGTTACCCTCACACTGGGTGTTTTATGTAAGGGAAATTATTTTTCATGTTGAACATGACCATATTAATGCCAGCGTTGTAAACCACATTATCTATAATATCCAGCTTCCAGGGAGCTGACTGTCTGTCACTGGTCAGCAGCCCAAATCCTGCGGGCCAAGGCCAAAGGGGACCCAGGCAAACTGCTAAACAAGGGACAGTGTTTCCAGAAGTGCTTGGCACTGACTGACTTTGCTTGTGCCAAAGTTAGCAGGACCTTCACAACCAAGAAGCATGAGCCTTCTCCTGGTGCGGCCAGTTGGTGAGTCTGTATTTGCTGGTGTTCTTAAAGCAAGATGTTTCTCTTTGCTTCAGGTGAGCTGCTCACTACATTAGCCCACTACAAGCACAGAAAAGACTAACATTTCAGTAACAAATCTACTTGGAAGAGAAATTTTAACACCAAACACATACACCGCTTTAAACATAGCAGTCTGGCAGAGCAGCGCGGGAGGCCACAAGAAAAAGACTTAGAGCATCAAAATTGCTGAGTTAATTGGAAAAACAAACAAACAAAAACAACCAAGCAAAACACAAAACACCACAAGTACCTCAACATTACTGACCACTACTACAGTAACATGGTATTTTTTTTAGTAGAGCAGGTTACCTTCTCTTGGGGGATGACCCAAAACCCAGATGAAGTAGTCCCTTGCCCTCGTATTTCAAGCAGATGCTCCTGGCTGCCTGATCCCAGGAAATGACTAAGATGCACAGAAGGTGGTGTGGCATCCATCAGTCATAACTCTATGGAGTGCTAAAAGTGAGGGTTTCTGCGTTTTAACAGTTAGTGACTGCTTTCACAGTCAGTAACAAGTAAAACAGTTAACCTTAAAAACTCTTCAATAGCGGGGAAAAATAAAGGTAAAGAACAAAAGGAAATGAGACCCTGGTCAGATCTGCAGCACAAGCCACATGCTAACTGCTTGACTCAGAGAAAGAGACCTCAGGATAGAATCCGAACCATCACTTTTGTTTTTCCAAATGTTCTTCAATGAATTCATTTATCTTCTCTCCTTTCTAGTAATCATTCAGCCATGATACCTAACTGTGCTGTAGCTTCATTCAATGCAAACTGCACCTTTGTTTTTCTTGCACTTGTTTGTCCACCTTTTGCCAAGACAAGATCCAAACCCCATAAATCTCACCCAGCTCACCACAGTAACTACACAAATGGCAAATTCTGAGAGTGAACAGTCTCAGACACATCCATGGTTCTCTCTGTACCTCCTACCTGTCTATGCCTAGAGACTAACAGGCAAGTAGTCAAGGCAATTATGTCCATATTATCTGCAGGAGAAGATCAAGCCTCAGCTAATCCTCTTGTATGCCTGTATCCTTCTCTGGAAGTCAGGTGGCTCACTCCAGCTTTGGACCAACATGCAGACTTGCATTTAGGCTGTGTGAACAATCCTGAGCTTGATACCAAAAACAACTTAGGAAGAATAAATTCCCACAATGGAGGGAAAGAGAGGCATAAAAGACATCCAGCATAGACAGAAGAAAGCCACCAAGAGACAATGTCCATCAAGTGATGATCTTCTACTGAAGGATTTACAATCTAGTTTCCAAACTTCTTAATCTACAGGAAATACTTGAGCCAACTCTCGGGTTTCCTCTGAGCAACCCCTCATGCCTGGGATAAAATGCCCGTTCTCTCATATCCCCTTCTGAAACTCAATATTTTGCAATGTGTATAAATATTTTGAAAAGTGGAAGCTGCTTTGATGATGCCTGCCACTAATGCTGAGTGGTGATGCATCCAACTTTCCAGGCACTCCCCCTCTACTGGCATTTCTGCACCATGTAGTATACTTTATGGAAAGGCAAATAAATGAAATATGACTTAAATAGTGAGAGTAAACGTTCAGAGACAGATAGAGGGGAAGGAACCCTCAAAAAATCTAACCAAGTTCATCGTTATTTCATAAACCAAGTTGATTTCTGGAGACTGCTCAAAATGATGACAATACTGATACTACAAGGACAATTACGGGATCTTCAGGGAAACTGAAAGTTCAAGGTAAGCTCTGGATAAGTCACTGGGAAGGGTAGTGTATTCAGTACATTTTTACCAGTGAAGTGTGGGGTTCATGCCTGACTGAACAATCATCTTGATAGCACATACATCAGATCCTGTAACATTTTCACGCAGAGAGAAAACACACAAAAAATAAAGGTTATTATCAAAGCAAGCTGATTGTTATGTCACTCACAAAAGATATTTTGCCTTCCACAGAGGAAGAACTCTCATCACCACAGGGCTAAAAACAGAGATCACTAAAAATAGAGGTAATGATACCATTATTATATTCCGTTTTCAGCAGAAAGGCACAGTTTTCTGACAAGACCAAGAGAGAAGACAGACAGTTGATTTTATTTTTGTAATAGGCAGGGTTGAAACAAAGTTGTTCGTTAACAGGCAGTATTTTGTGCTTCCTTGTACTGGATTGTCTAACCAGTTAACACAGTGAAATTTCAAGGAAGCCATATCTATAAAATAAAGTTTAAAACACTCATGTCCTAATCTCGGCTGATCAGGACATCTTCAAAACATCTGCAAATTTTGGTGCAGTGCCCAGGAATCATAATTATTTCTCAGAAGGAAAAATTGAGATTTATTGAGTAAGACAGGGCAATACCTGGAAAATTATGAATCTTAGGAAAGATATGCTATTGGTAATAGCATTTCAAAACTTGATGAGAGTCAGCACTGTGGAATGGTGAACTCCAGGCGTATTTTTAATGATGTTTGTGATTACACTCCATTTCAAAGAATCAGCTGTCAACACTGATCATTTCCTTTTGTATAATTCATAAAGTGGTTAATTTCAGAAGCAAAAATATTATGGGTTTGAGTAATTGGCTGTTGAAGCACAGTAGGTACTAGATCTCCACATCTGGTGACTGGGAGCACGTGCTTAGCCTGCTACATACTCGCTCCAAAACGTACTGCGTAAGGAATGTGCTTCCCCACACAGGCTTTCTGCATGAAGCTGGGGTAGCAGAAATCTCCCCAGTGAACACTGAGACCTTGCAATAAACATACTGTTCAGTATACAGCAAGTATGATGATCCTCACCTTTCTCTAAAGGTAATCTGTCTAGCCATGCTTTGACCAGGGTGCTCAAAGAGGTCATGTTGTGGTGAAAAAAACTATGGGTTCCAGTGCATGGGGGTTTTACTTATAGTGGTCCTGCACTATGCCACCCAAATGCAATAATGGTCTGTCAAGAATGCGAATCGGCCCTATTTTACTACAATTTTTATGCCATTGAACAATGCGGGATCTTAGACCTATGGTCTCTGGGGCTCTGCTTTTCAACTTTTTCTGAGCACCTAAGAATTTTCCAGAGGAGATGGAAAATTCACTTACACTCACAAACTGGCTTTCATTCTCACTCCATGGTTTGCAGATGTCGCTCTGAGGTCTCTACAGCCAAGCTGAGAGCCGTGGTGATTAAGATGAACAGTACTGCATCAGCATGCAGCCTCACATCTTCTGTCAGTTCTTCCCCCAAGCACCAATGGTGCAGAGCAGTGACAAATACAAATCCCAATAGTAAAACTCAAAGTAGGGCAGCCAGGCTCCCAACCTTTCAACCTCATAGCCAGGGCCTTCTCTCTGCTGACAAGAAGTAGGGATAGCATAAGAACAAGCCTCCTATTGACTACGCCCCATTTATGCTATTAGAACATACCTGAATACTGATTCTTGATATTTAAACAAATATGCTTGCTTAAAAGCTTTGATTGCGGTGGTTGTGGCAGTTAGCATTCCTGACAAAGACCTGAACTACATTTTGATTCTTGCATAAATTTTTAAGTCTCTTGATCTCAGTTTCTGAATGCTGATGGTGATACAGCCAGATGACTATAAATGCACAGGGATTGTCAGTGGATCTTACATGGACTTGCCAGAGAGACATGACACCAGAAGCCAGAGAGAGCGAGCACACACACAAAACAAACAGATAAGCATCTAAGAGTCATTTCTAAATATACTTTGTGATTATTTGTTTGGAAATGTATTTTCATAATCACAGCAATTTGATAAATAAAGCTGCAATGTTATTATTTGTGGATTTCCTTTACGTTTGTATATTTATTCCACTATAAAGAAAAACATAAGAATGAATTCTAAACACAATAACTACAGTTTAATGAGGATAATACCTACATAATTCTCCTCTACATTTAAAAAAGAAAACTAACAACACAAGAACACAGCATTTCAGGAATGTAATCTCTCTAATATAAGTGTTTCAGAATGGACTAGATTGGTCTTTTGCTAAATCTTTATCTGCAAATGATTTGAGGAAAAAACTTAATAATAAAGGCAAATATTTTCCCATGCAGCAGTGGATCTTGCATCTTTGAAGTGAAATTTTGTTCTCACGTGCAACGTTTTCCATTTTTTAATGGGTACTTGTAAAAACAAGTACAGTTCCTAATTGCCAATCCTGCACATGTCTGGTGGGATCTGAAAATCAAACTGGGCCTTTTTCATTGATCACCAGCAAGAAGAATAAAGAAAGCAAACATGGCTCTGTGCAGTTTCAACTGCTTTTGAAAGATGGCTGGGATTAAGAGCAGAAGTCGGTGTTCCAAATGCAATTTAGTTAACAGTTCAGCTGGAGATCCGAGATATGGAATATTTTCCTAATCATTTTCTCACACAATGTCTTTGGAAGATTACAAATAAACGTTATTTAAAACTTACTTTAGTTATGACATGAAACAGATGGTACACCAAGTCCCTTCTTCTTACTATAAAAAGGGATTTTTCTTTTTCTTTTTTTTTTTTCTTTTTTTTTTTTTTTTTTTTAAAGAGTGCTTCAGCAACTCAAACTTGGTATTTGACTTGATCTCTGGATTCAATTAAGCTCCTCACATATGCTACTTTCCCTGGTAATACTTTTGCATTGCTCGTAAGTTCCTACTTCAAGCCTAATTTTTCAAGTTTTTCATTCCACAAATATAAAGGAAACACCTTTCCTAGCAGTAACTCTGTGTGGGTGGGAAGTAGCTGCTTTCTGTAAAAAGGCTTAACATTGGTACATACACACTTGTTTCAGCTTAAAACTTTGACATATAAAATCACTGGGGCACCTATCTCAAATTTTCACTGAGATGATAATGATTATGGTTTGAAGCTCATTTGTTTTCAGTACATTTACTAACACACATCTATTTCTGTCTCTTTATGCAGTACACCACAGCCTTTACACTTAGCAGTACGGGTAGTAGCGTACGCTCTTTAGTAGACATAAATCACAGCGGTAGTAGTTTGGAGGCCATGGCATTTCTCAGTGGCTGCTGCTCCATAATCACAGTATTGGGCCCTAAGTGTGCAAGGAGACATAGCTGTGCTTCGCTTTATGAAGGGAGCAATTCCACTCATTTTAGTGATTTTTGTTCATTAAGTATGCTGTACACCTTCACAACATTTCAGTACAACTATTTTAACCAACAGAACCACCTAGTTATCCTTTCCATATCCTACCTGTTGGTAGTTCTTTAGACAGACCATACAATTACAACTCTTATGAGCCTTTCAGGCTGTCATAACTCAAATGCTTCCTTTCCTGCCATCACAAAAGAAAAAAGCAGAGTTACTGATGCCAAGTGGCAATGAGGAAATCAAGTTCCAACAGAACTGCTGGCAGCCTACAGCTATATCCCAGAAGCAGACACCTGCAGCAAAAGAAAACATGGTGATACTTGAGACAGACAAGCCATCAGTTCCACATCAATACACAGAATTTCTCCAAGACTAGTTGTCCCTTAAGAATAGGGTGATTACAGCTACATTGACCAAAACTTGGATCATCACATTAAGGAACCTCACCATCTTTACAAGCAAAAGGAGTCATAAACAAAAACCGAACTCTCCAGCAAGATCCAGAGCCTTTGGAAAACACTGCAGAAAACACCAAGAGTTAGCAATGCACTACAGTATTTTGGGAACCGATTATTACTTTGTCCTGCTAATTAAAGGCCAGGGAGGAGGCATGCTGCCTTCACCATTTCAGGAATGTTTCATCTGCGGCCAGCCGTACCGCAGCGTTACACAGCTCTACTTGTTAGCAGCTCTATCAGTCCCAGATGCCATCATGCACCAGAGGTGAGACAAAGCCACAGAAATAAACAATTATAAGGAAATAAGATGCAAACAGAATTGGAAAGACGCACAGTTGTAGCCCCCAAATTATGCTTTTCTTGTCAAGTTTGAAAATTCTTTCACAAACAATATAGCCATCCAACAATGCTGTCCTGGAACAAAAAAAAAGAGAAACTCCTCCAAAGGAGCAGCAACTTCTGGAGAAACAAGAATATCCTTTTGGAAGTGCTCCCTACTTCATACCCAGCTTGACTGACTTTCATGTGCCAAGAACACACACGCAGCTGCAACACAGGGCATCCTGAAATATCTTTAGAAAACAGAGCTCTGAGCACCTTTCCCAAGTGATACAGATCCTCAAGTTCTTTGGTCTAATAAAACATCAGTGAGGGAGGAATTATTGTTGTTTTACTCAAACAGGTGCCAAAAAACCTGTGACAGGCAAAAATCTGGAAACGCATGAGATGGGGAGAGAGGAAAGCAAGCAGGAGTAAGCCCCACACCACCCTTCTGAGATGATCGCCTCTCCCTCGGACGGCTTTGTGAGTCCTATTGCTTTTGGACTGCCTCCCACTGCACTCAGCATCTCTGTGGAGCAAGAATCGCTGTCAGCCCCTGAGCCAAGGAGACACTTTTGAAAGGAACAGCAGGGAAGCGCACATGTGTTTTCAGGAATCATTTTAAAAGCACAGGTTTCCAAGTTACTCAAGCCTGCATCAAAATATTACATGAAACAATATTTGAGCATTTCACTTTTCAAAGTGAACAGAGAGATTCACAGGAGCTTCAATACTTGCAGGGGCAGAAGGTGAGGGGATAGAGAACATCAGAGATTTTTAGTTGGATAAGTCAGCAAGGAGGATGAAACTCAAGGAAGAGTAAGCAGAAGTTGGGGTCCATGCTGCCTCTGGTATAAATTATACTCCAAGTAAATCAGCTGCCAGGATAACATTTTAAGTTGTCAGCCAGAATGTATGCAGAGAAAGCCACACAATAAAAAAATATATCACAACACCAAGCAGCTCTTATTCTACAATGGCTCTCAGTGCAGAGGAGAGGAAAAAAAATATTCAGAACTCTAAGCGCAATTTCCAATAAGACCCCAACAACTTTTCAAAGACCTGTCACTGATTTTGCTAAGCTCCTGAAGCTAGCAGCATATTGGGTCAGGAGAGAAGTGGATTCCCCTTCTGCAGGTGCAATTTTGCATCTAGCAAATGAATTCCAGATGCAAACCAGAGTACTTGTCCACTGCTATAATGCAAAGCTAGAGCTGACTGGCGTTTGCTTGCTGAAATTCCCACCTGCAGTTCAACTGGGGGTTAAAAATGGGGGGAGCCTTCTTCTGAAAATCTGTACCAATCCATCTTTGTTGTGTCCCACTGCCACATATACGGTGATACGCTGGGACATAAAAACTAAATCTTGACCTTAAACTGTATGTCAGGCAAATAATTCATGTATGCCAATTATTTGTGGTAGATGAAAATATTTTTTCAATTATAAATTTAAGTTAAAGGAAAGAAAAACATCTGGAAAGGCCTTTTGTGTACTTGCAAACAGAATCATAGAATCACTTGGAATTTTGAAAAAGTATCAAGTCCTTGGGGATGTCAAACTCTTTTAAATTCTTGATAAATCACATTTCCAATTCCTTTTTTTTTTTTTTTTTTTTTTTCTCCTGTAGGCACAGTGTTGGAATATGAGAAAAGCTCAAGATACAAAACTTTCCTAGAAGTAATCAAATGGCACAGCTGGCACTAAAACAATGTAGTGAGCTATTGAGGTTTTCTGCCTAGGATCACTTCAATTAGTTTACATCATTACTAACCATCTAACACTTTCTGAATCAACATTCAGCATGAGGAGCTGGATCCCAACGTGGTGACACACTGAGCACCCTTTTCTGGGTACACACGTTGCCCTGGGGTAGATGTTTCAAGAAGCCACAACTGCCCTGATCCCAGCAGCCATGGTCCTAAGCAGGTTCTCCAGTCAGCCCTGTGCTCAGCCACGGGAGCTTGGAGGAACATTTTCTCCAAGAGGCTGAACTTCCCTATATAATTTTTCACACGATGAGGCCAAAAGAGGAAGCAGTAAGAGAAGATTGCTACTAGCACTCATAGCTGTGGTGGAGCAAATACAACTGACCTTCTGCTTTACATACAGAAGACTACCAAAAAGACGGGTAAATCATCATTTTATTTGCCAGTGCCTCCAAATGAATGGCACTCGGCAACAACAACAATCCCCTACAATTTATTAAGCCTCGCCAGCAATATTCTCCTGTCCTTCAGCGTAGCTGTGGGAGTAGAGGGAGCAATGGGTTTCTGCTCTGCAAAGAAGGAGCGCTGCAGTCACCCCATCTCCACTCCAGCTTTGCCAACATCCAGAGCAAGACAAAAAGGCAGCTAAAGCATTGCCAGCTCTATCATGCCGCTCAGGCTCTGCTCTGCCACAGGGTCTCAGCTTCCACAGAAGTAACACATCCAAGTCCCGGATGAGCTCAGCCCTAGCTTTCAGGGACTATGTCAAGTAACTCGGAAGGCAGCAGGCAATGCAAGAAAACAAAACCAAACAACAACAACAAACATTTCTGATGTTGGAGGGAAGCTTCAGAATTACAGACCTGAAAAAAGTGCAGGAAGAAGTTTCCAGCAGTTTCCCCCAATGGAAGCAGGTAGCTCTGACTGGCAGCCCAGAGTGCCTCAGTGGAGAGGACAGGGATGTCCGCTCAGGAAGCCCGAGCAAAAGGTGCAGGGGTAGCTGAAAAAGGTAAAACAAGAACGGACACTGGGAACTCAGCAGATTTAACACATACTTTCCATCAAAACACCGCATGGCCAAAGAGACGGTGGGATGGAGGAGGTGCATATTGGGATTACAGAGGCTTTTGAGCCCACCAATACTGCTACAAATAAGAGGTTTCTGCTAACAATTATTCACTCCATTAACCGTAGAGCTTTTTGTGGACAAAAGGAAGCCATATCAGCAAATCTCATGCTTCCTGGCTTAACTCTGTGCTGATCAAACAGGCCCATGAGCAACGACATACCACTTGGCACTTTATTACTGGCAGCAAGGTTCCTTCGCCTGAAGCTGACAGAAGACAGTTATCTCACACAGCTTTGATAGCTCCATACCTCTTCTTACTCCTCCAAAAGGATTAGGAATCACACAGTGCGGTGGCAGCAACGTACATTTAAATGATGATCTCAGGGCTGGCTGCAGTGGTGATGTGTCACCAGAGGGAAAGAGGAGAGAGGAAGGAGGCAGTGACTGCACTCAGCACTGGATGTTCTCCCATGCAAACAGGTAAAGGATGAGTGAGCGATGCTAACAGGGGGGATACAACTACTCAGGCTCCCAGTGAAGCTGCTTGGGGGCACAGGGATTCAACACAAAGTCTGAAAAAAGAGATCACTTAAGAATCATCAATTTCTGCAGATGCTATGGTTACCAGGCAAGAATATCTGCACTATCCTGGGAGCCATTCTGCAGTAGCTCTTGGCAAGTAGAAACTTCTTAAAAACAAAACTCTCACAAATAGATGGTATTGAAAGTGGCACCCATCTTATTTGTTATTAGCAAGTGCCTGTATTTTTATTATTTTACAGGCAGTAGACTTGGATATTCTCATCTTTTTCATCAACTTCAGGCTGTAAAGTAACTTGAGGTCTTTGTGCATGAGCTTGCTTAGGGATGGTAAAGCCAGCAGTATAATATTTACTCAACATTTTAATGCAGTATGTATGAAGTTGGTATGCAGTAAATGCTAGGGTATTTTGCAGTCTCTGAAATTCTTGGGTGCTAGGTCTTCTCGAGCTTGAGAAAGATAGCTGAGAAACTGAGGACAGGAGAGGATCGCCCACGCCACCAAGTCCAGCTCCTTGTGACAAGCAAGAAGCCTACGCAGTCTGAGATAACTGCCAGGGCAGCTGTCTCGCTGTGGTGAGGGCATACGGCTGCCATGTAACCTCTTGACTTCTGCAGGGAAACATCCAGCTGCAGCTGGAAGTAAGCCGGGAAAAGCTGCCGAGTTTGATCTCCCAGGCTGAGCTCCGCCAGCAGAGCCATTGGATGCTTCACCAGTTCTTACCAGCGCTGAGTTTGGTGGCTCCAGCTCTATGAAGACCTTGTGCCACACCTCACAGACCCAGGAGGGCTGGCAATACCCAAACATGAATTCACTGGGAAGTACATTCCCGTTCCCTGCACCACCACCTCTAAGTGCCTGTGGGTTCTCCTGCCCCTCCTTGCCAACCCTGGCCATGTCCAGCAGAGAAAAGGGGATGAAACAGGGAACCCTAGCACTCTGTCCCCAAGCTCTGCAGCCCTAGGGGTGGCTGCTCTCCAATCCACACAACCACAGCTGCCTCTCGGTGAGATGGGGTGGAGATGGGCTGGGGAGTGCTGCAGTCACGCCCCAGCGGGGAGGCTACATACCTGGGAACTGACCTAGATTGGGACTTCAGATGCAACCCCATGTCCTCCGGCTTTGCTGCAGCATTTAAGGTGCATGGTTCAAAAGATGGGTGCCTCAAAATACCCACAGCGTACCACCCAAGGAGACCAGGGGATACCAAGGGTATTTCCAGTGCGGTCAGAGCATGTGCTGGCTGCACGGAGACTTGTAAAGACCAGGTAGAGTTTCCTGCACTGCATGCACTCATCAACAGAGAAGCCACAATCTTAATACAATGCATATTTATACACTAATGAGACTAATGCTGAAAGCTCCTGACCCAAACTCTTAGGTCTTTAATGGCTGGGGCTGAAGGGAAAGCTCCAGTTTTCCAAAGCACAGCTACATTCTTTCCAAAGCGCATCCAGCCAATTAAAAGCAATTTTCAAAAATCTCCTAGGCCTATTTCTGGTTAAAAAAGAAAAGATCAACATGGAAAGCCCACCTCCAATTGACAGTAATAGGATCAAGATGGATCCCTGAAATGCTGCAGTCAGTGACAGCAGAGCTGAAACCCACAGACACAAAACAAGTCAATTAGCAACTCTCATTTACAGCGAGTTCTTAAAATACACAACAGATTCACAAGCTTTTAAGGATACAAATCAGGAATAACAACCCTTTGTCTTTAGATAAGGAGTGACAAAGTAGCATTAGATCAAAGCCAACATCTGAAAGCAGGGTGATTATTTTTAATAGTCTGTAACACTAAAATAGCACGAACATTTAAAGACATATAATTTGCTTTAAGTGTAGCAATTTTCGAGCCAAATCAATTTTTCAAGCTGAAGTTCTTGAAATGGTGATTGGGGGGCACCTTCACTCTAAAGCAACTACTGCTTGTCACAGCGTGCCCATCTGATTTCAGTGACACCGGTCACTTCTTACTCATGGTCTTTGGTTCCAAACAAGAGAACACGACACAGCTGTCTCTATTTTCCATTTAACTGCCCTTACTGCTTTTGGAAAGTGCACATTTCTGGCAAGATTTCCCTAGATATGCATTTAAATCAACACTGGCAGATGTCTCAGGCAAAATCTGTTAACAAAATATCTCCCATATAGTGGATTTCAACAGGATACTTTCTTCACTCAGTGGTGCTGATGGTAAAAACCAATTTTCAAAGCACATCGTGTCACTGGCTGTCAGAGAGTCTCTCATCCCTGCTCTGCCCTGGCTCAGCTCAGGAGATGTCCTCGAAGGTCAGTGCTTTGCTGCTTTTTGTCTACTGGCAGCTCAGAGATACAAAAACAAAAACTGTAACAGCTACACCAGGACTCCCTCAAAAGAAAAGCATATTTCTGGTGAAGACAGTTTAGTGGTATCAAGTGCTTTCATACTCATTCAAATAGAATAAGGTATCACAGGAAGAGAAAAGAATATCTGCTGAGCTCGGGAAGCTTCTCAGCAGTAGGTCAATTAACATTATTGCCTTTTATTCTAAGTGAGCTTAGATTAATGAAGATGCAAGGCAGAAATTCACACAGCTGTCAGCTGGGAATGGCAGTGCCAGACATACCCAGAGGACATCTCAAGGGGGAGCCCAGCACAGTCTGGCAGATCAAAGAAAGGCTTTCTGGGAAAAGCGAGAGCAAGCCGGGAGCCACCGCTCGCTCCAAGTGCCTGCGTGCTTTAAACCACGCGCTCTGCGGGCGACAGCATTCGCATCGATTCCTCTCATCAGACACTGAGCTTTACTGCTGGCTGAAAGCAAGGCTTCCTTGCTGCCCTGGAGCTTCCTACCTGGTGGGGACCAAGAGCCAGCACTGAAGCCTGTGAGCACAGGGACACCCATGTCGCTGGGGTGACTGCAGCATGGTGCGTGGCTGCAGGGAAAGTTTTGACAGCGTGAGCACACAGGGCAAGCCACGGCTCAAGGGCATCAGTAAAAAAAAGCCTGCAGAATACACTGATTAGGAAGACATGGAAATGGGTCCAAGTCCAGGACAACGCCCAGCACTAAACATGCTGCCTTCCTAACCAAAAGGGAACAAAGAAGTCCCTCAGGAAAACTTTGGGGGATTTTTAAGTACAGGACAGACACAGAAAGAGGAACAGGTAATAAATCAGATGTCTAGAAGCAGTTCTAAATACTGTTGTGCTATCAAAAACATGGATACCCTACTGATTTTTGTACAGAACCGTCACTGAATGAAGCCACGCTCACAAATGGCCAGCTGTTCCCCGACTTGCTGCAGTCCAAAGCCACTCGCCCTGGGCAGGGGAACAACAGATGGCATTTGGTCAGCACCCAGCTTGCCCAGCATGTGCTGCTGACAAAGCACAGCATGCAGAAACAGGGAGCTTGTGCTGCCTTGGATAAAGGCAGAATCACCTACGGAACTACCCCCAGACGGAGCCGAGCAGCCAAGTGGTCAGCCGTGCCGAGCAGGGATCAGCAGGTCCCTCTCGGCCACTGCCATCTCCCTCCTGCCTGGAAGCTCCCTCTGCAAGCCCACTGCATGGATGTAACTCATTTTTAAGGATCTAACAACAGCTTTTTGTGATTCACCCAAGACAACAAGGTATCTGTGGCAGAACAGGAAAACCATATCTGAGCTTTTATGTCTCGAGCTTCTGACTAATACATCCCTCGTATTCTCCCAGCCTCACCTCCCTGCTGTCACCCTGAAGCCTGCAGAGCAGCCAGATGTTCAAACCACAGCAGGCTTCACCACTGCAAACTCACTAGGAAAAATTGCTCAGTTACAAAACAGAGTTTTATTTGATTTGAGATTGTGGACGGGACCACAATCTGTGTTTTTGATTGTGTTTGTTTTGTTTTCTTTTTTTGAGTTCCCTATGCACAATGTGTAAACAGTGTAGTTTTCTGGCAAATTCCTTAAACAATTGTGTAAACTGTGTCTTTCCAACAGTAAACATCATTAAATCTGGTAGCACCTGTTTCTCTCAGCAGAACTTTATATACTTCTTTGAGAAAAAGACTTCACCACAAAAGTTTTCAGCAACTGAAGGTAAATTGCAAGCTCTCATCTGCACCAAAAAATCTCTTCAACTTCAACCTCCCCCGACTAAATGAAGCTTCAAAATCAGCAGCTGGCAGGAGCACACTGTACATTCAGATGGGCACACTAGAAGTAATTTCACTGTAACTCACAGCCCACACCCAAATTCATACCAGAGAGAAGTTTACTCCAGGCATGCAGATGTGTTAGCCACTACCCAACAGCTTTTCTTCCCTTCCCTTCAGGCCCTCATGAGAACATCCCCAAGAGCTGTTCAGAGATGATGTGAAGCATGGCACATCGTCCCTTGCTGTGAACTCCAACCTGACATAAGGTAGCCACAGCACCTCCCTCACTCTAAAACACTGACTGCTCCTGCTGATGTGAGCCAGCAAGCCAGCAGATGTGGGTTTGTGTGCTGTCACAAGGGGACAGCTAGAGGAATGGAGAGCTCAGCACAACAGCAGGGACTCGGGGTTACACAGAGCTCCTGGCTCCAAGGGAAACGAGCATTGCTAATGTTAGATGAGCCTTTTTTCCTTTCCCTTCACAGCAGACAAGAAGTGAAGTGGTAACCTGCTGGAGGGGAAGCCCCAAAGGCTGCAGGAGAGGGATGTGGATGGGATGGGGGAGTGGCGGACTTCACGTAGCTCACAGCATGATGCCCCTTAAGTGAGCTGCAAACCAGCCCTGCCCTGCAGATGGAGAGCACTGCAGGCTCTCAGGAAGAATTCACACAGCTTTCAGAGCATTTCACTGCTTCTCTGGGTTCCTGTGTGAGTGATGAGACCATGCAAGTCCAACCTCTTCTTAAATCACAGCCGATGGTAGCCATCTTGCTGGAAATTCATCTAGTTTCTTATTCCCCCCTCAGAGAGGAATTCCGGCATAAGCAACTTTTAAACCTGTAGTTTTTACTTTATTTTCAAGAATTTAGCATTTCATGAAACACTATGCTATGTAAACAAAGGAATTATTCCTAACTATTAAACATAAAGTCCCTTGTTTTTTTAAAGAAATACCAAAGCCAAGTACCAAGTCCCTAGATACGCCTGCAGGATATCCAAAGCAATTAACCCCTTTGTCAGACTTTTCTGACCTCCAAGATGGATCAGCCACATTTTGTGCAAGCATTTCTTCAGATGTTCTGGCAATACTAACGGTCTGTTCTTACCTGCTGGAGCTGAGTTCTCTGTTCCAGGACAGGTATGTGCAGGTTAGAAGCCAGGATAATAAATTGCCCTTCGGCCTTGGTCAAGTCATATTACTTGTCTCAATGCTACCCACCTGCTAGAGATACCAACACTGACCACAACTATTTTATATGCACATTTTTAAAGATCCTTTAGAAGCAAGCCCTGGTTGCAGTTCCCAGCCCAGCTCTCAGCACAGTCATTCTGAAATGTTGCATATAAAAGGGATTATTCAGGAAACCTGGAAAAGACCTCAGAAACTGAGCATAATAAAGACCCCAGTTCCTTCCCAAATACAAATAATGCGAAGCATGTAAGAGAAATCTTGGACTTTCCCTTTGGATAAAGAATTGCTGAAAATTGTATAGACTACATTTTTGATCAGGGAAATATTTATATTCATACTACTTTGAAGCCTAAGACAGCAACGCCTTCAGGCTAAGAAAATGTGATCTAAAACTCACATCTTGGCAGATAACAAGATAAGGGGGACCACACCCTCAGACAATATAAATCAGCATAGCTTCTGGGCTACAGCTTCCAGGTTTTAAACATATCTGCAGATTTTAAACCCCACTTCCTTATTTGTGGCTGAGAGAAATGTGTGCACAGCCTCAAATCTAGAACTGCATGCGGCAACCCTGCCTGTAAACAATTGTCAGAAACTAACAGTAACATTCAGCTGGACAGCAGCACTCCTGAATGGCGGCATCCATGACAAATACTGAATGAATACTGCACAGGCGAGCAGCTCTGCTCGTGCTGGTGGTTTTTACCTTTGCTAATACTCAGGTAACATTCAGCATTCCCATAGGTTATATGGCAGCTGAGAGCCAGTGATTAAAACCAACTGAGAAAACTTTGCAGACCTTGATGATCAGTTCTACTTCTGGTGTGTGGCAAAAAGCAGATGGCCTAAAGCATTTCAGAAAGAAACAAGCTTCAAAGATAATTTCAGCACAAAACTAATACAGGACTGAGCTGAACTCTTGCCTCCAGCCAAAGCTGCAGTAACTTCCCCAATAGCTCAGCCTGGGCTTACGAATTCAGAATCTATCTCATGTTGTGGGCACTTTCTCCTGTACCTTGCAGTCTAACAACTTCATCCAGTACTATAAAAGGTCTTGCATGTAGATAACCGGTCCTGAATGCTAGTCCAGATTTTGCAGCTACATTACGCTCTTTGTGAGGCTCCACATTACTAAACCATCAGTGAAAACAATGGAAACGCATGTAACGAGTCACACCACTGAAAATCAATACAGGAAGATAAATCATTCTCCTGTCAGGCTGCAGCAATCTGTTTGCCAGGATTCTGAGCTCTGCTGAACGAGTTTTTCCACGTTAACAAGCTCTTCACTCTTGGTGACCATGAAACCCTCTGGGGCTTGGCTTATGCTTATTAACTTGTGATATTCAACAAGTCTTAAATAAATAAATAAAGGCAGAAGGCTGCCTTTAAGCTACAAGCTACATTACAGGAGTCAGGAAAAAAAACAGGAAGATGTGCAGGCAGTAAGGAAAAGCATTAACGTAACTCCAGAGATCACCCTGCAAGAAGCGATCAGAGTTTGAGCTAATCTTCTGGCGAGCTGGCCTTTACATAGTCACTTAACAGAAACATCCAAACCATATTGTTATTTAGCTATAAGACTTGTTAACTTGTAGGTGGCTATTTTCAGTCTTTGGCAGTATGTAGCAGGTGACACCCACACTGCTGCTTTCAAGGAGTGTTACAGAGAATGTTTTTATCCCACAGAGACACCAAACAAAACTAGTATGTGTCAGAGAAACTGAGACAGACCTGAGGTGAGGGATGATGCCTTCCCCTGCTCTTCTGTTTGTAACTAAGGTATCCTTTTCTGGTAGACCAGCTGCAGTAACCTACAGGTCTGAGGACACGTTCACCATAACCTCTTACTGTATAGCATATGTGTATTTGGCCCGTTTGAAAGCAGTGGTTTTGAGACGTCTTCCACAATACTAGTGTGAAGGAGGTGCAATTTCACGTTTGGATTTGGCAATAAATCCTGACTAGTACAACTGTCTGGTCTCCATGAGAACAATGCAGAAAAAAAAAGTTTGGCTCCTAAATCAGACTTCAGCTCAGCGGTAGTCAAATCATGTAAGCCCCAAAAGGCTCCACAGCCAAGACCATGGAAATCTGGCTTTTGTGTCTGCTCAGACTTCTAAATTAAAGAATGTATTTGCAGACCAGCCATGGCAGAAATGCACAAGGAGGGTCTCTCACCCAATTAGTAACTGTTCCTCAAGAAGAGGGGGGAAAAAATGTTGAGAGAGATAGGATGCACGAGGAACGTGCGTGCAAGACCAAGCAAGCTGTAGGCAAGACATTAAGAATGATATGGAAAATGTATTTCTGAAATAACTCATTTCTTATCATTCTGGGCAGATGAAAATAACTTCCAAGGAAGGCATGTTCCTCTGTCTAGTGGTCACATGGAGACAACAGCTACCAAACTCTAACTGTTAAGAGCTGAAGCTTGAGCATTTGCTGTCAGCCATTTTTATCTTAAAATACCAATTAAATATCATTCTCATTTTGCAAAGAGTAATTTACTCTCCCAACCAGCAAGCAGAAACTGGCAACTACACTGTACACCTGTTATTATGCATTACAATGAAATTAAAATATTTAGAGAATTTGGCAAGTCTACGCTGCTAAAACTATGCTGGTAGTTGTAACTGTGAACTGCGTAGACGAACGCTGTTCCTGCTTGGTAGAAAAATATTGCTGCACAAAAAGCTACTGGTGGCCAGCAGCTGGCCTTTCAAGATAAGTATCAAAAACATGCACTTTGTGACATTTGGTCAGATGGCACGGGTGCTGAGGCTCTTGTTATTCAGCAGAAGCAGTAGGGAAAGAACCGAAGAATGCCCCCCTTGCAAGCCACGTGCAGTGACCTCAATGGGTGAAGTGCAGAGCACTATTTATTCAGGTGCAACAATACAAATCTTTGTGGGTTGTTCTGCAATGATAAAACAAAGAGGATTCCAAAGAATGCACTCCATGTGTGACTTCCCGAGCTCCACTATAAGCACGCTGTATTTGCAATATCAAGTGACAGCCAGAAGCAAAATTATTGTCGTTTGGGGCCGCTGAGTGAAGAACTTGAGCAGCTTTTCAAAATGGAAAAGTTTTATGGAGCTGCAGAGCATAATTGGGATGTGGGGAATAACACAGGGACCCGATGGAGATCGGTCTTTTCTCCCCCAAGTATTTATTTCAGCTGTCCAAGCCTTTTCATGTGAAAATAAGCGGTACAAGCTGGTAATAAAATGCAATTTATGTGCATTTCTTTTGTCTCCATGAGCCGGTTGCACTATTAGAGTATGGGGAACTGTGTGCAACGCAGTACAGTCAGTCACCATAGCTTTTATAATTAATTACTGTTTTTGTTTAAAATTTATACTCAATATGAAGCACCACAAGCACATGACAGTTAAAGTTGCAGTAACTTGAGGAAATGCATTTCTCATCACAAATAACAGAAGCAATGCAGATACCTCAGCATCAGATATCCTCAGTATTTGAAAGTTAGCCTAAATGTAAGCTCCACAACGCGTGGGGACATCACCACAGATGCACAGCTGATGCTACCTTTACACAATCAATCATTCTTGCATTTCTGACATGACCAACTGACTGCTGTCTACAGTGTTATTAGGTTATTTTAACCTCATCCACATGTTGAATAACATCCTCGTCCCAGGATTTTCAAAAGAAAATACCTAAAGGACCTGTGGTTTCCAAACAACACAGTGGTTGTTTCAGAAAGAATATGTAAACTGAATCTTAACTGACCATTTTAGGAGAAAATTGTATTCAGTAATCTTTGGCAGTTTTTCTATAAATAGATCAGGGAACTTTATACAGGATGCATGTAAGCTGTTGAGCTACACCTGGGCTATGTCAAGAGCACAGACAGAGGAAGTGAAGGCAAGCCACCTGCAGGTATCCTCACCCAATGCCCTCCCAGGAGTTGAGCAGGAGGGATTCTCCGGGTGCTTCCACCTCGATTCCAGATTTTGGAAACTGCACATTGCTGGCTTCCCAAACCATGCCATTTCTGCTCTTTCTGCCCACATCACAACCTTTTCACACCCCATGGTATCAAGGATGTGGTAACAGATTGTTCAGCCTGAGCCAGGTACTGAGCAGAACCTGTGTAACTCTCAGAAACAGGAAATATGAACTGAAGAGTCAAGGTTTATTAAAGGTGTGCAGTGCATGATCCCTACTCAGAGCAAATAAGCATTTCTGCAATGTCTGGACAATTCTACTTCCACAGCTATGCATATAAAACCAGCCAAGATCTGTACCGAAAGTAAATTCTATCAATGCTGTTTCCTGATCCTGATGGTTTTGGATGCCACCTGCCAGCTTGGCACTTCCTTTTCTTAGGGATTCAGTTAGTTATAACCCCAAAATACTACTGACAAAACCTGGCTCCTTCAGATCACAGCTGTTCCCACAGGATCCAGACGCTTTCCTATGTGCTCTACTCTGTTTTTGACTCTTTTCCTGCAGGACACTCATCTCCCACTACTTACAGCACATCCCGACTCCTGCCACAACATTGGTGTACATCTCTGATTCAGTGGGTATCTTATTCCTCCTTGTCAATACTTGTCACCTGCTTTTAACACCTCTATGCACGCTCTTCTCAGCCACAATAAATATCTCTAGGATTAGTAGCAAAGACTCAGCCTAAGACATGCACTACTTGCAAAAACATTCACTACTTACAAATAGAAAAGGGAAATTTCATGTTTCATTCTTCCTTTCTCTCCTGGAAATGTGCACACATCCTAACCCATAGGTTTCTTCAGCAGTCTCTTCTGTCCAGCAACACTAAGCCAAGGAAACATTGCCATCTCAACTGTGAGTGGCCGATTCTTTCCAACCCTGCTAAGAACAGGATGAAGAACAGAAGAGCTTTCCTTCAAAGTGAAAAGGAAAAGCTGAACTGGGAGTCTTTCCTGGTTCATTTAAAGGGCCTGTGCAAGCGCCTGTGATCCTCAAAAGGCTGAGGATCAAAGGAGGAACAACAGATGAACCATCTTCTGCCATTAACTTTTCTTTCAGCAGAGAGAGAAATTCAGGCCAAAGGAATCCTAAACTAGCTGTTGGCCAGAGCAGACTCCTTAAATCCATTTTCAACTGTAATGAATACCAGTTAACTATCCACTCTCCCTCTGCCCTCCAAGAACATACTTATCCCTTATAATACCACATCTTTTCCATCTGTGTGATTTAAGTAAGGTAGAGAAAGACCCAGCCGTGGGAATCCATTCTGCCACTGCTTTTTCTTCTCCTCAGGAACAGAGGTCATTTCGCCTTGGATTTTAGCTTCTTCAACTGAAGGCAAACAGGAAGCCAAAGAAGAGCCGATGCTGTGATTCCCTATGCATCCCTCTGAACTGAACAGTCAAAACCTGGCCTTTGAACAAGCAAGCAAGCACAGTACTTGTGAAAGCATGAAGGCCAAGAAGGATGTTGTTGGTGTTTGGGTAATGGATCACTACTCTGGAAGTGAACAGGTAGTTCAGAAAAGAAAAAAAAAAAAGACATTGTCTTAAGTTTTTGTTGCTGTTTGACAGAGATTATGTTTTTAAATTAGTGGGAAATGAGTAAAACAGAAAACTACTTCTCAGGACTGCAGAGGCACTTGGCCCGCTTGAGTTTAATGCCTGGTTAAATTCATCTGGCTCCAACAGCCAGCTCCATCTGAATGCAGAGGCAAAGCATCAGGATCCTGATCAGAGATCTTTTGGACCATGTGCTGCTTAGCCAACATCTGTTTTTCTAGAAATGCTACAGCATAAGCTAGCAAGTAATGCATACCTTTGTTCTGCTATATATTTACCCAGACATTGCAGCTCACTTTTGCAGATTTCTTTTTTTTTTTTTTTAATGGAGGTCAGGCTTTTCAGTTTGGTTTGTCCCCTTCAAGCTCTGCTTGAACTGCCTTCACACAAAGTTCAACAGAATGCTATTTGCCCTGTAATTTTGTTTCAAGTTTGAGGTGTGAGGAAATAAATAGGTACAATATCAATTACATTATGGTTTTTTGTTTGTTTATTTTTTCAGAAATTGCTAGGAATGGGACTTAGAGAAAATAAATAACGTTAACTCAATGTGGAGTTCTCTTCTTTGGGTAACATGTTAACAAAGAGTTGTACTAAGATCCCTGCACTCCATTAAAAAAGCCAACTGAAACAGACAATTTTATGAGAACTAATTCTTTTGAGTAGCCCTCTGAAAGAAGAGCTATCAGCCCTCCATGTACACATGCTTGGCAGTTTGAACAGTATTCGATGACAGTACCTGAAAAAACATGATCAATGCCCTTTGTGTGTGGAGCCAGTATGCTCATTTAACTGGTAGACCATCAGGAGTTGAAAGTCACTCCATTAGCTCAGGAGGAAAAGGACCGGGTTGCTTCTTATTTACGCATTCATTGCACTTAATGAAGACCTGAAGAAGGTTTTTTTGCATAGATGGAGCTTCCCCATCCATAGATTCACAAACAAATGCCAGATACAAAATATCTGGCATGTTTTCACAGCACGTTTTCAGCTACAGACCTATTGTGTTTCTAATAATGGTGTTTAGACTCACCAATCGATCACGCTGTGAAAGAAAACTGCAGGGACATCAGGCACAGAAGGACACTGATCTTGTTTTTGGGACAGAGTTTGTGGAAAAGCTGTCAGATGAACTGGGTGTTCCTTTGTCAGAGCTGAGAAGCTTCAGTACCAGGAACAGATGTTCCCAGCTGGAAACCTTTAAGCAAGTTTAAGTCTCCTCCTGCCTTATCTTCTCGATGGCTGAAAGAAGTAAGGGCATTGGAAGAGAAGCACGATAGACTGCTCATCTCCAATTTGAGGAATTTGTGAAGCAATCAGCATAATTCTTCCATTGGAAAGCATTCCTGTTTTGCTTACTCCACTACGAACCTAGGTCATGAACACTAACAAGGGTAAAGAAATCTCAGGATGCGGCTTGAGGTACCGTTCTGTGACAAACATTCCTGAGCTGCTTCTCATGTGCAATGATGGCTTGGAAAGTTACACCTATCCTCTTGATGGACTCCGAATTAAGCCATCAAACTAAATATGTCCATGTCTAAAAGATTAAAACAAAAATGAATAATGGAATTGATGAAGGCAGTTTCAAAATACACTTGGAACTTAACAGATTTAAATGAACTTCTCATAAAACAAGGTTCTCTTGAAAACACAGCTCTTTGGTTATCATTGTTTTGTTCAATGGAGAAGCAGCAGCAGAGGCCCAAACCCAACGCTTACAGTGGTGAAAAAAAGAGTGAAGTGAGTCTGAAATCTAATTCTGTTTAATTTACACTGAATGATCAACTGTATACAAATGTTCATTACCTGTCTGTTCATTACATCACTGTTTAGACGGCAAATGTGTACACACACTTGAGAATATCCATCAAGATAAATAATGCTAATAAAAGGCCACAACAAGGTACGTTCTGAAAGAGAAGAAACTGTATACATCTTCCTGCGTAAATCATACAGACGTTGTGAAAAGATGACGGGAGTTGTCTGCTACGAATCCAAGATACAGACATTTTAATAACAGTTTAGTCAAAGTTTACCTGACAGGAGTATTTAGATGTTATGTCATTAAACTGTAGCATGTTTATAAGAGAAAATACAAAGATGAAGAAAACTTCAGAGCTGGCAGAATTCAGTGGCTGAATATTACAACCTCATAGCACTACTAGTCCATGTGGAAGGTGCTTTCCCTACATCTGGATATATGAGGAGAGGTAAATCACAAAGCTAAAATACCTTCCCATTGATGGTTGGAATAAATGCAACCAATGTCAACCTGAACACATATTCTATCTTCATTAAGTTCATTGGCCTATGTATAAGTTACCAATTACAGTAAATTAAAAGCACTTGCATTGCTGGCTCTCACCTCATTGCTCAGTTTCTAGTTCTTTTAATAACCACACTGAGTGAATTTGACAGAAATAAAACTAGAGATTCCACTCTATTAAAAACACATCCTTTTGCCTAAGAAAATGACAGCTTCTTATGAAGTGTATTGTCTTTGCTCAAAGAAAACAAAAAGGGCAAGGTGCTCTGAGCAGAGTAATCTTCACTAGTGTCCTTAGCTGCTTCCTTGTGACTGTAGGCGACTGGGTGGAAAGTCTGATTGTAAAGAACTACAGACAAATGCAAATTGCACTTCAAGCTCATTGTTTTATACATGTCTGCTGGTGACTAACACATCCTGGGAAGTGATTAAAAATATCAATTGGGATTTCAATGCTTCTTTTGTTTGTTCTTATAAAATGTATATATATGTATATGTATACTCAGTATCAATCTTGCAGGAATGAGTTTTTGCTCCTGACAAACCACAAGGAAGCACAGCTCACAGCAGAGAGATGAGGGTATGAGCTGGTGCCAGCCAAGCCAGCAGTTCTGTAGCTGAGAGGGGAGAGCTGGTGTAAGTACAGCACACAAGGCAAGTGACTGACTAACAGGCAGCAAAGCAGAATGGTTTCTCACTCAATAGCTGCAACATCACAACCACAGCACCTGTCTCTGCCTTAACATATTAAAAAAGAAGAGATCAGTGGAACACAGCACACCCAGCTCAGAGCCTGGACAGTACAATCAGGAAATTAAAGGCTGGACTACAGGTGTGTTGTTGGATCAGCCACAAGTTACCATCTGCAACACCAAATTCAGAATGAGGCTCGGACAATGAGTGACTCAGAGCTCAAACAGACAATAAAACAAGCTCTAGAAAGGGAAAAGGAGCTTGAAACACAAACAGGTGAAGTAGATATTCAGGCAAACTAGACTTTTTTTTTTTTTTTTTTTTAAAGAGGGAGGGGCATAAGATAGGGTAGCAACTTAATTTGAAAAAGAAAAAGCAGAAAGGTTTTCCCATCCCCACTACATCCATCAGCTCAGTAATGCATACTATTGCATTGATTTTGTACTAAAAGTAACTATTGCTATCAGACAGAATCAAAAGGGCATTTTTTTTGACATTCAACTAGTAACATCCTTAATTTTGGATATCATACAGTACCTCCATGTCTGTTAGTGTGCATTTTAGATTGAACTGCTCTAGTGGATATTGTTAAGGATACATTTTATTCTGGCTACACATCTCTGCAAGCTTATTTTGCATTTCACCCACAGAGATCAAATTTGATGATTTTTTGTACTGTCAGCGGAGGACTACAGTTATCTCCTTGTGAAACTGGTTTTCTTACCATATAGTAAAACCACACCTATTTTCCACAAGCCCTTTGCATATGTCTATGATTTTGGTAAGTGGATGAATGACAGTTCAGTTCCCAACTATGCTAACTACTGTAACTTAGCTCATTTAGACAATTCAGACCCATTTTGTAAAGCAACCTTGCTATTTTTAACAATTCCAAACCCCATGACTGACTCCCAGATGAGCACTGAGGAGGGATCAATGATGTTTTGTGCAAGCATTAGTGTAATTCCTGGCATTATGCTACAGCTGCTTCAACAGCAAAAGAGCCCATAAATATTGGGAACAAGGAGAGAAAAGATGAACAGAAATGCAAGAGAAGCAGTATACTCTATTGATTTGGATATGTTAACATTTACTAAGAGTACAAAAACCTCTTAATGAGGTTCAAACTCTTGAGTATGAAAACCTCTTAACTTGTCATTAAGCCAAACCGCAACACTGTCTATTAAGGCTCAATGTGTGAAAACATTTCTCGGAACATTAATTTTGAAGTCTTGCTCCAGATTTTCTGTCAATAACCATCAAAGCCCCAGAACAAACCCCAAAACTGTGACAGCCTGCCTTAGCACGTCGCAGCCTGAGAGCAGCTGAGGAGAGACCGCAGGGGGGCTGGGAGTGGCGGGGGTTCAAAGCTTTAATGATCTGCAGGGTGAATATTGCAATCCTCCCTTTGCACCAGGGAAGGACGCAATTGGCCAAACACAACAAACCATAAACTTGCTTCAAAACAAAGCCGCCAATCTGTGTAAGGCCTCTTGGGCCACAAAGAAGCAGTTCCATCGTGAAGCCTACAACCTCTTCTGTTGCTCTGGCACAATCACTCTCCTGATGCTGGGTCACAGCTTTCAAGCACTGATGCCGAAGTTGCTGTCTCCACAGCTCAGGCTTGTACTGCACAGCCATCCAGCTCCTAGCGGAGCTGCTCCTATGTCACCAGAGGGATTGAGCGCAGCAGAGCCTGCACTGTCTTACTCTATGCACCGGCACTCCATGAGAAAGCCTTACTACCTAAAACCATCATATAAAGAACAAGATGCAAAAAGCAAATGCCACTGCCTTCAAGTGGGAGCAGGACCAGGTTCAGCCAAAGAACCTGCTGCCACTTCAGTACCAATTCAACGCCTCCCTGAAATATTTTCCTCAACAAAATAGTATCAAAAGGACTTCTGATAGGTAGAGAAAATAGAGGGAAATATTTGTTGAGCTAAACGGATATGAAGGAATTCAAGCATTATAGTATGTCTGCCTAAATACATCAATAAATAAAGATTAATCTAAAACTAACCCCTTCTGCCCCCTAGAAATGCAAGGCCATCATTTTGCTGTGGTGTAACAAACTTTGGCTTTGGCCTCATGCACATATGGTTCAAATTAGCACCTGCATACCTCAGTTATTAAACAAAAAACTGCTCTCTCTCCATGACCTGGAGAGTTTTTGTATACAAGAACTTATCCAACAGCATTATGTCTTCCCTTATCAGATGTGTGTGGTATGACATAATGAATGTAGCACTGCAGCACGACTGGCACCAGTCCAATTCCCCAGCACTGGGTCACATTTCCCACTGCATTGTTTTAAAGCAGACAGTATGGCCTTGCTTGCTAAAGGATGGAGCCCTGGAATTTTACCTCAGATCCTTCCAATTTAACCTAAGTCTGATGAACTAAACTCAATCTCTAGGGAAAAATGCATCTGTCTAAACCACCGCTTGCAGCTGAATTGAGAGCTATGCACCAGCAATTTTTATCTTGATTTGTTGCATATAAGTTAAGGTGTCTGCTGCGTGAGCAGGATTTCAAATGAAAAGTTGCTGTTCTAGATACTTCTCTGAAACAGTGCTTGGGGATTTGGATAGTGGAAAACAAATTGTCTTACCGTTAACGCGCATATCTCAATGTTAAGGAGACCTAGCTTCTATTTCTGACTCTACCAAGTGTGCCACATGAGCCAACACAACTTGTTTACTTTCTCTAGGTCTCACCTTTAACCTCATGTACTCGTGCTCATCCAAACAGACTTACACCAGCTGAGGATAACTGCTGATTCCTTGCTGCTCTTGTACACATGCAAACCATCACATAAAACATACAGGTATATTTATACATTTTTTATTTTATATTGTATATTATTTATACATTTATACATTTAGTTGCCTACTGAAGTGCTCTTAGTTCTTCCTTTCAATAACTGTTGATTTTCAAACATTTCTTCAGTCTTTTAAGAGACTGCTGCCGTAGGCTACTGCTTGACAGATTTTCCCAAAGACCAACCCTATTTCACAATGAGAGCACCGTGGAAGTAGATTCACAGCTTAGACCCACCTCACTACCTCCTCCCCTTCTGAAGGCATACAGCACAACAGGCTACAGTGAAGCTGCTCCAAGCAGAAGGTAACTGAGCAGATTAAAAGGAACAGCATAATAACAACTGTCGGTAACCTGAGTGCCGATCTAGTAGTTGGTTCAAGTCTCATGCCAGCACAAGCTAGATGGTGACCACCATGCTGAGCTGTGAACTCACTTCTATCAGATCTGAACTTCCTTCATGCCTTGAGCTATCAGAACTGACCAAATATAAAAGCTTTGGATCTCATTTTCAAGCATTTCATGGGTCTGAAGTCCTGGTCCAAACCACTGTTAACAGCAACAAGTTAAAGCGGGCCAGGATTTAATTCCCAGGGCTGAATTTCCTCAGGGACTGCTCTGATTTATACTTATATGCAATTCTGAAAAACATTATTTTTCCTACTTATGTAGTCTATGGTAAACAGCTCTTTAAAATATGCCTCAAGAGCTCCCTAGCAATAATCATTCTCAAAAGGTCAGTCAGTGTCAAACCGTAACATTAATTTGTTCTGCACTTGCTATAAGGCTGTATAAAAGAAAACTTTCAAGTGCAAACACTGAGACATCCAAGAAGATTAGATTAAGTGTCTCCCTTTTCATCTCAGCTGAACACTGGCCAGTAAATACTCAAAATGGTGTTGGACAACTTTGCGCAGCTGTTCATTAGAGCAGACAAGAGGAAATCATTAAAGATAGAAACTTCCAGCCACTTGACTTCCACACCAAAATAGAAGAACAAGTGGTACAGGTCCATGACCTGATTTGCATGCTCACAAGCCAACTGCCAAGCATAGCCCTGCCTTGTAACGCAAACCAGTATTTTTCTACAGCGTAATTGAGAGCTTTCCAGTTCTGTCCTCCTGGGCTCCCATGCTTGCAAATCCAGTAGCTGGAATTTACATAATTGCAATTTCACTTCGCAAATACTGTTGGGCTCTTTTTATGCCTGATTTTCTGGACAGCTGCTTCTTGGAGTTGAAGTCTTCACTAATTATTTGAAACATTTAACGGAAAAAATGCAAACCATATTTGAGACAATTATTACCAGAAAAAAAAAAAAAAAAAAGGCAAGAAATTCTCATGGTTTTGATGATGAGGGGACTAAAGGTTTTTGTGTGTTTTTTTTTTTTTTGTTTTGTTTTGTTTTTCCCCCTTTCGTTCTCCTTTGCTCTTTAAGAACAGCACATGCAAAACATTTGTGAAGCCAACACAGCTGCAGGGTCCGCTCACCAGACCAGTACTGTCTACTCAGTATCCTTTCTAGCTTTTTATAGATACAAGTTAAAAACACCGTGAAATTTATTTCCTGTAATAATGATCCCCAAATATTTTCTTTAAAAGTCAACGTTTCAGCAAAACTCTCCCAAGGATGTGGAGTTATGCAGCGCCATTGTGTTAACCCAGCCCTTCCCTGCCCCACGTCCTTCACCATCACCTCTGCAGCCACCCGTAGGTGCTTTCTTTTGCCTGCCAGAGTCTTCGTGGTCAAGGAACCCAGGCTGGCTATGTACAGAGGTGCTGATGCCTTCTGAAACCCACCACATCACACACTACAGTGGAGGCACAGTCCAGTATATGGAATATACAGGCACTAAGAGGCTCTTTTCCCAATTTTCTCTTTTTCCTATTATAAATTCCTGGGCAGATAACTTTATAGCTCATTTTCCTCCTCTCTATTTGCTGCAGGCTGCTTCTGGTCTCCACCTCTGCATTTTCAGTGCCTAGCCTAGCCTCAGGAAGGAGCTCTAGAAGCTGTTATAATGTAAATATTATTATTTTAAGCTAATAAATATAAGATCTCCTGGCCTGAATACACAACCCATTCCAGCACACTGATATCATTTCCTTACACAGCACTTGTTCTTTTAACAATTATACAGACTTCCTTCCATAACAGCAGCCCTCTTCACAGTGGAGCAGATAAAAGCAACACACACCACTTCTTAAGCCTCAGTCTCCATTCCATGCTGTTCATGAGACCCTCTGACCTTACGTAGGGCCACTGGAAAGCTGTACAAGTCCACAGGGACAAGGAGATTACCATAGGATGTTGCTCAGAGGACATCACGTGTGCAGGTCTGGTTCCAGAAGCCAGAGGAAGTTGGGGGGCACTGCTAAGAACTGCTCAGTCTGTCAAACGGCGCGGCCTGCTCCTATAGCAGCTTCACTTGCTCACTACAGCAAAGCAGCTCTGAATTTTGGTACAGAGCATCTGGATACTGAACATGCCACAAAGCAGCAGAAGAGAGAAGAATAGTCTGCATGTCTGAAAACTCACTCTTTTATTCAAAATACTTCAAATCAGTTTAATAAGAGAAACCGCATCCTTGCTACAGTTAGATCCTTACTCCACTGTGATTATAACAACAGAAGGAAACAAAATAAAAACGCTCCCTGCTATACAAAGCCTCGCTTCTTTTTGCAATCTCAGAGCTGCAGAGTGAAAACAATCACAGCATACGCATGAACCCAACATGCACCAAAGGAGCTCCCATTCCTCAGCCAAGTGTACATCCAGGTAGGGAAGGACTTCAGGCACGAAGGTAGTTGGATGGAGTGAACGAAGAGAACATAAGAAATGCAGCAGCTAACATCAGTTCCAGCATTTTTTCTCCTTGGAGGACTTTGCAACATTGGAGGCACCCTTTTAAAATACAGTTTCCCTACTGTACTTATAGGTAGCAACACTGTGGTTCAATAGCTGTAGTTATCTAGGGGTCCACAAAGAAATACGCCCAGGTCCTTGGGGCTGCATACCCCTAGAACTGACTCAAGCACTTGGGACATCAGGCCTAAGATACTTTGCTCAGATTTCAGGTGATTTTTTTTTTTTGGTTTGGTTTGTGGCACAAGCAGATCATTATTTGTATTTTGCTGGTAAATGTGCTAAGCACACTCAAAGAGGAAGAAAAACATATCACAAAGCATTCACAGTATATCCTTAACAACAGAACACAGAAGTAATAATACCTGACCTCAAATAAACGGCAAGTCATTCAGAGAACTGAAGCAGGTTGAGTTGAAAAATATAAACTATTTCTGTTTCCTCTGTACTCTGCACCTGAAAAACTACTCACAGATGGTTGAGACTGCCTAATCTAGACAATTTAATTGCTTTCATTTCATATAGTCACAGTGTTACTGTAAAATCTTTCGCTATAAAAGGTTAGAGCATCACTAACGGATATTTGCAAACCCAGGTAAGACTAGGTAAGGGTCTGGGGTTTATTCAATTAAAAAAATATAGGTTGTGAAGGGTTTCAAGTCACCTTCTCTTCATGCTCAACCAAAACATTCAGATTTGTTTTTTCCACAAAAGCAGGTGGTCAACTTTTGCTCACATACTTGCCACTGAAGTCGGAAGCTATACACCCTTGAGGGAAGTGACTACAATGTCAGGGCAGCACAGGTTTCTGGAATAGTGCCATGCCTGCCTTTTCAAATTCCTTCTCAACTGTGGCTAGTTGAAACGCTTGCTAGGGAGATGAAGGAATAGGAGAGAAGAAATAAATTACATATTGTAATTTATTTCACCCACTGATATTTAGGATCTGCAGTGAAAAGCCATTTGTCATTTTGATCTGCCCATTTTTCTATTCTTACCCCATTTAGTTCCCATCTTATAAAATGGTTGCTATAAATTTATTCTGCATATTTTGGTGTGACAGTAATGTTTATACCTGTGATATGCAAAAAAAAAAATCCTGGAAAATTTTACAAATAACTTTGGAACTGGAGTTTAAAAGTGGTCACCTATATCAGCTTATTACTCTCCTGTCTATTGGCAGCTTCCAAGAAAACTCCCAGGAAAAGAGTCATGAAGCTTGAGAGGACAGAACTATTTGCTGACCCAAGACTGTGTTTTGATCCCTTATATTTATACTTCTGAGCTTTGTTTTGAACCATGTGGCAACCATCTCCTGCATGATTTTCTATGCAATAGATAGGGCTGACTTGACACCTCGGTTGGCATTACCCAACCCATCAAGTTACTGTGATCAACCATTTTTGACATTCTGCATCAACGGAGTCCTGAACAAGGTGGTGTTTACTACCAGCAATACTCATGAGGAAGGACATTAACCTGGCAGCACTGCTAATCTTTTGACCCAACAGGGCTTTTGTAAAATATTTGACCTGAATCTGTGCTGAATGCTAGATTTACAGATGCTGGATAGAAAAGAAGGCAACAGAGCATGCAGGGTCAAGGAACAAGCACACTCTAATTCAAGGGACACAGCTTGATAGTCTTTGCTTAACACCCAAGTCAATGCAATTTACTTTGGCAATATCTACTAGTTAGGTTTATAACTTCATTAGGTTCCAGCTCTGTTCAGAGCCAAAAGAAAGGGAATCAGCCAGTATGATGAAAAATGAGTGACCCAAGGAATATTATAAACAGATCTATCATTTTTGTGTGTCAAATAACAGAGAAAGAGAAGTTTATTTTATCCCACCTTATTTTGACAACTCTAGCTGTCAACACTAGCTCGGTGTAGTATGATAAACAATATTTTTGTATCAGTTGCCTGCAAGTGCCAGTTGAAGAAAAAACATCTTAAAACTGTTACAGTTTTGCATGGAAAACAGAAGTTGCTTTGTTTGCAGTCATATCCTTTTACTAAGGCTGATGCCTAAAAGCAAGAGTCAGTTCCCAACGCATTCAAAATGGTTAGTGATCCCTGCTGTTAAACAAAAGTTTAAGGGGCTGGTTACCAGGAAGCACCGAATATGTTATGGAAATCCCCTTTGAGGAAACTCAAGGGGAAAGCCCTCAAAGGGAGGCTCCCAAAGGCATGTGCTGCCTGTGCATCTGTCAGTCTTGTGACTGGAATAAGCGCAGCACTTTTCAAAGTTACGACTAAGAGGTTGCAGTGTTACTGCTGTTTATGTTTTCTAATATCTTCACCCTCCATCTTGTTCTCCACAGTAGACCTAGAGTAATTAACTGATGTGAGAGTAGAATAACTCACAACTAGTCATCAAATTAAATTGAACACAGGTGGTCAGGAATAGTTATGGAGCACTGAAACCATGGTGGAAGCATTTCCAAGCTGACTAAATATGCCATCTGTATGAAGCATATCCAATCCTCTCTTTTTTCTTTTATTTCACAAATATTGCATGGGATGAAGGAATGTTAGGGCTGAACTCTCCAATACAGATGTAGAACACATGTATTTGCATCAGTTTAAAGTAAGATTACAGACACTGGAAAGCAGTTGTGGTTTGGCACTAGAAATCTTCCATTTTAATTAACTTACGGTCCAAATGATTTCTAGAAAGTCTTCCTTGCATTGCAGGAGTGGAATTACATCTATCAGGACAGGTTTACCAAACAGATTTTCCTAGGAGAAAACTATGAGAAACAATTACTTTGACTCAACCAACTCAGTATTAGACAATGGTTCAACTCACAAATAAGCCAGCTGAATGAGTTATGCCACAGGTTATGCCAGCAATAATCTCAAAAGTATGTCTATGACTGAAGCCCACAGCATATTACCCACCGCACACAGACCACAGTCAGGTGTGCTTCAAGGGGATCTTTCTGTATGCTCCAATTTTCCTATATTGCTATAGGAATTTCTCTTTTCCTGTACATATTGTGCATTTCTTCCTAGCTCAGCTCAAGAGGAATTGGCTTAAGGTGTGTTCAACTCAGTTAATGGATAACTGTTCCATTAAGTCTCTCATCAGGATTATCATCAGGTACTAGGAAAGGATTTTAATCAAATATTTGAACACAGAACAGGATGAATTCAACTAACCTAATTTTTAAGAGTCATGAGATTGAATTCTTGAAGGTCCTGAATGATTTATCCTTAAGATCAAATCCATTATTACGCTCCTGGATATAGGACCACACAAAGTCCCTTTACTATTGTACACTAACAAGAGTAGTCAGTTGCATTCAAATTAATTCCACTGAACATAGAATAATTCACATCTCATAGATATTCTATTATCGATAAACCTCTATTCTGAACAAAATTCTCTGCATATTAACATTTCCACACCAGAAAGACTGAACACAGGGTTAATAAGCTGAGGTTTCAGATAGGAGATATTTTGCTCCATTCAAGAAGAAAAAATAGTATGAAAGACTCAAGTAAGAAATAAAGAACTATCTAATCATTGAAGACTCTGTATTGTACTCAAAGGACTGTTTCTGTTACTGGTGGTAGAACTCATGCTTAGGTACCACTAAAATGTCATTTAACTGATGGATTTCATTTGGATTTTTCTTGTTTAAAAATAAACTATTGTAATCATGAAAACAATATTTAAACGTGACTTATCCAATCAAATTTCATGTTTCAGAATAAGCAGTGAAAAACAAGATTTTTTTAATAACTGTTTTAAAATTATTATATACTAAAAATGCTGGTATCTTCTTTCCTTTTTCTAATTGTATTTAACCATTTCATGGTTTATTAAAATTATCATTGCAGCTAGAGCTAATGCATTTCTTTCTTCAAAGTGCAAATAACTCTTGATTTCTTGATGTATCACAATGAACATCACACATGCAAGAAACATATAGCTATGGAAGAAGGCTAGAAAAAGACCAGTCCTAAACCTATTTGAAATTAAAGGTCAGTTTTGGAAACATGAGCAAACTGCTTACAAAAAAAAACAACCCTTTGGAAAGCCATCAGAAATGCAACTCCCCTTGAACTACATGCATGATGTAGTTAAAGCCAGTGGGCTTACATTGCCTGCTCCTTTTTCAGATATGCAATGAGGAATGACAAAATCTTCCTGAGTCACAAATTCACCCTTAAAGGAGGGTGAGAATTTCAGAAGTTCCTGAATGGAGTGATACACTCAACTGCCACTCCGAATCAACTCTTTTCCAATATATTATATCCACTAAACAATAAAAATCCTGCTTATGAGTGTGTGCAATGTCAGACACCCATGCCCAGGCTGTCACGCCTTTGTCTCTCAGCTGTCTTATGAACCCCAGACACCTGAAGTCTAAAGTACACCAGAAAACGCTCATGTGGGGTAACCTTGATGGGCAAAGAGTTCATGGGGCTGGCCAAAACAAACAAACAAACCAAAAAAAAAAAAAAAAGATGAAGAATGTTGGGTCCATTTTAATTACACGTAAACAATCACAACAATCACTATTAAATATTCCAAAAAACTTCAGTGAGAATGCTGTACTTCCAAAACCAAGTAGGTCACACAAAAAACTGCAAAGCATTCATAAAATGCAAGCTGAAATAATACCGTGGCCTGATATTTTGCTACTGATATTTTCCATTCCATTAATTCCACTCAATTATGCAGACTGCATATAAACACTCTCAAAGGCTAGCAAAAGCTGTGCTATGAATTTATAGGAGAAATGGTTAATGTGAACACTTCCATTGACATGTGAGATGGGGATGCAATATGGTGTCATCACTTTTTGATGTCTGTATCCCCTTCCCCCCTTTTTCTTTCCCACCCTCCAGTAAATAGACTGAACTACAAGATCCCTCTGGCAGGATAAAGCAAATTCTCCCAATACAACATGCTATGCTATCAGAGGATGCTATACAACCTCTAAAACGAGTTTACCCTGATGTCAGCAGCACTTCCATAAACCCATAGTAGAGCAAGGAACTCCCTAATAAACATAGAGTAATCTAATTTTTCAAGAATTCAGAAAATGTACCTCCAGCCTCAGCCACAGTGAGAGACAGTTGCAGAAGGCAGGGATACCTGTGGTTGTTGCAAGTTTGATGGAAAAACTGTAGTACATTTACATCCCATTCATTATAAAAAGACCCTGAGTTCTTTCCAGCACAAATTCGGCATGGTCTGATAAGTTTTTCAGGCACTGAATCATCTCCCCTTCTGTGTGGCTGATGGTTCTTCCATTCTACAGCACTAAGGGAACCTCCGTGCAACCTTGAACACTGTGGAGCATTCCTGCCCCCTCTTGTCACAGCTTCATTACTACCACACTGTGTTTTGATTTCCAAAGGTAATTTCACCTCTAGCTGATATTCAGACTGGTTTTACCCTTCAAACTTCAGTTGCTTGGCCCTCTGAGCTTTCTTAGGGATCCTTCCCTTCCCAGACTTCCTAATTGCAGGTGTCCCTTCTTTGGTTTTCCACTCATAACAGTTTGTGCAGCCTCTCCGTCTGCTGTGTGCAGTGAATTCATGCATTATTCCCAAGAAACAGAAAATGAGATTTTTATAACTGTTCTTTTTAATGCTAATAGTTCAGGTATCTTTTCTCTTTCTAACTGGATGAATTCCTCAAATCTGTGTAACACAAGAAGAAAATCTGTGTCCTTGCAAGCAAAGCCACTCTGCAGGCTGTGTCACCTTGCTCACAGACAGCCTGAGGTGGTATGTGGCACTGCCCTGGCCTGACAGGGACTAAAGAGGGGATGGCAAATTGAGCTGTGACAACATGCTAATGAACACACCTAAACCTTAGCAGGTTGCCCTGGAAATGAATTAGCTCATGTCTAAAAAATGGCACAAAACTTGCTGCAGGAAAAGGCCATTTGTGCTGAACCCTGCTGAAAGGCTTTCACTGCTACAAGACCTATGTTATATTTCCTTTTTTTTTTTTTTTTTTTTTTTTTTTTTTAAAATACACACAAGGTCCACTACATGTGCAATAGTACCAACTTGCAAGTGCAGCCCTATCAAGTCAGGCTCCGAAAGTCCTAGTGGCTTCCCCTAACCCTCAGGAATAACCAAATATGTGGGTATCTCCATAAACCACATCTCTCCTTCTCTTACCAGTACTAGTCTTCTTGTTGTTGTTTGGTTCCTTTCATTTTTGGGGTGTTGTTTTTTTGGTTTGTTTATTTTATTTTTCTTCTCCTTTGTCCCATTTCTTTAATAACTAGTGCATTTTTTTTTTCTGTGAATAATTGTGTTTGAAAAAAAAAACACACCTTGTTTCTACCCATAAAATAGCATCTTCCTTTAAACCTCAAGTCTCTTCCCTGCTCCAATGACACCTTTTAGATGAATGTTACTCATGAAAATCATTCTGGGAGTCATCTGCTCAGAATTTGGCTATTTCTGCAGAAGAAACATACTAGCAGCAGGACAACTCCCAGATGTAGGGATGCTCACATTCTCACACTATGTTTGTTGGATGTGTTCTAAGACCCAGTGCATCTCTAGTACAACAACTTTTAGCAAAGCCCAGCCTCACCTCAAACCCAGAGGCCCAAGGACCTGACTTATACATGATGTCCATGCCCTCCAGCCTCTGCCAGCCTGGCACTGGCACCTGTAAGTGGTGGCACAGCTCAGAAGGGCCACCTGTTGATGTGGACAAGGCTCAGCTGCAATTCTCATCTGTTTCTCAGGTCTAGCACTACAAAGTTTCCTTCACTGGGGTACTTTTCTTCACCCGACTCAGTAACAGACCTCCCAGCTCTCAATATAATACAGGGTAATAACCAAAATGAGGCTTTCCCTCATACCTTTAAGAAGAAAAATACATTTTTTTGAGAAAGATAAGTTAAAAAACATATCTCAAGAAACCACATTAGTGCCCAATATATCTATTAAACAGTTTCCAGTGATGACATTACAGCTTTTAGCACTGAGAAATTAAGACAAAATACAAGTTTACAACAGACCTCAGATTCAGAATGAAACTTTGAAGAGGAAAATGAGAGGATCAGATGAAGGACCAAATCCTAATTATGTGACATTTAGTACTTGGTCACCTGAGAGGTGAGTCTGCACTCTCTCTATTTTCAGAGTTACCTTACAAGATTTAAGACGGTGCAAATCAACCTCTCTTTCTGCCTTTGGTGCTCATGACAAGGGCAAATGGTTGGGCAGTAGAAGTTTCTACCTGCAGCTGAAACACAATAGTGCTGGGAATTCTTTTTTTTTTTTTGCTTTAAACTTGATCTTTCAGCTGCATGACTGACCAGGTTATTACCTCTGCTAAGCAAGGTCTGCTCGACGCTGACCGCCCTGGCTGTACAAACCAGAGACAAACGCTGCCATTGTGCGGTGTGTCAAGGAAATGGAGAGGCATTGACAACCATTGGTTTCCAAAGCTGAGGAAAGAAAATGCTTGTCTATCAATTCCGCTTGTTACTGTACATTATACTGTATCTATTACCAGCTGCTGACAATGACTTGTTAACATTTCCAGTTTGATTAGTTGAAATAAAAAGCAAGTAAGAGTCCATTTTTGTTCTCCTGATGCCTACTGTGGTATTCCTGTCCCAGAAAGCAGAAGAACTTTCCATTAGCATTACTTTTATAAGGCTCCATGTTTTTTTCACTCTTACAATCTGTCAATTTTGACATGTCCTAATGCTGTACAAAGCCTGTGGTGCCACGATCGTGCTGATAGCAACCCCCTCATTTCTAACTCAGAAGAGCGGATTCATCACAGAAACACCACAGAAAAGAAGCCAGAGTCTCTTACCAGAAATGACCTGCAAATCAGCAAAAAACCTCTGTACTTTCCTGCTGCCTCTCCCATAGAAACCTAACTTTGTCCTTTCCACCTATCTTCTCGCTCAACTGCAAGGCAATCTGATTTCCCCCTGATCACAGAATCACAGAATTGTAGGGGTTGGAAGGGACCTCAAGAGACTATCAGGCCCAATCCCCCTGCCAAAGCAGGTTCCCTAGAGCAGGTTGCCCAGGTAAACTTGTGCCAATGACTTCTGCCAATATCCAACGATCTCGCACCACCTAACCACGTCCTCTCTGCCCAGCCTGCCGCATCCCTTCCCCTGCAGCGGCTGTCCCACATGAGCAGTGCAGCATGTGCCAATGCACTGGCTCGGGTACCTCAAGTAGGAGCCGATCAGCCTCCTGCTCTACTGGCCCTCTTGAGAAAAGAGGGGATGTAAACACAACCTATGCCCTACAATCTTATTCCACTTGTAGCACCTAACCTGAATAGTTCTCACAAGTTACATTCCCCTTTTACTCCACTGGGCAAGTCTGTGAGCTAGGCCAAGACCTGAGCATACAGTAGTGTGACCGCTAGAGATGTAATTTCTGATCTAATAAGGAAAGTATTATCACCTCTCCAAACAGAAAATCTGTGTTCCCTGTTATAACTGATTCCTTCTTTAGCTTACTTAGCATTCAGGCTGTGAATAAGTGATTGTTCTAAGGAATATACGGAGTTATTCAACAAGCAGAAACTTGTTTGTAATTACAGAGAAAGGAAATGCAGGAAGGAAAGAATCAATATGCCTGATTATATCTCCCCAGATATTAAGCTCAAGAGCCTGTGACATTGTTCATTTGTTACATCCTCAGCATCAATCTTCAGGAACAGAAGGTTACTCAGAATTAAGTATCAATCAGTGATGTTTCCATAAAAAACAACAAAGGGGAAGAGACCTCATATTTTAAAGGGGGAATAAGAAACAACTAATGACACACATAATAGGTTTGCTATACTCTTACAAGAAATAGAAAGGCTATGGTCTTAAAGTGAGAAATTACATGAAATGAAATCTGAGAAACTGCAGTGACCTGAAAACAGTTCATAGTTACCCATATACACAAGCCTCAGTAAGAGCCACGATTAATAGAATTCCCAATCCCTGTCCCACTAAGTTGACAGGAAACCACACTGGACTACAGTTTGTCCAACAGGGACAAATTCGTTCCTTTTCCATGTAAGTAACTGTCAGTAAATGTAGCCAAACATTTATACCCCATCCCCTTTCTTATTTACAACTCTCCTCCTGCCAGAAAACACAAGCACGGCAAGCTAGCATCGTACCAATTTCTGGCTCCTCTTTGTTCAAAAAGACAGCAAAATTTTTGTTGGAGATAAGGATTTCTGGCAGCCACAGGACAGGATACCCTCTGTAATACCCATCACCTATCTACAAATCAGCACAATGCTTATGCACATACCTGTCTTTGAACACACATACAGAGCTGCTGCATACAAAGCTCTTTGTGTGCTTATAATTAAACATGCTTTCTAGGTTCTCTGCTTAATTTGTCTTTCAAGTGAAATACACAAAATCTTTGGTCACAGGAAACCAGAGACTTTCCACAAGCTTTGATAAATGTTACTATTTATAGAATTTACAGTATTCTTTCGGTGTACAAAAGGTTTCACCCTTTCTCCTTTGTTCACAGATACTTTCCATAAAAGCAAACCTCACTGCTCTCCAATTAATGGATGGGTTCCGAGGGAAAAATGTAAATGAAAAAATAACAGCCCCTAAGGCTAAATCAAAGGAAGGGGAAGTGTTTCTGCCATGTTCCATGCAATAGAAGACAGCCCATCATACTGATGAAGCTCTAGAATTTCTTTACAGACACCAGTGACCCCAATAAACCTATCCCTCTTTGAGTTACATCGTTTATCTTTCAACTGTTCCAGTCCTTATTTTATTTTCATTTGCTAATAGGCAAAAAGCTTATCCAATAGCTACTGGTGAAAAAGCAATGCAAAGTTCATTTTATTTTGCCTGAGTCTGATGTGCAGTCACAAAAACAAATAGGCCTTCCAACAAATGTTGTTCTTGTTTCTCAGTAACACAAAGTTTTCAAACGCCCACTGAAAGTGCCCAATGGTCTTTAAGTTCAACTCTCATGAGAAAACACTAAAGGATTGTAGAACATATTGTTAATGTAAACCTTGCCTGTTTGATTCTGACATGTTAGCTAATTTAGCAAATCAAATACTGTAAGTGCATGCCATGGATTGACTTGTTGTGTTTAAGAATAAGACAAGAAATCCAACAGAAAACAAAAACACAAGGGTAAGAACTTGTGGCTGATGTAAAGCAGCTGAATAGGGTGCTTCTCTTTGCTGGAAAGACTTTAAGAAATGTGGTTTGCCCCACAGTGATCTGAAATTTTGCATGCTCTGCTTGAACTGCATTTGCCCCTACCTGCCGATGTATTGTGCACATTGTGCAGAAGATGTTTGGACAGCTCTTGAAAAATCTCCCACTGCTACACATAACTCTTAGGTTCTTCAGAGTCATCACTTTATTAGTTCTTGCTGACAACAGCTATCTAATACTCGATCAATGATTTTAAACAGGATCGGAGTTTCACAGACAAGGCAACAGAAAGCCTGAGAATTTTCTTTAGCTTGTTTTTGGCAGACAACCCGACGTTATTACAGCTAAAAGTTGTATAAAGTCACAAAGCATTTTCCTCCAGTTAAGGAACACATTTCTGTGCAAACAATGCACATAAACACAACTCTTAAATCACACAAAATGCAGCCAAAACTAAGCCAACACCAGGCAGGTCAGGACTAGTATGTCCTCACTGCCTCCAAGTCACACTTCCCTGGCCTGCTGATTCAGAGTTTAAGCTCCTACTAAATGACTCAAGAGAACTATTCCTTAGTTTTTAGCTCTATAATTGCTCCAGCTGCATCTGCCACCCTGTCAAGGAGCTCCAAGCCGGCCTGCCAGAAGTGGCGCCCTCCATGAGCCTGCTGATGGGAGATGCCTCAGGGTGTGCTGAGTCAGCACAAGCTCACTGGCAAAGCAACAGCAGACATGATGGATGCTCATGGCTTTGGCAATTGAAAAAAAAAAAAAAAAAAAAAAAAAAAGACTTAAATATTTACAAAGGAGACGAAGGAGACTGGAGAAAAAGCAGGCAGGAAGAAAATGAGACACGGATAACATTTCTAAACAATAGAAATCTTCAGAAAACATTCAGCTCAGCCAAGCTTTCATTCAGCTTCATCTTTCTACTAACAGCAACACTGAGAAAGTGTCTTGGGGTTAAATCCAACAAATCTCAACCATGCTGTGTATCAGAAGCAATTTTCTCTTCAGTGACCAGGATTTCACTTGCTGTGTTACCAGCAACAGGACAGTTCCCCTTGCAATTCTCTCCTTACACAGCTAAGACAACATGTTGATCTCAACTTCCTTTTTCGCCTCATTCTGTAATTACTTGAAACAACAATGCCTGTTACTCCAACTTAGTTGAGGCATGCCTGATCTACTTAAATTAGTTCCTCTATCAAAACTCTAAATCCTCTCTATTAATCTAGTTATAGACATATTTGACAGGGTTTTTCTGAACAGAAGAAAAACTTAGTAAGCAGAATCATGGGTTAAAATCTTAGTCACTATTTTCCATAAAAGACACGTGTTTTAGCACCCTACTTGAAAACAAGAATTATGCAGAGTCCTGCCAACACTCCCATTTCAAAACTTCTTTGAAGGAAAATACATGGGTTCACAAGAAGAGAAGAAGCCTCCTTAAGTATCCTGAAACGCTACAGATGTGGCCAAGATATACTGAGATATAAGTGAAGAAAATGAAAAGCAAAACAAAGACGCAGACATTAGCCTGGAAACAAGACAGGTGAGCGCTAAGGCAAGTCAGAGAGATCATGGTGAAGTGTAACACAGGAGGACAGGAGAACCATCAAAACAAAATGGCAAGAACTGATGAAAGATGTCAAGACCACTTGGTGAATTAAAAACTTGGCTCATTGTTTCCCTAACACTGCCCTTTTCTAAGGAATTGTGCTGACAATAGGAAAATATAGCTAGACACAAAGTATTTTGATTTGTGGAGTATCTCCAGCTTTCCATGATAAACTTATCATTTTGTGCATGTGCGAGCCCAGCAAAACACACTCCACATCCCAAACAACTTTCACTCTGAGGAGGCAAATGAAAAGAGAGATGAGACATGTAGAAGAAAATGCCCCCAAGGAGTATTCTGAGGACATGGCAGTCTCTTCATCAGCAATAATTTTTAACACAGCTTGACATACTTTCACGAGGGGACTAAGACCTCAACCTTCTATAACTTGAAAAGACAAGTGGGAAAAAAATCAAGAAAAAATAAGAAAGATCATCTTTTGTCTTTCTACTAACAGCAACACTAAGAAAGCATCTTGGAGTTAAAACCAAGAAGAAGCAGTGACCTTCTGCTACTACATATCAGTATTGCACCTTCACAGGACCCTGACAGAAAGAACGCCAAGACTCTAGCCTTGTTCAGGCACTAGGGGCTCCCCACAACAGCTCAGTTTGGATGGTAGCACTGCCAGACTGCCACCTGCCAGACATGCACTGTGAGCCTGCCCATGCAAATTCTGCAACCAGCTCCTACGCATCTCCCAGCACCTCTGGCTTGGCCATTTTTGTTCTTTATTCACCACTTGTTTCCCAGTCTTTCGCCTTTTCCTCTTTCCATCCCTGCCTCCCTGAATACAGGAGTATGAATGAATCCTCAGGATCTGCGATATTAATGTTGCATCACAGACAAACATATTCACATATTAACTCTAACTACTTTCTCCATTCTGTCACCCTCTTCCCTGTAAAAATCAGCGAGCAGTTAAGTCACACAGACTACGTATTCATAGGTGAACTCCCAGCACGCATTTCACATACAGCGAAGAGCAAAGCCCCTCTGCAGTCCTCGAAAGCCGGCTACTATAAGCGCTCAAACAGAAAAAAAAAAGTAAAGTGAACCAACAAAATTATGACTAAACACACCAAAAATCCTGTTGGCCAGCCTGTCTGGTGCATGAGTGCAGACCTAACAGGCACCAGCACAGACCTTGGGTGAAAAGCTGCGCGCGTTGCTATGTCCTTTGTATGGCGTGCACCAAAACATCTCTGTGGACTGCAGAGGGAATTGGTATTTTCTCCATGTAGCTTTTCATGTTTTTCTGCTTCACTTTGCCAGTACATTGAAGCAAGTATTCAAACTGCTCTATTAATGTTGCTCTCTTCTGGTCAACTACATACAGAAGTTCCTTGTATGTAAAAATCCCTTTGGTAAGACTACAGTTAATGGAGAGAACTGGTTTATGTAGAACAGAACGAATGCACTCCTATGTGATAACTGGAGCAGTGATTATGAACTCAGACTTTTGGTTTGCTTCAGAGCTGCAGCATATCTTTTTCCCTGTTAATGCCGGAGTTCCAGGGCTCATTTCCCCAGCTGGTTTGCTTTCCCTGTGAAGCAGCCATGCTGCAGCTGACATTGACTTCCATTGTAGGGATGGATGACAGATACTCTTTCAGAAAACCCCTTACAAACAAATGCTTTCAGGAACTTCCCAAAACACTGATTCGTAAACCCAGGTCTGCAGATTTAGTTAAAAGTCTCCTCGTGCCTGCCTGCTTTCTAAACCAACTTAAAAGCACTTTAATATAACAGTTAGACACCGCTACACTTGGCTGATACCTAAGCCTATAGATATCTGTAAACTCATTATTTGTAGATCAGTTCTCCTGTGTTCCCCTCTCTACCTTGGTGGTTCAGTTTGTGAAATCCATCATTTCAGAACAGGGCATGTACATCACTGCCAACCAGACATTTTACCTCTTCCCAACAACTACACCCTGACTCGATCAGCCCCTTTCAGTCCGAGCACTATCTTTCAAATCATCAGTGGGGCTAAACAAGAGTCTTGCAAGGCCCCAGACCCGTGTGCTCCCACAGGTGGGCAGGTGATGGAGAGGGGAGTCAGGGAGCCAGCCCCAAAGCAGGCCCTGCAGGGCGCCTGGCCAGAGCCCGGCTACCAGGCAGCCACCCTCATGCAGCTCTGAACCTTGACCATCTTCCCAGCTCCCAGCACAGGTGTGAACTGCACCTGGTAAAGCATTAACTTTGTTCCCTCTCTGTGTTCACAAAATAGGAGCTGCTCGGGTGCACCTGCTCACACGAGGTTGCTGGCACCGCACAGCTATCAGCATATACTTAAGACAGCCCAACTGTGCTAAGGGGCGAATTCTAGGCTGCTAATGCAGTTGAGTGAAATAATGCAGGGAGTCCAATTTTCTCATGTCAGCTAACCTTTGTTGTGGTGGATTTCTTCTTGCAACACCTGAGATCCCTTGCTTGGTTCAATTTGCAGTCCCTGGTGTTATGTGTTATCTCTTAGACTAATAAGTTTAACTTTTCAAATGTTTTTGAAGCTTCAATTTATCTTGTATTTCTTGTACAAATCCTCAAGTCCCCAGAAACTGATCTCGATTTTACCTCACTATGTGAGAAGTCAGTGCAATACCTGCTGACTCCTTTTGGAAAGCTGTGATTTACTTCATGGTTATCCACACATTCTTCTCGAAACAAAATTTGCATAAATTTCAGCTCAAGTTGAAGCAAATCCGAACAAACAGTACTGCAGTTAAAAAAAGGTGACCAAATCTTAAACCAAATCTTAAGGGACTAGTACCAACTCCCATCTCAAACAGAAGAAGTAAATATCTGAAATTTATCTATCTTCTCATGCACAGGAAGAAAAAACAGCCCAAAAAGATTGTAAGAAATGCTATAGACTTAGCTACTTTTCCTTAATCAAAATTAAGTCAAAATATTTATTTTAAAGGTCAAAGTATGGATCTTCAACTGAAATGTTACTTACGCCTTAATACATAGGAAGGTAAAACATGGAAATCTGTCTGAGAAGCAAACGCACTGAAGATGTGCCTCTGAAAGGAGAGGCTTCAGAAGAAATCTAACCTTTTGTATTAAACACATCCATGTTAAAAACCTGGAAAAAATCTACAACTACTATCTCATAAGTCACCCAGTAAATACATAAGTACTTCCAGCCTGCATTAAGAACAAAGACAGATCCTTGGCAGGAGGGCTCGCAGGCACTTGGTGCAGTACCTGAGGGAAGTACAAAACACCCACATTCCTGTCTTCAGAAGCGGGATGCTTGGGAGTTTAATGGAAATACAGACAACACACAAGGAATGGTGCAGGACTGCCATGAATGGCAGAGCCTTGTTTGTACCTAAAATAACTTCTGATGGTACAGGATGGACTCTGATGGAAAATTTATTCTTTATGCTTAAGTGCTGGCAGAGGGATTAGATATTACCACGTGCCTAATTACACAGGCATGGGTGCACCACTCCTGCCTGCTCTTCTGGTATGGGTGACATCTCTCATTTTTACCCCTGGATAATGAAAAAGAAGCTATTAAATGTAGCTCTAAAGAAAGTGAGAGCATTCAGTGGTTTCTATGGCAGGACATACCTCCATGTAATTCCTTTGTACAATGACAGAATGATGGAGTAATAAGAACATGTATTACTGACAGGTGTAATTTCACCCCTGCTTGAAAGGCCATGACTTAAAAAGGAGATGAAAGCCTCAAACTGATGAATGGGGATGGAAAAAAACTGACAGGAATAACACTCCCCATCTCAGGGGAGCTGAGTCACATGGGTCATGCGGTTTTCCGTTTGGCTAAGGAGCCGTCCTGATTTATAACATGCTCTGAAAGGACCTGCTGGACGTTTGTTCTCATCTGCCAGTGGATGGCTGCTAGAATGCATCGGGACATGCACAAACACGAACAGGGGCACTTCAGGGGATTCCTCAGCAGGTGCGTGCCTCTCAGGCCATCAACAGCAGCTACTATTAAGAAATTATTTTCAATTCATCTCATGCTAGCCACCATTAACCGGATCTCACTGCAGTCAATGACAGTTTCATAACCAACTTCTGCTGAACCACATTCAGCTGGAACTGACCGTGAATGCTGACTTTTAGATGTTATTATCTCTTTTCATTTCCATGATGACAGTCAGCTCTTGCCAGGGCCCTGTCACACAAGACATTGCACAGTTACCTCAAAAAAAAGGTGCTGCCAAGACAATGCACTGCAAAGGCAATCCCTTGCTTGAAGAAAAAGGCAGAAACCACATCTCAGCACGTAGGTTTGCACTCTGGAACTGAAGGCAGCTGGTTCAGCGAAAGCAATGGAGAACAGGACAAAGGCAGGAACCAAGCCTGAGAAGAAGGAGTGTATTTGGTAAGAGTAATATGCAAGGGCAGGAGAGGGAAAGCAGAGAGGCTACCCAACAGAGACCACGCACCCATCTTTCTCTCTCAGACAATGCAGAAAAGGAGCTGAAGCATCTCATGGCAGTTACTCATGGCACCAGGGGACTGAAAAAAAGACAGCTTTCTGGAAGGGAAACAAAATGCTCACAGCATCAGCCTCGAGCTGTCTGAACACAGGCTCTAAGCAAGAAATACTCCATACTTAACTGTTAGACAACAAAAAACACTAATCTACAGAGCGTATACTATTTTTGTATTATTCCTGAATAACAGAGAATAATCATCTCCAGTAGTTCAGATTATGCTCTTTGACTGGAGTTGTTTATTTGATCATCTGGTGGCAGCCACTGAGCCATTCCTCGAGCACAGCAGGCACCCAGTGATCCCACGATCAACATGTTGAAAAGAAGTTTGTTCCCAGCACTGCTGCAGAGTGCTTATGGCATGTCGAGAGAATTTTCTTCTCAAGGGAAAATGCATCACTTCTCCTTATTTACAGGATGCTGGTCAAAATCTAGGATTTCTTCTAACTGTGCAAGGCCTAGTACAAGGGGCTTCTGGTTAGGTCCGGCAATGCTGTTTTACGTACAGATATTTACAAGCATTGTCAGAACTTAGATTCATTTCCTTTTAAAGTCGATCATGAGACTGAATGTTGTCATATTTCTCAGGGTTTTCTTGCAGATAGCTCATTGCACTATGTATTTATGTGACTTTGCTCTTCACAGAGAAAATCATTTCCTAGATAAAGACGACAGATTGGAGATTTGCAAAGTATGTTTTCTTTTCTTCCTTTTTTTTTTTTTTTTTTTTCCCCCCTGGCAAGCTGTACAAAACTTATGAAGTGGTGGAACAAACAGTCTTGGCTGTCTAGTGAGGTACACTTTAAGTTTCAAACAGTTGAAGTGGTGTTTTGTAACTTTACCACTTTGAGATGCTTACATCTAACAAGCCAATATAGCATTATTTATCTACAAGCAACACAAATTTTACTTCAAAACAAACACAGATCAAAATAAATTTCTAAAATACTCACAAATGCTAATCTCTCTCACTTGCTTTTTCACTTGCTTTGAGATAAATACTTGGTACTCTCCCAGATTATTGAAGGGAAAGCATTTAATTTTCACACAAAAGCAGCCTGCCTGCCAGAGAGAAGAGCTGTTTTCAGGACTGCCAGCCTTGCTGTGAGTTTTCAGTTTCAGGAAACACACCCAGAACCTAGATCTCATGAAACAGCTATGTTCCCATCCTCCTCAAAGACTTTGCGTGCCCCGGCACCACTGTGTCTGGCTTTTTTTCCCAAGACATGTTCCCTGATCTTGTGAGTCAACCCTCAGCACAGCCCCAAGGGCAGGTGTCTCCTTCCGACAAGCAGCAGTGGCACCAAACGGGCACGATGGCAGTCCTAAGCTCTTCAAGGACAGCCAGCTGGCTATGAATGCTCTCTGAAGATCATTCGGGCATCACAAAGCCTGAAAGAGTTCATGCTACAACATGGTCATAGCAATGAGTGCTGTGCACATCTTCCAAGCGTACAACCTCAACAGCCACAGAACAGTAAAGAAAGAAGGAATCAAAGGAGGGTGCTTTGTGAGCAGGGACTCAACACGTTTCCTGGTACCATCTCTGAGTTCATCTGCAGGATCCATGCTGAAAACCTGCTTCTGGAATACCTGAGAGTTGACACATGCATCATGTTGGCTAGGAAAAAAAAAAAAAGCAACAAAAAAAACGTCCCATTGCTTTCCATACCCCTTGGATACATAGCAGGCACAGTAACAGATCCCATTAAACTTCATCCCTTTGAAAGGGCACAATGATTAATCCTTACGAACATTACACAGCACAGCAGCAGTAGCCTATTTCTGCTCTCAATGAATTGCCCAAAATACTCATCAGATTTCCTACAAATTTGCCCAGGAACAGGACAGATTTCCAACTTTGGTCTTTAAAAGAAAGAAATCTCATTATATAAAATGCCTCACTGGCTCTTCAGTAGTGCTCCATTACCATACATAGCCGTGAAAAAAAAAAAAAATCTTACAAATTTTAAGTAAAACTGTGTAACTCTTAGAATGAAAATGAGACTGTAAGAGGTCTGAAATTAAAAATCATTCTTACGCTCCTGTTTTGCAAACAAATAAAGAAATTGTGTCTGAATGCAACATTGAGACCTTTGGTCAAATTCCAGGTTTGAAATGCCCATATTATAAACTGAGCTTTTAAAAAACGTTTTTCTCTCAAAAATAAAACCACTCTTCCTGAAAACACAAATACAATCCTCCAAAATGCTGAATCTATTTGAATATTCACTAATATATTACACATTGGTTTTCCATATTGTTTTGTTTCAGTAAAAATCAATGACATGTCAAGCTGATTTTATATCATGTTGCAAGCAGACCAGCTATTAGCTGATATGAAATTATACAAGATAAAAAAATTCTAATCTGATTGTATGTCTACCTTCCTCTCCAACACGCTGAATAGCTCCAGTCCTGCTAGCACTAATAGACATCACCCATACTGCCATGAATAGCACCACTGAAATGTGCAGCTTTTTTCATTAAAGCTTTCACTACAGTCAGTGGGACTGCTCTAGGTAGTACATTTAAGCAGTATGCATAAATATTTGCAAGATTAGGGACAAAGTCCTACATTTAAGATTTCTGTGTTAGGCAAGAAATAGCAATTTTGTTCCTATACCAGAAAAAAAATGTTGAAACTACAGAGGAAATAAGCTTAGAGGTGAATTTTGGCCTACAGTGAGAATGGGAGCATGCCTTGCATGTCATTGTTCCTTTTGGTGAGAGCAGAGCACTCCCTTAACCCTTCTGGAAATCTGGAATAGAAAACACATTCCACTGCTTGACAAGTATTAATCTGTGAGTTCATATCCCAGTTCTGATGAAACTTCCTACAACCTCTTAAAAATGGCAAACAATAGTTCCCAAAGTGATCATATAAACTATTAATTCTGAATTATTTAGAACATATTCTATTGCAACTGTATCAGTATAATTGCCACGCAAAATGGAACATTTCCCACATACTGCAATGCCCCCACATTTCAAGTTCCTGTGAGATAAAACCCATCTATGTTGTCTTTTCATTCATGAGGGTTTCAGTTGATGCATGTGGTTGACCTCAATTGTTTTCTAGGTTTGAAAGGAATGACTTGTAGGCGTACATTACACATGCGCTGGGGTCATTTATTACTCTGAAATTCAAAGAACATATACCATAATGAAAGCATATGCTGTTACTGACTAGTTCTGGGATGGTTTGAATTAGGAGGGCACTGGGCACTTTTTATAATCTGAAGATTCTTAAAATCAATTCTTGTAGATTCAAACTCATATCAGATGGCTCTGGCAGTAAACATTCATTCTCAGCAATCAGTTTGTCAAGGAGCAACAATTTCCCCTTCAGTAATTTATCTCCAACGAGGTCCAACAGTCCACAAGTGTGTACAAAGTACAGCTATCATGATGTTCAGGTTAACAGGCAAGGTGGCCAAGAACATCACTCAAATGCTAAGAAGGAAAATATTTAGGAATATTGCGTACAATGCAGAGAAAGCCCTTAAAACATATTAGCTCTCCTTCCTGCTGTCTTGTTATGCTTCTGTCAGTAATGCTTTGAATGTCCTTTCTTACAGCTGGGTTTCACTGAATCTCACTTATCAGATCATTAGTTAATTTGGGCAAATGAAAAGATCTGTTGACAGAATAGCTGTTTATTTCATTCATTTCCACTAAAAGCTTTCATGCATCACCTCTTTCCACCTTTCTCTATTGCTGTTTTTAGAGGTAATCATTTATAATGTGAAAATCATTGTTTGGTAACATTAGGCAGCCAGATGGTTGGGTTTTGTTCTCTCTAGCTAGGAAAAGATAAATACTCCTACTGTAAAGGTTCAAGAGCTGAAAATACTAATAAATAAATGTGGGCACTAATGGTTTTTAAATGTCAGTGATTGAAACAGACAAAAATAAACTGTTATTTGGAAATACCACATTTTTTCTATCAGTACCATCATATTTCACTAAGCTTGCCAAGATACCTTTTTATCACCCTGCTTATTTGTTTTACACTACCAGGTAAAACAAACACAACCTGAAATATGATGACTAAGTGCAAACACTAAAAGGTTCTTAAAACATGTGCACGCTATTTAAGAGAATAGCTTTTCCAATTAAATCATGTGTTATTACTTATTTCCTGAGAACTGACAACTTGTTCAACAGAAGCATTCACAAAGGTTCGTGGGTATGCAGGAATGATCAAGAACTTTCTCTTGAGTCAAACAGACCAATTGGGATTTCGTGTGTAATCAGTTTTAATTTCTGTAATATCCACCAGGCTTGCATTTACACCTATGGAAAATTACTGCTGAGAGTGTGAAGTAGATTAAAGATCAAATTCCTTGCACATGATGATTTCAAATCATTTTCCTGCTTTTTTTTTCTTGCAGTAGCCATACCATCATTGCAGGAATGGGTTAGAGTTGTCCTTCTGTCAAATCAGCACTTTCACCCCCATCAGTCATTCTCACCAAAATCCCTCCAGCCCCCAGGTACAGGGAAATCCAAGGGCCACCATGGAAGGTCAATCACACATTTGAATCACTATGAGCCACTAAAACTTTCAGAAGACAAAATAAACTGGAAAGGCACCACATCTGAACTCTGCTGCTGTTCCTAGAAAGGGTAAGACAGTGACTCCCATGCCCTTCCCACAGAAGGAGGCCACTGCAGGCATCCCCATCCCAAGACAGCCAACACAATGCAATACCTGCTTGGACTCACTTTTCATGTGCCTAGATAATGTCTGACAACAAACTCGTGTAACACTACCTGAACCCTCCAATTCATCATTTACTTTCGCTAGAGAAAAACCCATCCCAATAATTTTCAATGGCCCTTTTCAATCTCTTGGAGAAGTAGGAGCACTGCAACACACTGATTCAAGACTAGGAAACAAACCAAGTTCTTCTGTGAGGTAGGAAGACATTTAGCACATCTTTTCCCCATTTTAGTCAATGATTTAACCAAAATACATCGAGTCTAAAAACATATTTTCTAATTAATGCATTTCTGTAGACACTTACATTTCCTTTCTTATCCTTTGTTTAATACACAATTTAAGAAGAAAGTAAATAAATCCATCAACAACATATGCGAACAGCTTATTGTTTCAAAATGAAAGAAAATCTTTAGAAATGTTTCTTATGTGGTTGTTAAATTGTATTCATACAACTTTCCTGATGTTGAGAATCAGTCTTCTCAGTCAGCAAACTACAGCTACTGTAGGAAAACAAAATGGCAGGTTTTGTTTAATTTACTTATAGTCTATGATGGCCTGCTTGACTGTGTTTGAGGTATACCCTTTGATGATCCAGAAACGCATTACCCACTTCAAGGAACCCTCTGACTTGGACATTTTATTTCTTCAAGCTGATAGGCCACAATGGAAGTTTTCCATTGCATGTGCTAGTGTTTAGCACATTCTACCACCACAAATGCAGGAGGCTCAACTGCAACATACACTTGCTCTATTTATAGCTATGTTTGTAACACTACCTATTTCCATACTATGATTACTATTCTTTACTGGTTTTCATGTATTTCAGAGAAAGCAAGTACCTTACACTAATCTAGGTCCTATGCAGCAGAGACCTCAGGCCATGGACAGTCACACAACAGCAGGTCTTTAGGAGTGAAAAACTTCCAGCCAAAGACCCGGCATTGTATGTGTTTTGAGGGAGTTGCTTCACTGTAACTCTAATCTGATCCCAAGAACTGGCTATCTGCAAGAGACTAAGTGCCCCTAGAGCCTAACTTCCTGTTTCTCCTTCTCTCCCAATTAAAGCCATTAGTGTATTCCAAGATTGTTCTGCAATGCAAAATCAACGCATGTTAAGTGGGGCCTCCTGAGAGACTTATTTCAAAATTTCTCTCCTGACCCAAACTCAAAAGCCAATGTAGACACACCCTCATGGATATGTAAGCCATCTTTCACCAGGCCCTTCCGAGCTGTCTTCATACAGAATCAAAAACTCCTGCTGAGACAAACAAAACCAATTATAAGGTCTTTAAAGGAACTTAATTGGTCTTAAATTAATAGCCATTAAAAAAAAAATATGCATGTTGATCGAAATTGTACATGAGCCTCGAGGTCTTCTGATGACAGTTCGAAACCTTCAAATAATATGCCTGATGCCTTGCTGTCAGCTGGTCTGAAACTTGACCACTTGACACAGCATGAGTAACTTGCAGTCATTCACTGCTGCTGTGACAGTAAAATGACACAACTGATGCATTATAGAACATGTATTTTGCTTACCTGACTTGTGTTTCGCTATTGATACATTACAGCAAACAATGAAGAAATAAAAGATGCTCTATATTGCTCTTCTTTTGCCACGTTCTTTTCTACATGGTGTCTTAGCTTTGCAGACTTCCCATGGAAAACATATTATACCTAATCACACATTTTTAAGCATTTAAAACAACCCATAATCCATGTATTTCAGTTAGTCTAGAACAGTTTTTCCATTATACTGTACCTACAACTTACAGAGAAGGAATCTTGCCAAAAACAAAATATCATTTTATTAAGTGGTCATTATCAGATATATTTCTCTAGAATAGTTTAGACAAAAATAAGGAAAAAACACCGTGAATTTAAGAGCTGCCTCAGTGTGCTGTATACATTTTCAAATAACACTTGCCATTTTCTGTTACCAGAATTTGATCATCCTAAGAGTGAAATAATATAAGTAAAATTACACCCTAAGTGTACTGCCAGCACCCCAACAATTGCTTTTGGGGTTCAGAGGACACCGTATCCCATTGGCACAGTTCCAGGTGCTTTTATGCTCCTTTACACCTGTTGCCACCACGCCTCAGCACTATATACTATGCAAACAATGGCAGAAAATGATGTCTATGATTTCTGGAGCTAAGGAAAAAAGGCTTCTGCTTGTCATCTGCACAATAAATCTGAACAAGGAGCATAACTTCCACTCATCCCTACCCCTTTTAAATGGGGAGAAGACATACTAAGCCTCAGACAGCTGCTGGACAAAGAATACATCTGCATCCAGGAAACAGAGTTACATTTCCTTCATACTATTCTCTTTCCAATGGAATGGAATTTGACATGTATTTTTATATTTCAAGGGCATAAGTGACTGGTTGAAATTAAGTTATGATTACCTGCACAACTCATGCAATTTCCATGGGGACTTATTAAACAGACAAACTGGTTCAATTAAAAGGGAAATAAACATTTATAAAACACCATCTTTTTCTTGACAGGGAACCCTTCGTAGATCTTAGAAAACAGTAAAGGGAAACAAGATCATGTCAGCGCAATATTGTTGGTCATATATAACGCAATCTTATGTTTCATCCAGTTTTCAACACAGGAAACGTGCATTAGAAACTGCTGAATTCACAGGTTTCTCTGAGTCAGAGTTTCTTCGAATTGCTGCAAGGAACAAAATGTAACCAGTGCTTTTATACAGCTTCAATAATACACATTGCAAAGACAAAAAGGCCCAGCCACCAAACTGTTTACACAGCCAACACTCAGTGGGGAGAAAAATCAACAAGTTCCATTCTACTAGGCATGAATGTCATCTGATCTCCTGGTTGTAGCTCTCACAATACTAAGACAAGAACTTCATTTATTTATTTTCCTATTAGTAGAACTGGGAGGAAGGGATGAATTCTCAGATTTCTAATGTCCCTATTTTCCATGAACACATTCTACCTAATTATTTGACTCAGCTAAACATTCCTGATGTGGACACCAATGAAAACTTTAGAAGAAAAACAATGAGAACTTTAACTGCAACTTGTTCAGATCTCCGTAGAATCCAAATCCATGCTTACAGGGTCCATCTCTCTACAGATACATCAGGTTAGCTGTAGTCTCTCTCTACCCCTTTACTCTAAGCCTCTTCCAAAAGATCAGCCTCAAGATAATCAAACACTAACTGTGAGACTTGCTGCTCTAGGACACAAAAAAGGTGTTCTTGGGCATGGTATAATATCCTACAGCTTTTGTAAAAACAAACTAGAACATCCACAGAGCCCTTTATCACCTTGAATAAACAAGCAATATTTAATGCATACCAGAGTACAGGTGAAGGTTAGACAGGGTAAACATACACCTGTGTAAAGAAGTTGAGATCTGTCTGCCTGCTGAGTAAGTCTGATCATAAGACTTGCATTGGATTTCAGGTGAACTCATACCTGAGAATGTGGAGAATTCACCAGTAAGTTAAAAAATCTGTGAGTAGTTAGTTCTTACCTCACCCTGCACACCTCACTTGTTTTTTAAAACCATTTTGTGGTTTTTAGTTCTTATTTTCTCTTACCAACTATTCTGCATCAGACTTTTCAATGGAATTGGTTAAAAGCAAGTACATGCAGTGCATATTTCGAGACAGGCTCATTTCAGAAAATTATCTTCCCATATGAACTTGACACATGCATAACCTGGAAAAGCTGATAAATCAGAGAGGAAATAGGGAACTCAGCTGAGGAAGCCCCTCAGGATGACTGAGCAGAGCTGAGAGAGACTTCTTCCAGGTAGAGGCCTTCGCAGTTTTCACAACTGGATGTTTTTCATCCTCCTCTCAGAGGAAAGGAGAAGAGGAATAGGATGGGCTGGCTACATATCTAGAAAAGGCATGTAGGAAATCATCTTCAGGCAGAGACTGATTTCTAAGGATCTGGAAACACCTTCAGAGCTCCTGCCAGCAAATGCAAGCAAGATCACTGACAATGCTTGCTGTATCAGGAACCTGTCTCCCAGATGTAATATCCCTGTCACCGTGATGTGCAGGACAAGCGCTGCTGACCCTTAAATAAAGGGCTAAGCCTTGTTGCGGAGAGCGCTAAAGCCAACTAACCATTACAAAAATTTTTGTGAGGTTCACAATTATGCAGCTTTGGAACAAGAACTTTCCTTCTCTTTTTCAGCTCCCATTCCTTCAGCAGCCCTGAAATCTAGCTCTAAAGCAGGCAGCCCCGCCAAGCAGCATTAAATCCTGCCTTTGCTGAAGACCACCAGCAATCACAGCAGGTAACCTCCTTATGGCAATGTCATCACACGTGTGGTGACTTTTTGAGGTAGGCCACAAAGCCTTGTTTAGCCTTATCCAGATGGACTAAGAAAAGTTAGTTTTATGATGAATAGTCTTTAGGAAGGAAACCCAAGGATTTAATGAAATTGTTCATTAGCTCAGAGAGACCTTCAATGCTATTGTCACACGGTCGCATTCAAAGGAGGATGGAAAGCCATTTGATAACTCCCTGCCATGTCTCTCATTTTTATTAGACCTACTTGTATGAGTGGGAATTAAGTCCCACAACTTGCAGAGCTTTCATCTCAAAAGGAGCAGGTGTAGGATATCACTTTCTGAACAGAGAAGCACACAAACAATATAATTCCTGCAATTTCAATGCTGTCTCAATGCTGTTTCAATGGCAGGCAGTGGCTTCAGCTTTCCCAATAGGCAGTGTTTTCTTTGGGTAGGCTGGTCTGCTCAGCAGCCAGCGTACATAGTCTTAGAGACCAAGCATAACCCCCAAAACCATACAAAATGGTGTAACACTGCAGCAGGAATGCAGGTGGCACTGTGAAGATGAAGAGAAATAGTTTCATAAGGGAATATCTTTTCTCTGTTGGATGATTGACTACATAATAATAAAAACCATAAATATATTTTGTGCTTCTATAAGACCACCAACAGATTTATGTTCTAAATCACTTGGAAATGCATTTGCACATTGAAGTTTATTAGGAAAACATTACAGGGTTATCTGTAAAGCAACAAACTGCAGTAGAGTCAGAGTTGAAATTTCAGATGTGATATATTTCATTATATCTAGGTACATACTGAATAGCCTGCAATAATACTCACTGTTCCAAAAACTTTTGATATATATCACCAGAGGCTGGTTTGAGGGCCTAGAATTCATACCACTGCAGGCTTGGAAACTTGGAAAATGAGATTAGCTGTCAGCATTTTCATGGGATACTTACCCGCTTACTGTTTCCCTGTTACTTTTTTTTTTTTTTTTTTTTTTAACTTTTAAAGGCTAGCCTTTAAAATATCATAATATAAGGTTCATCTACCTTGTATTCTAGAGCCCTTTATTTGGGTGTATAATTGGGGTTTAGTAAACCCAATGAGTCCCCAAACTGCACTGGATGCAATTTCAGGTCCTTAATGAATGCTACCGCACTGTATCCCCAAGACTGAGAAGCCTATTGCTGATCTCAACTTTTCCAGTGCCCTCCTTAGGAGCCCTGTTGTCACAGAAGAAAACATTTCATCTCACATTGCTAAATGTATTCGGCACCCCATGAGCAGAGAGACAGAGCTGAGGTTTTCCTCCTTTTTGTCTATGTTCTGGGCATCCTGGAATTGATCCGTAGGGAGGTCTTGGCCAGTCCAAAGGGCTGGGCTCAACCCTGCTGCCTTTATGTAAGGCCAGAAGAATCTGTTAATATAAACTCTTAGCCCTCTTCTGCTCTGAGAAGGGCTCTGTGCAACTCAGTAGTGTCCCCATCTGTAAAATGAAGAAATTACAGTTCTGATATAGCATGCTCTGAAAACGAGAGCCAGAAAGTGAAATACAAGAGGAAAGTGCTACAACTAATTGAATCTTTCTTTTTTTTCTTTGCTTTTTTTTTTTTTTTTTTTTTTCCCTAACATGATGGTAAACATGTGAAGTAAGTCACAGAGTGCTTCTAAACCCTCACAGCTTTGTTCCATCCTATCTCATTTCTGTCGCACATTTAACCTTTTGTGTCATATTTCTCCTGGAGAAATCCTTAACTATGCCAAGAAGCACAATTCCCAGGAGATTTGTCAGCCAGCTGAAACCACAAGGTGTTTGAAGCTTCACAAGAAAGCTTGCTCACATATGTTGTAGAACCACACTTCAGGCAGCATTTCCTCTGCAAATTCTCGAGGTTAATTAACTAGCCATAAAAGAATAAATATCATCCCTAAAATTATAGGGGGGAGGGAAGGAGTGGTGCTATTCTTTTTCTTCATTAGTAGAAGGAAAACAAAAATATCATTAGTTTATACCTGATCAACTTTCTAAGCAAGAAGAACCAGGAAATAAGATCACAATCACTTTCAACTTCCAAAACGCCCAGTGCTGCCTTTGCAGTCTCTTTTATCACTGTTCTTTAATACGAGAGGCAATCTAACAGACAGAAATCCAGACTTCTGTATATGGACTAAAGAAGGCAAGAAACAGCAGTACTGTATCTAAACAGAACAGCTGGACCAGGATGGCCACTTCTGACTCTTTTTCAGTTGTGTTACAAAGTTTAAATGAAAGCAGATTGACTTCAACTCACAGAATATCCTGAGTTGGAAGGATTTCATTTATGAAGACACTGAAGAGAGCTGGCCCTACAATGGAGCCCTGGGGAATCCCACTAAGTGACTGGCCACCAGCCTGATGTAACCCCACTTACTGTAAGCCTTCGAGGCCAACCAACCAGCCAGTTGTTCACCCATCACATTATGGGTTTGTCTAGCTGTACAGTGGACATTTTGTCCAGAAGGATACTGTGATAAACAGTATTGAAAAGATTCCCATGTGGCCTCCCAGCCAGCATCATTCCAGGTGAGGAAAACACCAGCAAGCACAGCAAACGGACAAGTTACCACACACGAGCCAACTGAGTTCGGAGGCACATTGCAGTGTTCATAAAACTTTCCTGTGTCAGGTTCAACATCGCAAGCATCACCCACAGAAACTGCTACAATTCTGATGTTCATGAGCTGCAAACACATTCTCTTAAGTCGCATCTTCCTCTATGTAAAACAAAACTGGGAATCAATTTTCTGTGATAGGAATCTAGAAGTTTTTATGAAACCAAAATATACCCCTCTAGACATTTTTCCTCTTGCATCTTTCAGCTTGTCACTTACCTGCTTGTAGATTTCTGGGCAGCTTCTTCACATATTTTGCTTTTTAAAAAAAGTTAACATCAACAAAATACTAGGTTTCAGTGAATCTTTCCTAAATCAAATAATCTATTGTAAACTTTCTGCAGTAATTTTTCATGTAAAAAGCGTAATTTTTCCAAATCATTTTTAAGCTATTAAAAAGACTGTGATCTCACAGGTACTCACAGAAAGCTTTCCATCACGGTTTGCTTCTTCTCTTTCCGCCAGGGCCTGCAAAAAGTTATCTTTGAGTTCTTTTCCTGTGCTTGCTAGCAACCTAGAAAACAATGGTACAATTATTACTATTAATTATTGCCATTGGCATGGGGTTCACTGTTGGGTTAAACGTTCTGTAAATACAAAGAGACAGTCCTCACCCTATCATAGCTGATTTGTCTGTTGCTTGTTCTGATTTTACATACCATAAAAACATTCATCAAAATTAATCACTATTGCAGATGTACAGTATAATAGTAGTTTATCACAACTTGACTTCTACTTTCATGCATTTTCAATTATAAAAAATAGGCATTTAAATTATTTCTGCTGTATCTACAGAATTATGGCCAAGGTCATGTTTACATAAGAATACCAAATTTACAGTGTGTAAAAATATAAACTTCAACAGATTCCATACTTTATTCTTCCACCAGCAACTAATCAAATTAACTACTACATACTTAGGTTGCTGGTGCAGTAGGATCTTTATACTTTCTCTATCCTTAAGTACAAAACATATAAAAGAAAACTTATTTTGCTCCACAAAAACTAGCAAAACAAAAATCACAAAAAAGGATGGCGTACTCTAAAAAAAATCGCTCCTTAACTTTGGAACATACCACGCTACAACTAAAACAGTACTTAAAAACAGAAAACATGTACCACTTCTGTCTGTTGACAAAACACCATGATTATTGTTGTCTGTAAGGTTCTTAGCCTAATCCCAAGCCCTTCTGCACCTACAGCAGTCATTGCACTCACTCCAGCATGCTTTGCACAGATGAGGAGAAAATGGACACTGAGATTTTGCACTCTAGCAGCTTCAGCAGGAACTTTTTTCCCTCTAATGCTTAAGTCAGTGAATGATCATCAGAGTTTTTCTTTTTAAGCAACCAAAGGCACACCAGTGCCTCCGAGTTCAGCACATGTCTACCTGAAAGGGGAAGGATTGTGAACATCCCCCACTCTCTTGACAGGAATATTTCAATAAAAAGCAGCAGCAAACATCAATCTAAGTAGGTGGAATACAGCATCAGGAAAGATCTTTGTTTCAAGTGTGTACTTTATCAGGTTTCAAATGAAAGTGCCATAAAAAAAAAAAAAAAAGAAAAACTCCCTTTGGTATTTTTTATTTTTTTTTTTTAATATAGTCATGCATAGTAATGTCCTTTAATGGAGTGAAAAGCCTGTATCTAAGATCCGAAACTCTGATGTAGAGCTATTAGGTCAATCTCTGGCCACCTCACCAGCTGTTATCCAGAAATACATTAGTTTGAAACTGTTACGGAAGTGCATCTGCTGCACTGTAAAGATAAAACAAATCAAAGGCTAACATATGGATTAAAACACCTCAATTAATTAGATATAAAAGAAGAATAAGAAATGGAGTATCAAATTTTCCTTTTCCTGCCCAGTTAAGAATTCCAGATTTCCAGACTTCATTTGTCTGGCAGATTTTAATACTAAATGGATAGTAAATCCATGTTTAACAACTGTTACAGCCTCAAGTTTGTTACTCATATTTCAAGCCAGAAGTATTTGAGTGCCTGAAAGATTGTGTTTTCACATACTTAAATCTACCTGTCCAATTAGAGACTTCAGTTTTCCTTAAAAAATAAATAAAAATATTCCTCTAATCCTTCAACTGCCAGCAAAATAGTACCTTTAAGTTACGTTAGAAAGCACTGATCCACCTTCAGAGCATTACAATGTATATTTATTTTTTTTTTGTTGTTTTAGACATAGTTACTAAGTGCATCGTTACTTCTGCATTAGAACAAATGGATACCTCCATCTTTTTCACAAATAGTGCAGCTTAATTTCAAACATGGATCACTGGGTGGCCTCACCTATGTCAAAAATCACAGAGTGTTAAAACACAGAGCTACAATTTCACAGGTGCATCACAGGTGTAAGGTGGGAGCTTTTCACAATCCTTGAACTAATTCCAAGGGGCATTATTGTGCCTTACTTGCTGTGTTGACTACTCAGGTTCTATATCTGAAAGTCTAACCTCCAAAGGACATAAGATGAGAAAAAGCAATCATCTGAAAAATATATTTTCTCTACGCTATTCTCAGTGACATTCCCAACTTCCTCTGTGGAAGATGCTTCTACTTCAGTTAAAGAATAATAATAAAAAAAAGTTTTCTTAGGTTTACTAAAATAACTTTGTTCTACTATGGTCCAAAAGGAAAATAATTGACATTACAGGTGAACAAAACATTAGGAATGCAACAGATTGTGGTTTAAGTGGCACAGAACCAAGATCACATAGAGCAGTGCTTATATTTTAATAAAAAGAGGTGAGAAAGAAGGACCAAAAAAAAAAAAAAAAAAGCAAAATTTTTGAGTTATATCTGAGAAATGCATAAAAAACATGTATCTAGTAAAATATTTCTAGAAAAAAAAATAAATAATCATTTTACCCTCACAACAAGGTCCTGATGGATGAAAAGTAAAAACAAACAAGCAAACATGTTTGTGGGACCAGCGAGTGCAGAAACCAAACATGAGCTGTGTTCTCTACATTGGACTGAGACTCTCTGAAATCCCCTGCCTTTAAACACATTTTACTGGATAAATAACAGAGGTATCACTGTTAAATCTGAATCACAAGAAAGCAGAAATAATCTGGGGTACACCTTTATAATTTAGAAAACAGAAGAGCGTCAAAGACAAAAGAGGAGCTTAACACTTAAAAAGCCTGAATTCTAAAACTCCAGGACCTTGAAGGATCCCACAACATCTAAACAAGCATCCATCTTTTCTGAGGTAGAAACAAACAACTAGTTGGTAAACTTTCCACTTTATTTCCTGCTTGTATGTGTATGTTGTTTCTGTGAGTCTTGTTCGTTTTCACTTCTTTAACCCTTACGATGTGTATCCTCTGCCTCTCTGTGCCAGCTGGGAGTTCCTTCTCTCTTCCTGGGGCCTGCCCACACAGGAGAAGCCCAATCATTTTCCTTACAGGAGACTTTAAGCTGGCATAGTTCAAACAGTACAAAAGGTCACACGAATATTTTTAAGACTCACTCAAGTCAGGCTCATTTCAATACCAAACAAATCAGTCAGGAACTGACCTGAGATGCCCACAATGAATTGCAAGCTTCTACAGACAGTGAGGTGTTTCAAAATAAACAAGCAAAAACCTTCTGGTTTGACTTCAATAATCTATACATAAAGGACTGCAAGCCTCCAAGGACTTTCGTTTGAAATGAACTGGTTTAAAAACAATTTAAGTTGCCATCATACATGGATCTTGTGTGAGTAAAGAGTAGGACGATGCAGCTTTTACAGGAACATTTTATGAGCACTTGTTACTTGCCAGTCTTCAAGAAAAAAAAAAATTAACTTTTGTCCCCTTGCCACAGATGCATGCACTTTTTAGCACCCTAGTACAAGAGAAAAGAAAAGATCAAGGCATTCCACTCCACAGAAGTTCCCCCACACATAAACAGGCCGAAATGCCGGGGTGTGACTGGTTAGGAATTCAGAGGCCACGTGAACGCTTGTTCCATCTTCCTGCCAGACTGGATGAGGGAGTTCTCTGGGCAGGGAGGAGCGGCAAGGAATTCTCTAGCACCCCCTTAACACCGCTGCTGTCTAATGAGGTTATCTAACTTGCAGTGACCCCAAAATTGTTGTTTAAATGTATCAAAATAAAATAATAAATTAAAAAGCTATTCCCTCAAAACTCTGGATTAGGTCCTCCACAAATCTAGAGGACTACAAATCGTATAGCAGTAAAGAAGAGATGCCAAAGATACCTTTGCTTTCTCATAGAAACTTGCAGGCTGCTGCAGCTCTTGCAAAGGAGACCAGAGAATGTTTCATTATCAGCATGAAACTGCATCTCTGCAGCATCACACATGTAATTGTAACAGGTAATGAGCTTAGCATGCACTGCCTAATTACTGCCACCACTCAATTCCTGCCTCAGCATACTTGCAGAGGATGACTTCGAGGGAACACCCTATTTACAAGGCAGCGTTATCTCTTGATGAGGTATCCTGATGGTAGCTGCAGCCCCCTGAACACGACTCTGCTGGAACTCCCAGTGTACCTGACGGATGTCTGAAATTATTACCTGACTTCAGGGGTAGCAGCACACATGAAGAGCAGGATGTTGGTGTGCTGGTCGCTGCACAGCCCTCCTGTCCTGCTGGGCCAGGAGCCAGCCAGAAACAGCAGGCTGGTGGAAAAATTAATGCACAGGAGAAAGTTACTATTCACTTATTTCGAAGGGTCATCTGAGAGGCACAAAGATTAAGCATCATATCCAGGTACAACACAATGTCTCTCCAGTTGTGTTGTTACTGTTACCAACCTGCAAATGTTCCGTAATTAGTTCTTGTATTAAATACTAATTTCTATATTTTTTTCTATATTCTAATGGTTTCTATATTCTAACTTCTCCCCTTCTAAAGATCTGCTTTACCTGCAGGTAAATAAGAGTAAATGTTAACCATGACTAATACTGTCTGTCAATGAAAGCAATAGTGAAATTAAGTATTACAGCTTTGCAGACATTAAAAAGGACACTTTTCTCAAGGAACTGGTTTGGATACAGGAAGTCCTAGTGATGTTAACCCTATTAACTGTTGGTTGTTGGTTTTCATTCCATAAATCAAACTCTTTTATATGATGCTCTAACTTTCCCCTTGCATTGTCACACCACCTTGCTCCTCTCTTCCAAGGGCTCCTAGGACCTCCCACCAGCCCACAGGCCCCTCTCAGGTTCCCAGTTCAGATGCATTTTGCTTGCAGCGCGCTTCTCAGGTCCTCACTGATACACATTAGTGCAGCAGAAAGAAGGAAATCTCCTTCCTAACCTGAGTTCGGGGTCCTCAATTCTTATTTTGACAGGCTACAATGTCCCCCTGCCTGTTCTGCCCCCCCCCCCCCCCCCCCCCCCCCTTTTTTTTTTTTAATGGTTCCCTAGGGTTTTGTTTACTTGATTTTATTCCATCTTTTACCATGTGGGCTTTTACCGAGAGTGCTGTGGAGTCACAGTTGGAAACAGAACAATGCAGTTTAACTTTTAGAGAGCCCTGTTGACCTGGAGAATGCTTTTTATCAAACTGAGATAATGGGAAGAACATCTAACAGTCACACTGTTATTCTTTTAACAGTACGCTGCATGTTCCAGTTTAGCAGAAAGCTGGACAGGAATGCACATTCTCACCTAACTTCTGCAAAGCAGCTGTGTTTTGCAAACACCTGCCCCAGGATTAGTGGGGAGATAGGCGTAAGAACTCAGTCCCAAAGTTACTCCCTCATCTCAAGACACGTAATTTGTATTTTGAAACTTCTGAAGTTTCAACCTCTCTGTGCCATGCACTTACAGCATTGTGTCCTGAGGCAGGACTATTACTTGAGTGCTGTTCCAAGACATCAGATGCCTATTTGTTTTCTTTACACCAAGTATGCATGCTTGAAAGAGGAGAGAGAGACTGCAGTACAAGATTATGCCTTAAAGACCAAGGTGTAAGGCTGGGACTGGAAAGACTGAAGTTCATTATCTTGCTCTGTCAAATACGTGACACAAGCTTGGCCATTGGATCAGTTTTCTTGTCCCAGCTTTTCACACTGGAAAGCAGGCACAACTACTTTTCCAGGTTAAAGTGGCCCAACACAGCAAGGCTATCTGACCCTGCATGAGGAACAGGGCTCGACAAATAAACAGGGAAGCATTAAGACACTGTGGTAACGCAGAATGGAGATTCATTCATGTCTGTTCAGTCATAAGGACCGGAAACTTCATCAAATAGCTTGATCCACTTCTCATCTGCAGGTCTCCCCTGCAAGGATATGATCAAGCACACTTCCTCCACAGCAACACTTGGTGTTCATCAGATTTGAGTGTGGCTCTGGCACAGTAAGGCAGGATGTTAATGCCGACCTCACAGGAAGGCAGCATATAGAGGGGCAGAACTGGCTCTGGTTCCAAGAGTTCCTTCAGCACTTCTGGAGATCTCTGCAGCCCAAACCCACTCCTGTCTAAGCCCTCTGCAAAGCTCCCACCGGGCCTCCCAAACACTACATCTTGATCTAATAGTTTCAGGGCATGCCGGCATTGACATTCATATGTACAACTTCATTAATTGTGAAATTTCAATTTCGAAATGTGTCTGTGCTAAAAAAGAACCATTCCTGACAACAAGGAGTTGGATTAAGAAGTTATGTAGGAAGAGAATATTAAATTTCCAACTGATCTGACATTTTTTGGCATATAATCATTTGTAAAATCTGCTGTAAAAGTTGTGATTGATGGTTACAGAATTTGACATAGAGGAAATACTTTTCTAAGGACCTTAATACCACACATTTCATTGTTTAATAAAATGAACAACAAACTATAACAAGTACACTTACTACATATTTATAACTTCATGAAATAAGCAAATTTTTAAAAACCATTTGAGTTGCTTACACACTTCTCTGGAACAATCTGCACAGCTATCACGGGCTTGGCTTGAGCCAAGGAGCCCACACCTGGCAAAACACTGGCACCAATGTTTCAAACGGTCTGAGCTACCAGCAACGTGACCCTGTCACCTATCCAAGTCACAAGCTTGGAAGAAAAAAAAAAGTTCCTTTATCAGCTCTGGTTAAGGTCCAGGAATGCACTGCTGCCGATGACAAACAAGGAAGGAGGGAACTTGAGAGATTTTTCCCTATGCAGCTATCACAGCTCACCCTCTATTAAAAGAAAAATCCTTGTCCTATATGTTAAACCTTACATATGGATGTTTGTAATAAGAAAAAGGTGAGGGAACTTGTCCACATATACCATTATGTCATGCACACAGGCTACCAGAAGGGTTTTGATAGCCTTCTATTTACTGAAGTATTTATTTATTAAGAGTCAAGATATTGACTCCAAGAACTCTGCAACATATAGTGCAATCCCCAGGCCAAGTCAAGTCCTTCATGGGATATCAATTTATAATTTATAGTCTAAAAACAAAGTTGCTGATGACTGTCCAGCAAGATTCCCGCACCTAAGCTTTCAGCCTGATGTGTAGCTAAGTACTGGCCAAATCCATAAAACATTCACCACCTCTTCCATTTCAAAGAGGAGACAGCCTGGAGAGCACACAGAGGAGCCGAGTGGCTACAGGCATTCAGGAAAGTGCCCAGGGACTTGTCAGGAGCTGGGGAACCCTTGGGCACAGTGATGTGTCATTGGCACACCACCCTACTGATATCCCTTTAACGCTCCCAGCGCTTGTGTGTGTGAACCTTCCCACCCTATAGACAAGGCTGGGAATGAAGCAGTAGAGCAGCCAGCTGGGAGATGCCCAGCACTCAATGATTCCCCCTAAGACAGAAGAATTTTCCAGAAGACGGACAGCCCAGCCTCCAGGCTAATGTCACATTGCCAAAGTGGCAGTGAAAACCTGTCCAACCCACCAGTGACTACTGAGAGGGTCACTAATGACACGAGGCTGAGGGAATCACCTGCACCCGCCATGCTTGTGCTGTGGCTTTCGGGTCATTTGTGGAAAGACAGACATTCTGTTTAACAAAATATGTCTAGAGGTGGTTCTGGGACATCTCACTTCAAAAAAATTACTGTTTCACAAGTGACTAGGAAAAGAGAGCTAGGACAGAACTAGGCAATTCAGGCATCAAACAAACAAAAAAAAAAAATCTGACCAGGCTATGTCAAGCATTCACTGAAATATTTACCTCTTTTGGTCACAAAAGGACTTCAATCTGTTAAAAAGAAAATAAAGCACCTCTAATTGTTAAGCATTTTTACTGTATCTGCCTACATTTTTGGCAACACAAAAGATCTTGGCATTGGGATGTAATTAGTAATGGAGAAACTTATTTATGATGATAAATACACTTATCAAAATCTGGAGATCATTCACTGAAGAGGCCAACAATGTAGATTCACAAGAAACCCCGACAGGCTTGCAACCTTTCTCCTACAAAGATGGATTATTTGATTGCCTTCAACTGTGAAAACTGAGCCTCAAAGTTGCAGTTCTTAGACAAGACTCTTACTTCCAGCTCTCAAAAACATCCACTTCTTATATCACCTTTTTTCCTTCTGTATCACTGTCGGTCAAAGCCTTGGTTTCCAGCTGAGGAAAGCGGAGCAGAACAAGCTACTGCCATGCAGCAGGAGCCACATGGTGCCCAGTGACAGCCACCCAGCTCCCTCAGGCTCCCACTCGCCTCATTGATGGCAGAGCCTCCACGGAGGAGGGGAGCTCCTGGGACACGTGTGGGCGTAGGATAAATAGTTTGCCTAAGCACACAGATGGATCAGGGTCAAAGCAGTCAAGATTTGCTAGCCATTTGCCAAGAAAGGGTTGGCTTTTATAATTGATTTCATGAGAACATATTGACCTTTTACTAACAGGTGCAACAGTGTGGGTGCAAGTCAGATAATCCCTGTTTCCAGTACAACACAGCATTTGCTATAACAACAGAATGAAAACTCTGTTTTCTGGGTAAGAAAAATCTTTAAAAGAAACTGCTTCCACTCAGCACCTGGCCCCGCACTCTCTCCAGCTTGTGCCATGTCAGAAGTGCCCAGACATGAGGCGTGACTCTCCTCTGATGTATGCTGGTTCGCCCAACCTATTCTCCGTGCCTGCTGTAGTGACTGAGAGCACCTCCACCAATGCCTCCTTTAAATGAGAATTTCCCTGTCAAAAGCCTTGCAAGCTGAAGCCATTCGGCCCCAGAACAAGTCACTGCTTTAACACAGCACAGGCCAAGCTCTCCTCCTTGCTTCCATTCTTCCTTCCCTGTCTCCCCCTGAACTACAGCAACTAAAACCAGCTGCTTTGAGGCAGGAGGTGTCACTGAGGAGAAGAATGGGGGAGCAAGGAGAAAGGGGTCAGGAGACATGAACACGGACCAGAAGCTGCTCCAGTTTCCCCAGAGTAACTGGCACAAACAGAGGCTACTGCTGGACGAACAGCCTGGAGCTGACGGACACAAACACTTAGCAAAAGCAGATTCAGGTGGAACAGGGAGAGCCAGCACACACCTGTTTGCTCCACCTCATGAACGCTCCATTCTCCATGTCCAACTTTGCTGAGGGGAAAAAAAATATGTATACTTCTAAAGCAGAAAGATTTAAGGCAGCGCACTTCAATGAGGTGCTCTTATCTTTTTTGTGCTTGGCTGGCTGACCACTCTCCACTTCAATGACTTGGCTGCTATTATGCAAATGAGAAGGAAGCCAGAAGTCATGCACCTGTGTTTGCCCCTGCATTTGGGACGGCTGCGAGGTCCGTGAGCCCTGTTATGTGGTCGGCAGGCAGGTGGGATTGCTCCGCTCAGGTTACAGCCAGGCAAGTGAAGGGCTTTTGGGGCTCAAACAACTGTTACCAAGAATTCAAGACAACACAGTGGTTAGACTGGGTTTTACAGCCAAGGAGAACAAAAACTTTGGATATTTCTGAAAGCACAGCATTTAATACAGCTGCAGATCTGCACCCAGATGCTTTCTACGTGAGAAAAGAATAAGGCTCCGACCCAGCAGGGCATCCCTCCAACACAACGCACGAGTCAGTCCCACTAGCTCAGATGCTGAACAAAGCTTATGTGCGGCACCGCTGGCAGCACTGGGGCTTTACACATTTTCTAGTACAGGTCGTAATGACAAGAGAAACTTTCTTCTTGCTTTTGGGGAGATCTGCTTCACTGCCAACGTCGTCTCAAGTCCAGACCCTAGCTGTTTTGGTTTACTGACCGTTAACAGTAGCTTCCATCTCAACAGAACCTGTCTTTTCAGCAGGTTCCCCAACGCACACTGCTTTTGCCTGGTGCATGCAAGCTGTTCTGTATAGACCTGAAAGTCTCCAGTAATAACATCACGAACTGGTGGCAACAGTGAGCAGCATATAAACACCAGTACATGTATTTGAATGTTTAGCTTCTGAAACAGTGATTAGCAGACTAGCAGATCTACAGACTAACCTTACAAGTTACCGCTTTCAATGGGGAGGGGAAAAAAAAAAAAAAAAAAAAGCCTACCTGGAGTTCCAAAGGATTATCAACCCGACTCTCCAATTTGGTGAAAACAAAAACTGTTGAAGACTCACTACTACTCTGAATTGAACAGGCAGGTCTAAACAAAACATCTGGTGCACCAGTGCTCTGTCATATGGTATACTGAAGAGAAAATGAGAATAAAAGAACATCTTTTAAAGAATGGCTGTGCCGTGCTTCTGAGCAGGTTGATGAGTATGGGCAGAAAGTCACAGAGAAAGCAGCAGTGCCCTGGAAAGAGAGGAAGAACTCAGGTTGAGGTCATACAAGAAGTACCCAGTTCAAAAAGACTGGCCCTAACCAGCAGACGCAAATGGCCAGCTTGCACGTGTGCAGCAAACACATACCCCTTCAGCTATCCCACCAGGCTGTTAAGAGGGCTTTGGGGGAAGAGAGGAGACAGTCTGTGGAGTCTGAGAATCTACCTGAAAACTTCACAGCAAAAAAAAAAAAAAAAAAAAAAAAAAAAAAAGAGCAGAAGCATAACCACAAACAAGAAGCATGTCAGCTTTTCTGGGCACTCAGGAAGTTGGGCAGCTCTGCTTGGCTACAGAACTTTCAAATGATTTTCTGAGTGCTGGTGCCAGGGCAGAGGGAAGGAGGAATTATTTTCTACTAGCCGATAATTATTCCTTTAGCTGCTTGGTTTCCTTCAAGCTTAATTAAATAAACATGTTGTTTCTACAAGAATTCTTACCTCTGAATTATGAGTATTTTGCCTCAACTTTCACCTACATAAAATCGTTTGGCTGTGAATCTGACAAATGGGAGACTCCTTCAAGTCTAGCAATGGAGAACATGAGGAAGAGGCCTCTGGAGAGAGGGAGAAAGACACGGGGTTTAGCCCACACTTCACGTAAACATTTCTTAACATCGACAAATATCTCCTAGCAAGACTAAGCTGAGTTTCAGCTAAGTGTTGTGAACATTTCGCAGGACCTTATTTGCTTGCAGATTCCAACTTCCATTGCTCTGAACAACTTTATTTTGCTGGAACTTGCTGATGCTTTCACCAAGACCACCTGCTTTCATAACCATTTCGGTAGAGAGGATTTAAGTTGTCAAAGCTGGTTAATATTTCACATACTGTTGCACTGATTTATTGGTGAGTTGATATTTTGCTATTGGTACTATTAAGAAAAAAAAGAAACCACTAACATTTGGGATAAAAAATAAACACGGCAGTGAAACACTGCTGTGTACTGAAAAACCCCAAATCCTGACCTTTTCAAGTAAGCTCCCCCCTCCTGCTCCCTTCCTAATTGCCAAGGAAAGCAAGCTGTTTCTAGACTCAGCAAAGCCACTGGTTGAAGTCCAGCTAAGGTCCTCAACGCACGGTAACTACCTCACCAGCACTGAGGGATTTATAAATTTGATTTAAAATCTATCAGCAAAGTTGGTAGGAAGGTTATTGTCTGGGGAACAGGGAGCCATCCCTTTCTCTTCTCTGTGCTTTTCATGGAATGTGTTTTTTTTGTTTGTTTGTTTTTGTTTGTTTGTTTGTTTTTGATGATTCTGCCAAAGAAAACCTCCACAAAACTGCAATTACAATATATTTTAGGTGGGGGAATGGGAAGGGAATATTGTATGACCATGTTTGCAGCAAGAAGAACCAAATGAAAAGTTCAGATCGGTAACAGATCTGGATTCCATCCTTTTCCTCCTCACTTCTGACAGGGAAACTTACAGAGCTAGCTGAACTCTCGGCATGAGGAATGAACAGAACTGGCTAGGGCCAAATGCTCTGGAAACAGATGCTACACAACATTTCCATGTGTCATGCCCCGCACCTCTGCTGCTTCAAGTCTTGCCATCCATGCTGGAGGCTGGCTGCTGCCCCCGTGTGCCCCCAGCATCTCCACGGCTGGTATTTAACAGCAGATATTAACCACCCCAAAAAATTATTGCCAATGCAACAGGGTGAAATGCAACTGCTTCAGCGCTGAGTGAGGCCAGACTGTGGTTATGCCCAAGTAGGAAAGTGGTCTGAAGAACTGTGTGCTTGTTTCCAAGCAGTCACCCAGTTGTGCATCTGAAAAACACCCAACAGGCTGACTTGAAGATGGATGGAGAAAGGCACAGGTGTGTTTCTTTACAGATAAACAAGCTTAATTATGGGCAGTGTAGAACAAAATAATTTTTAAGGACTTGCTAGCTGATGAAAAAGACAGAGCTTGCAGGTCATCCAAGATAAAAAAAAAAAAATCCCAGGAGAATTAATTGCTCAGGAGAGAAGAAAACAGACAAGGATGGTAATCTGACTCCAGCAGAACATTCCCCACCTGCTCCCAGACAAATGCACCTGCCAACAGCCATTTAGACGTCTCACTTCCAAACTTCTGTGTTAAGCCAACAAATTATGAAGTTTCAGTCTTCGAGCATCTGAGATTTGGCCTCAGTTACTGCCATATTGAGCAAAAGAAAACAGAGGTCAACTCGAGTCTCTAGACTGAGATTTTAGCAGCATCTGCTAGATTTACTACCTGACCTCATATATTATCACTCTCTTTATATAAAAGACTCATTCTCAACACCATGTTGTGGTACAAAATGCTTTGGCTTTTCCTACCCCTGAATGGTGCAATATTTAGATTTAAGCAAAAAGACCAGGCATCACCTGCATGCGTTTGTACAAAATTAAAGCACTTGGGCTATCTTCTGTAGCTGTAACTCACCCTCTCAGTGTCCCCGAGAACCTGCCTCCCCTGTGACCTAATGTTAAAGTCATTGCCCTGCTCATCCACAGTGGCTGCAAGATTTCACACCATGATGCCCAAAGCAGTAACAAACCTTGGCAGAATGTTTGAAGTCATCTGCAAACTCTAGTAGGACACTGTCATAACCATGGATCCCATAAGCACTAAGAAACAAACACTGATGTAACTGGGATGTTGATTTAGAATCCTAAAATAGTACACAGGAAAGTTATCTGTGCACCACCTGCATGGCTCCTTCCCCAAAAGCATCAGCAGTGCTCGCTACCCTCAGGTGGAAGAATCACAGAATCACAGAATTTCTAGGTTGGAAGAGACCTCAAGATCATCGAGTCCAACCTCTGACCTAACGCTAGCAGTCCCCACTAAACCATATCCCTAAGCTCTACATCTAAACGTCTTTTGAAGACCTCCAGGGATGGTGACCCAATCACTTCCCTGGGCAGCCTGTTCCAATGCCTCACAACCCTTTCAGTGAAGAAGTTCTTCCTAACATCTAACCTAAAACTCCCCTGGCTCAACTTAAGCCCATTCCCCCTCGTCCTGTCACCAGGCACGTGGGAGAACAGACCAACCCTCACCTCGCTACAGCCTCCCTTGAGGTACCTATAGAGAGCGATAAGGTCGCCCCTGAGCCTCCTCTTCTCCAGGCTGAACAAGCCCAGCTCCCTCAGCCGCTCCTCGTAGGACTTGTTCTCCAGGCCCCTCACCAGCTTCGTCGCCCTTCTCTGGACCCGCTCAAGCACCTCGATGTCCTTCTTGTAGCGAGGGGCCCAAAACTGAACACAGTACTCGAGGTGCGGCCTCACCAGAGCTGAGAACAGGGGAAGAACACACTGCCCCTGGGGTGAGCCTCATGTTTGGGCTTTGCACAGGGACTTAGAGTTTTAAATAATCTTCTGCAGCATGTGACATGTGTGCTTATATATGCCCTATTCCCCCTTCCCAAGCTACATCCCCAAGATAATAGAGGAAAATGAAAACAATAATCAAATAAATTTCCCTATGTTACTGACTTGCGTCATGTTTTGCTTGGGATTTTCAAAGATTATGCATTTGTAGGAATTGGCCTGTGTTTCCTTGGGACCAAAATCATCTTGACAGAGCTGAAAGGGGTGGTGATGTCCATTTTGGAGTGGACTTAGCAGCCAGCTTAGTATCTACCCTTGAGTAAAAAGAAGAGAGTTTCATTCTGCAATGCTGACACTCATGTTAATCAAACCAAAGAAACTCAGTGAAAACACATAGTTCTTACCTCACTGTAAGCACCTGTTTATAAAAAAACAGAATTTATGGAAGTGAAAATAAACAGTAACAGAAATTGTACCTTTATATCAAGCTGCAGAAAGTGGATTAAGTGCAAGCAAACCCTAAGTATCTGGGGGACAGAAGGAACTCTAGAATAGCTTCGTTGAATCCTACTGACATACTCAATTATTTGTAAAGCTTTAGCAAGCATACTAGTAAAAAAAGAGACTGAAAAAAGCCTGAAAGCAAGACATCACATACATATAATTTTCTAAAATAACTGGTAGAATTGTGTTCACTTGTGCAGAAGTTCCATTTATTTAAATCCTGTGGGATTTGCAAGGGGAGTATATGATTTTAGCTCATTTATAATACACCTGCTATTTTTATTTCCTTATTTCATAAGCATTAGCATATGCCATTCTTTTTTTTCCAGTAGCGTGCAGTATTACAAAAGATCTAGGTAACCTTGTTATGAAGCTCTAAACTGAACTTTTTGGGGGATCCTTGCAGATACTTACTACCTCCAAGAAAAGCTACTACAGAAACTGTCACAGTTAATTAATAAGCTCATTTTGCATGTTCTGTCCAAAGCTCCAAGCTATTCCATAAGCAAAGGTTAAGAACAAATACCCTCAGAGGCTGCACAGGAAAGAGGAGGCACTTCTGAAGAGCATTCATTTCTGACCAACAATAGGAAACAAAATGAAAGCGAGAGCAGAAATCCCACTTTAAGAGACCGTCCATCAGCAGCCTACATGCCTGAAGCAAAATACATTATATTTTGCTTTGGATAATCTAACCTTTGCTTCGGCCTCGCGCAATTCAACCATGACTCAAGCACCCAATTACAGGAAGTCCCTCTGGGCCAGCACAGCGATGTTTCTGATAACAGCAATTGAGGAAATGGAAAGCACTGTGCACAAGGAGATGTTTTCGTATAAAAAGCCTGGCCTGAGCAGGCTTGCGAGCTGTGAACAATTGTTGCTGATAACATTACATGAGCTGACTTTAAAATCTAAATAACACTGCTGCAATTAAAAACAACCTGTCTAGTTACCTTTCTGCAACCCGCTTAGATTAAAAGCTAGAACAGACAACATAATGTTATTTATTTCCTTCAGTGACTATAGATTAAGTTAACTCAAGTTGCCTCTTTTCAAGTGACCCTGATTTTCAACAAGTACTGAGCATTCACCATGTAAAACTCAAGACCCATGGCCCAAGACATAAATCCTTCTAAAACTGGCCATTTTTTTTTATTTTTTTTTTAAGTGGCTAAGCCCATTCACAAAATGGCACTCAACCCATTCATCCCCACAGCTTCTCAAGGCCAAGATCCACACAATCAAATCACAGCCAAAATAAACATAGAGACACTAAATTGTTCTAACCAGCACCAGGCACGTCAATCTTGATTATTCCACAAAACGGGTATTTAGAATGGGTTTTGTACAGACTACTAGGTTATCTCTTGACTTAACCCTATATTTCATTTCTATAATCCATCAACACTGCAAGAAATCTGTCTTGTTACAGAAAATGGACAGAAGATATCAGACGTCCTTTCCTATCACACTGAAATAATTTGCTATTTGGAAACTGTTTCTCTTCCAAAGTGATAGAAAAAAAAATAATCTGATCTTTTCTGTTTTGGATCAGAATGCTGCATATTTGCTACTGGTTTAGCACTAAATAAATAACTCAGTCATACAGCACTGGAGCCTCTCTGCCACCTATGGAGAAGGGTGCAGTGAGCCCTGCTTCCCAACATCCGTGGTCTTGATGGCTCTTTGTCCATGAGCAAAATGAGAGACTGCTGACAACACACAAAAGTATTGGAGCTGCTCCAGTCTTCCCTTTCCTCCCAACATCATTTGTCCTCTTGGAAAAGACAGGCTTTCAGATTGTAAAGAATTTCATGTTTTCATTCCAAGCCCTAAGGCAGATGGAAAGTGCAATGGCCTAGAGGCTGAAATAGTAACATTTTGACCCATGAAGCGGAGCAGAAATATGCTCAAACACTGTGAATAGCGAGAAAACAAGGTGCTGAAAAGCATCAAGCCAGAAGTGGTGGCAGGAAAAGCTGAACAGCAGAGAGCCGAGGCACCAGCAGGAAGCAGCCCTGGTGCTGAGGGGCCTGGTACTGAGCTCTAAGCAGGACAAATGCCCAGAGCAGCAAGGGGTGATGGCTGCAGCACAAAACCACCACGTCCCAGCAGGCAGCTATACCATGCTGCACAGCACCACTGATCCCATGCAGAGTTATAGAGCAGCTCAGTGCATCCAAGCTACCTCCTGGGATGCCTTCCTGGATCAGTGTACCTCCAGAAGACCTTCAATTCTTGGGGGGAAACCAAGGACCAGCCCAACATTTTAACAACAGGACAATCAAATTTCTGTGCCAGCATCCAGGCTTTGCATGGCTTCATCAATTAGACAAGTGCTAATCATGGAACCTCAACCAAATCTGGCGTCTTGAGACAGGAGGATGTGGACACCAGCTCGGGCTGCCAAAAGGCAGCAGAGCAGCACCAGTGCAGAGGGATCCATTTCTGGAACACAGAAACAGCCCTCATATATGCTGGCATCCCCTCAAAACACCAAGGGTGCACCCTCAGAGCACTGCCTCCCTACATGGATATTTGTACAGACATAGGTTTCTTTGATGAATTCTGACCTGCCCCAAATTCTTCTATGGCCAGTGGGCACTCTGACATAGATAAGTTACAGCATTCAGGTGGTAGCAAGTAAAAGCATTTAGAGTTTTTTAGAAATGATCAGGACACCTTTAAGGGTGGGTCAAATGAGCCTGAGATGTTTGAGAGAAAATAATTGCAGCTATTTGCAATCTGCTGAGCGGGGAAAAGCAAGGACACCCTCAGCACAAGGACGTAACACCGTAATGGCAAAACAGCTTATTCATGTTGGATAGCGGGCTAAATCCTGATCCCGTTCACAAATAACTCCATGCTACATTAACATTTTAGGACTATGAATAATGAGAGATTTTTCAAGAGGCCTTTCAGTTAGCAGTTAAAGAATTAAAGGAAAAAAGGAGAACAGAGGAAAAAGTGGTAAGACCTCTGCTGCAGGAGTGGATGGAGAAGGAACTGAAAATTGCGAGCTACAACTTGATATAATTACCACCTCTACTTGAGGCTCACAGCTGCTGCCTAAGATGTTCCAGAAATTTCTGAAAGCTTTGAGACTGCTGCCAAAGCAAATGCTGTACACTGCATGGCCAGAGAGAGGATTTCTAGGCAGGATACCTATCATTATAAGGGAATTCAGAGCAGCTTGAGGTTTGGGGTTTTTTGCTAATCTTTTTGTTTAGATCTGAATTCCAAGGTACAAAAGAAAAAGCTTTTGGCACAAACTGACTGACAAGAATATTTCTGTTCATGTATTTAAGAGAGTAAGTTTTTGCCCAATGAGAGTGACTTAGCTAGTATACAGAAAAGGTTTTCTTCTAATTCCCAGCAAATACTGTGTTTACAGTAAAATTAGACTAGGTATTTTCTCTTCTGCCGAGCTATCGAATCCCATCTTTTGGTTAACTCTGCCACGTTCCCAAGAGATAAAAATCCCATCACAAGTAAAACATAGTGAAGTTAGACCAACTTAGAATTGTTGCAGTAAAGCTCTGCACAAGCAATTACCCTGTCCAAGCTAACAAACGAGCAGGAGTCATATTTGTATCAGAGCCTACAGAAATCTTACTTCAGGTATAAAAGCCAATGAATTATCCACAGAATTTAGGTTTGCAGGGGAAAGAAAGGCTGATTTGTTTACTCAATGGCAGAATGAATTTAAAGGTAAGAAAATAAATATATATTATCAGAATTGACAAGGTATGAAAAACAATTATGTTGCTACACTTTAAAGGAAACATGGACAAAGAGTTTTTGCAAACATGTCCACACATACTGAAAAAGATTTTTAGTAGCTAACTGCAAGGAAGATACAGAGCATAAGAATAATTTTCTAAATAAATTAGCAGTATTCTATCAAACATGTTAATATCTTAATCCTGGGATAATCGACTCCTTAACCTTTGGCACTTGAGTTTACTTAACTGGAGATACAATAATTATTTCATTATGAGGAAACACCCAGGTTGCAACTCAGAATCATTAAAATGCTTGCAGTCCTAACCATACATGCCGGAAGAACATGAGCTGTACTTACGCAAAGAAGAACAAGCCGCATTTCCAGCTCACATACACAGCCATACATAGACATGTCATGCAGCTCAGTAAAACTTCATTAACTTCACTAGAGCTATACAGATGACAGCAGTTGTGGGTCTGGCCCAACATCTTAAATATATAACAATAATAATAATATATAAAAAAACATTAAACTAAAATTCTATTATTAGGAGCTTACATGCTATTACATGTGTGCTTGCAAGCATAAAAGAGTAGTTTTATTATGTCTGATGAAAGGTAGCATGGTACTCGGCTCCCATACATATCCCCAAACAAGCTCCCTGGCAATTGGTTAATCCAAGAATCTGAAATTCTGCCAAGAAGCAAATCTTGCTCTAATATAATACTTCATACCTCATCCATCTTACTAGGGCCATAGTTCTGAATTGCTAAATGGTAGCGAGAAGTGCTTCGTAATTTAGAAAACCTGCAGCATTCTTAAAAGGGAAATACAAGTTAGAAGTTAAGGGTTTGTAGCATCTGGTTCCTGTTTACAGATCCTCAGTCTTCCTGAATGCATTTACAAGAATCATAAGGAGGTTAAAATGTTTAAGCGGAAAACAAACAAATAAACATTGCCCAGACAGGCAATGTTCTGCTGTGTTGTATTCTTAGATGGCTTTCTTTCAAAGCCTAACCTGGTATTGGGAATTGTACAATTTTATGACAAAATCTGGGACATTCATGCTCTGAGAGGTACACAGATGCAAACACAGCGACTGTCTGCTGGTTTCTAATTTCTATGACCTTTCTCAATAGACTGGTTGCAAAGGAAAGACAGGTTTCTACTGTGATAAAACCACACGAGGAACCAAGGAGTCAGTCATAATTCTAGAGCCTCATTGTTGATTGCAAAGCACATAAGCACTTTCTCCTATGACAATGGAACTCCTGTGCTCACTGAGTTCTGTAGCAAGTAGGTTTTACACCAACGACCCCTCATGGTACCTTGGCACTGTACAGGGATTTTTAAAAGAAGGGTTTACTACCTCAGAAAGCCTGAAAATCAGCAGCTGAAAATAAGATTTGAAGTTAGAAACTACTTATGCCTAATTATTTATGCCTTCCCATATTTATCTTTAAGGGCTAGGGAAAAAAATCAGTTTTAGGTACTAGTAGGAACTTGTATCAGTGATTAATCAGCTCTTCAAAGCATTCAACTGATATGTGAATTAGACCTTGGCATTAACAAATAAATAATTACTGGATTACCGGTTGATAACGGGCTGAAATAAATTAAAAGCACAATGCTATCTGAAAAGCAATTACTCATTTAATCAGTCACTGAAAAATTGGGGCTTTTTTCCTTCAAGCACAATACTTAATATATGTGTGCTGAATCATTGCCTATTTTTGACAGGATATTTGTATTGCATTTTCATTTTAAATTTCAGTATCACTAGACAACACACACAAATCCACATTGTATATCAAACTATGACTTACTACTGTGAGCTGTTTCTTTGCTTCATTCCACTTATGGGCACAACTGACTTCAGTGCACCCCTTCTAAATCTAGAAGGGTCTGCCTTTTCATAATGCAAAATGGAAAATTACTTGCTGCTCAATGTACTTTATCTGGGAAAAACAAAACAAAACAAAACAAAAACAAACAAACAAACAAAAAAAAAAACAGTAAGAAACAAATGATAAGTGAGACATTCTCGAGTAAAACCTAAGTACAAGCTGAGCACTACTGAGGAGAAGCAATAAGGAATTTTAACAGAAACCTGGAGTAAGAAACACACTGTCTAGCGAGCAGAAAGAGAACTCAGAGCACCTTATGTTGTTGATTGGTGTTGATGAAACTCTTTCTTTAGTATTCAAACACAGCCACAAGAATAAAATCCATCTGAAAAGCGTTCAATGTCAGTTTCTATCACAACCATGGTTTCTTTGCTTCTAAAACCACACCACTACAAAGTCCAGTTTAGTGATTATAGCATTAAAATCCAAGTAAATGACAAATACTTGAGAAGATTAAGGGAGACAAGACTAGATAAAAACAGCAAAGCCTTTCAGGTAACTGCATTTCTGGGAGACTCTTGAGAAGTGTGTACTGCCTGAAGGTATGTAACATCATGGAAAGCCATTTGGTTCAAAGCAAACTCAAAGCATAAACATGCTTTCTGCCCCACCGTATGTCCATACAAGGCCTCCTGAAATTCCTGCTTCATGTAACATGGAACAGGAGATGACAAAAGTTGTCATGCTTTCAGTTAGGGTGAGGACCCCCACTACAACAAACAGACTTGCATTCAGTCTGGCTTCAGTTCCAGCACTTTGTCTCTTGATTTTGCCCTTCACTGGATGCTGTTCAAGCTGCGCACAGTTATTCCTGCACAGACCTTCACAGAGAGAGAGATGTGTGCAACAAGAATGTATGCTGACAAGTCTATAAAAGGGAGCAATGAATTAAATAACAGAGCTAAAGAGTGCAAACAAACCTGGAACAAAAAAGAAACCTACCTACAGTGGGCATGATGGGCTGGGTGGGCAACACTGGCTTCAAGGGGATGAAGGAAACCTCTTTGGAAGAAGCATTAACAAAAGATCCAGACATACAGCAGCAAGAGCAGGGGGAATTAGCTCATCACCAAAGCCACCTTGTGACCTAACAGAATTTTGCCAGTTTTGGTAATTACAACCAACTGGTTTTGCTTTATAAAAGTCTGTAAGCATCCCCTGCAAAGTACTTGATCAAATACCTGAAAACTAATGGTTCTATATACTATCTGCAACAGGACACAACATATTTACCAGAACCTTCCAGACATGAGAGTAACAAGAGATAATTTTATCTTCAGAAAATAATCAAGTGAAAATACAGACATAAGATTGTAATTTTACAGTTGGTTTGAGCTATGAAGTTTCATGTATCTAAACGCATCTTGGAAACTTTCATTCCTTTTCGATTTGAAAAGCTATCCAACAAAAACTAATTAAATGAAAGATGCAATTTGAAGACAAAGAAAAATCTTACATCTTGTTCTTACAATAGTGTGCAGTTTGTACTTCCCAAACGTCTTGTGAAAATTAAATAAAAATCAAATCAATAATTTTGTTGGCTTTCATTACATTATTAACTATGAAAAAAAGATGAATGATTTTTGAATTTTCCAAATAATTCATTTAAGCTTTTCCTTTGAAGACCTTTTGAAATAAGTCTGATATTTGCTTTCCTGAAGTGTTTTGTTAAACACACCGCTCTTTTTTCCTATGTATTTTAAAGTAAGGTAGAGTTGAAATTAAGGAGTAAATATGAAGACTTATTGAAAATCTGGAAAGTATAGACAGGAGAAAGAAAAGATTTATTTAATGGTGAAATAATGACTTTTTTGGGGGAAAGCAGTACCACAACTTAGGCTGCAAACCCCTGTCCATTAATGCATTTAGTTAAGGCCACTGAGATTTGCAACTATTTTATTTATAAAATGTGCTATGCAGCTAGAAGTCCATGACTACAAAGAGTCTGCATTTCAACTGGAGTTGCTAACATAATTCAAGTGGTGAACCTTGACCTTTGAGTGTGAGTATTGGTTCAGAAAACAGTTCATCAGGTCATAAATAATTGGAGGGACATTTTATTCTATGTGGAATAATATTAATTACATTCCTTAGAGAAGTACTGTTGCAGATGTTAATATCAGCAGATCAGCTACAGCGTACTAAATATTTTTGGAAGAAATGAGGAAAATCTGCCAGTTGTAGTATGTACAGTTTGTTTACTTCACTTCATTTTTCAAAATACCTTAAAATCAGAACTAGAATGGAACCGTTGCAAATTGCAGAACCTTCCAAAGTTTTGGTAATTCACCTAAGAAATTATGATGTAGGTGTAAATTCGGATTTTATATTGCCCTGGTGATGAATTTCAACGAGTGAGAATATCTGAGTTAATCTTTCCATAGCCTATCTCTTGTTCTCACACTCAGCCCTCTGTGTGCTTAAACTGCAGAAAGGACTGCATCACAAAAAAGCATTTTTGACAGTTTCGTGTCTCAGTATAGTATTTCATGTGCATATAATCCCCCCACCCCTTTTTCTCCTCTTTATTTTTTTTTTAAAGACACGCGCATTATACCTTTCACAATTTAAAATGCATTTTAAAAGTGAGATCTCTTCAGCTGTACAGTCCCATTGGATCCCAAGCTCAAGCTTTACAAATCTAAATAAACAAAAAAAAAAAATAAAGAAAGAAAAGAATGATCATCTTCCAATGGTTCCTTATATTTTTATACATTTGGATATTAACAACAGCTGTAGGGACTGGTTAGAATGCTTAGTTATGCCTAACACTTTCTACTACGTGCCTTCTTTTCAACAGCATAAACATTTCACAAACAACTTCATAAGCTGTATACCTGCTGTTTTCTCCTTCAAGATCAGTTTTTCAGGACGTTTGACTCAAACAGATTTGGTTGTTTTCAATAAAAAAGTTTCTGAGAAAGAGGAAAGCTTTCTTGGTTGAGGATTTGCTTACTTGAACAAATGCAGTGGAGGTTCCACCAAGGGAGAAGCACTATCAGAGTAAGTGCATTGTACTGCTTTTACATCCCTATTACTCTGAAGTGCATTGCACTTAAAAGAACACAGGGTGCCCTGCAGAAAGTTTCTGGGAAGAGGATTTCTGACCTAAAATCCTTCTGTTCTTGCAAGGTAAGACAGATTAACAAACACTCCAATATTTAAAAGCTGCACAAAAATATAGAGATCTCGACTGGGAAATACGTGTGCACACAGCCTTTATGTCTTGAGTGGAAGAATAGTTTGAAATGCACCTAGATGATGCAGACCTTGGTCAAGGAGAGGACTCCTTTCCTTCCTAATCCTTTGCTATGGTTTTCAGAGGATCAGTTTGTAGTTGTACAAGCGAAAAAGAGGCTCTTGATATCAATACAGTCACTGAACATTAGATCTTACAACTTGTCCTCATTACTGAGAAGCTATTTTCTTCCTGTGTACTGGCAAGGGGCAACTTTTTGATTAGTGCTTCCTGCACGACTACAGGTACTGGACACGTGCAGATGAGCAGCATCAGGGCTGAGCTGTGATCTCACTTCTCCCATCAGCTGTGCTCCCAGGACAGAGCTGGCTGCCTTGTATTTAGCGAGTGGTGGGAAAGTGCTTGTGTAACCTGCTCAAGTCACTCCTGGTGTGAAGTTTTACAAGGAGCAGGAGCCAGAACCAACACAAGGAAATTTTACACCTCAACTGCAACATGTGGTGACTGCAGCACAGACAGACGCACTGGGAACGGGTCCCAGCTGCACCACCAGCTACCTCAGCACCAACGTGCAAAACGTCACAGCATCTTGGGGTGTACAAGATTTCATCACACTCAAGAGCTCCACTAGGTGTCTTTACAGAACAGACAATGCCAGCTGTATTAAACCACGTCAAGCCACGTGGTGATGATTTGGGGACAACTTCTAGTGATGGTGAAGACCAAATTCCGGTCAAACTACACTTACAGCAAAATTGCAGCAATTTTGTTCTGCATCGCATTGCGAAATTTCATGTAATGAGATATATAAAAAAAAAAAGTGTGAAAACTAGGCAGAAATCATTTATTTTATATCCTGAGTCTACCATCAGAAACCCAGCCCAGGAACGTACTTGGATTTAAGCACAGGCTAAATTAACTGTTTTCCTAATCTGAAACTGCACTGCTGGAGATGCCATGCTGGAAGACTGGGCAGCACACAGCTGTGGTGTGGAAGAGCACAGTTCAGTTTCTATTTTGCTTCCTTGACCAAAAAGCATCGTTTCTGAACCACATTCACTCATTCTGGCTGAACATCCTTGATCTTTCTACAATTGCTCACTAATCACTACTTTTACTTGACATTTTCTACATAAAACAATCTACAACAGTCACCATACATGTGAAAGCCTTCTCAAAAACAAAACAAAACAAAACAAACAAACAACATCAAGAAATGCTTCCTCCAAGTTAAGCAAGCAAGTCACTCCCTGGCAGGAAGGAGAATAGGACCAGGCTCTGAAGTGCTGAAGATGGATGCTTACACACCAAGCAAGTATAACATGGAAGCCTCAAAGCAATGTTACGGTGAAATCTAGCATCCCTAAAGCAGTTTTGGGACTCAGCATGGAACAAGCTACACAATCACCTCTCTTCTCCTCCCATCCCTTCAAATGTGAGCTGAGAACCACATTCAGCATCCAAAAAAGTATAAATAAAGGGACTTTAAACAAATACCCTCCCAAAAAGGGAATTTTACTATATTGCACAAAACATTTTTAAAGGCCCAGAATGGATAAGGGTTACAACGCTGAATAAGGAACCAAAGTCCTGACAGAAATTCACAAAAATTTACCATCTACTCATGTAAATGAGTACTGCATAAGTAAACTTCAAACTAGAGGTGGCTTTTTTGCCAGTTGTGATTAAATTCTCAAATTTTAACATCCACAGAAACTTTACTTCATCGTTTAAAAATGAAATTATATAGCTGACAATAACAGAACACTATTTCATGGAACATTACAAAACCAATTATGTCAGCTCGTTTTCCCCAAAAACACTGAAATTTTATGCTGTTTTCTAAGCTATCTACAGAGAGAAATGAAGGAGCCATGTGTATCAGCTTCCCTGTATTTCAGCCTACGTCAGCCAAAGGAATTACCAAAAAAGTGTTAACATAGGAAATTCTATTTACTTCCTAGTGTGGGCCATCTAGTAGCAAGATGCTTACTAACCAAGTACATGTAAAACTGGTAGTCAGTGTCTTCCTGAATACCGTGAGATGAATAGAATTTATATATGACAAAATAATTAGCAATTCCCCAAAGTAGCTCATATTTACCTTAAGTACTCTTAAGGGTTTGATTCTAACTTTCATGGAAACTTCACTATTGAACATGTTGCATAAATCAACATGTTCAACCAACAACAAGATGAACCCCGATACTTTTTTCCTGCTCTTTTTGAGAAACCATCATTAACAAATAGCATCACCATAAAGTGCAGACCAGCTGCTTTGTGGTATATCTTCCACCCCACTCTTTGGCACCAGGAAATATACACTTCTGATCCAACTTGCTCTGCAATTGCTGACAGCTAAAATTTACTATCTAACTATTTTAACTCATAAAAAATTATTAGCAGCTCTATCAGAGCATTTGTGCATACATACTTTAGCATATATGGTTATAACGTTAAATACCTCTTGTGTACCTGAAGTGATTACTAAAGAGATCAAATTTTATCATAAATAAATGAAACTGCTCATTCTGGATTTTGCTCAGCTGACAGTCAGTTTTGTGTTTTGACTAACAAAACCTCTTAGCTTTGCATGGCTTAGTTTCTTCACAAAGTAAGGGCTCCACAGCTGATTGTGCATTGCTTAATTACAGAGTCCAAAATCTTAATGATGAACACCCCCAGACACAATCTGCAATAGCCCATCCTAGTAAATAAAGGGTGACACTTGCTAAAGCACCACAAATGAAAACTAAGATTAAGAAATTATTTCATACTGAAAAGCATGTCATAGAAGAAAACAAATGTTTTCCAAGTGTGTATTCTGTGTTTAGTTACATTTCTGATTTCACCTGAAAATATGAATTACTCACCTTTCCCCTAGGTATTTCTATTGCTGCAACTCCTGAATACTTTGCACACCAGACTTCTGGTAACCACAAAAGCTCTGGCAGACCACACAGTCTTGGACTCAAGTATCTTATTTTTCAGTTTGTAATGCGATTATACCTAAACAGAGGCATACGGTGCCATTTTAGATATCCTGGAGCATCTAACAAACATGAGGCTGTGAGATACAACACAAGCCTTCAGGAACCTTGAACCTGGGAGTGGCAGCAGCTGGATTCCAGGCAGGTGTACGTGGTGGTGGGAACTTGCTGTTACAGGGCTCTGTCAGCCAGCTTCAAAACATTCTGCAAAATACTGCCTAGTTCCTTCCCAGAGCAATCCAAATGTTTGCAGGATAAGAACAGATTAGTATTTTGTTAATATCTGTGAATTATGCAAAAGTGCTGGAGCCCACCAAAGTCGGGAGCATCCTCTTTAAGAGCAAACAACATGCAGGTGGAGTGGCGCTTAGCTTGTCAAGAACTGGGGACAAGCCTGGTTTAGTTTGTAACAAACAAACTTCTCTGCTGGTTTATCACTGAAATGATTTCTAGACCTGTTATTACTACACAATAACAGAGACAGCCGATCAGCTACTGAGAACAACAGAAAACAACTGCATAAGTCAATGCCTGTTATTTCCATACCAATAACAAACGTGTTCCACCTTCTGCCTATGTGACAAATGACTAGGGAGGCCATCCCATGCCCAACAGCACAAGGCACTGAATAAAAAAAGGGGCTGATTTTAGGAAAGAAGTAATTATTTAACCTTCAGTGGTGATCGCTATATGGAGTACTAACATTTTTGTAGAAGTACTGTGAACCTTTTTTTTTTTTAAAAAAAAAAAAAACACCTTTGGGAGCTTTTACCTGAAACATACACTACAGGCCGTTGCTGTTCCAGAGACAGACAGATTTACCCCAAGCCCCAGGGGCTGTCTATGAAGCAGGCACCCCGAGGCGAGCAGAGGACCCAGCAAACCTGTGAACAAGTGGGGAATGCCGTTCTCCAGTGCAGAAGCACAGGAGACTGCCAGCACTGTTCGTGCAGGCACAGTGATCAACACAAGTTCACCAGGAGATACCAGGCCAGATTTCTCTGCAGTCACTGCAGCATGCTCAAACTGCGTTCCCTCAGTAGGGCAAAATCTGCTGGCACCATAGTTAACTGGCTGCTGCTCCCAGCCTCTTACCTCTGCTTTCCATATTTCTGTGGGCTAAACTTCTACATTCCTTCAGCAGAGCATTTTCAATATTCCCATGTGTACTGTAAACAGAAGTGGACAGCTGCAGTATCATTAGTAGTTTTCCTGTTTTCTTTAAAGTCATCAAGATCCATTTTCATTTGGTTTTTCAAAAAATAAAAAAATAAAAAAATTAAAGAAGGCTTGAAAAAGGAGCTCCAAACCTAATGCACCATAATGGGCATGTGGGCGGGTTGGCGGGAAAAATAAAGGGGGCTGGGATGGGGCCTCAATTGCTTCCTGTGGTTAAGATGTTAAAATCCATTCCAGAAGAGAAGGGCTTGATACTGTGGGTTTTGCTGGTATCTTATTTATGAACATCGGAAATAAACTTGCATGTGTGCCCCGCTTTCGGTAGAAAGCACGTGTGAAACAGATGGAACTCGGTTATATTTCCATCAAATACAATTGAAGACTCATATTGAAGATGCTGCCAGATGCCACAAAAACTAAACAGTTTCCAGAAGAACAGAATCTGCTGTTGCAGTGACAGCAGTTTCCAGCAAAATAACAGGCTATGCTAAAAAACTGAATGAATTCAGCTTATCCACAAAGATAGTTCTCTTGCTCAAGTCGTATATAACTTCTTTTGAAAGACCAAATACCCATTTATTTCAATTCATTTAGAGCAGATAGATTAACAATCCGGTATACACTATTCCAGATTTAGGGCTCCTTTACACACTTCCATGAATTCTTTCATGCAAGAACAGCCAAAACATACTCAGGCTTGGGCAGTCTGTTCACGCTAACCGAGTCTGTGCTGTACACCTGTTACCTGGGCACATGTCTGCCTGCGTTATGGTCCGATGGAAACGTTCCACGTCTGGCCTTTGATGCAATGAACAGCTTAATCTCAACTTGTTTCATTTCTCATTCTCTCCTGACACCAATGAAAACAGTCAAATATCATGCATTTTTCACAAAAAAAAAAAAAAAAAAAAAATATTTTAGAGGTTTCATATAGATACAAATGGAACAAAAGCAGCCCTCACTGAAAGGAACTGGAGAAAACAGTTTACTCCAGAATTACGAATGCATTGTGATAAGACACAACGTGATGTTCATGAACACTGTGAAAAAAGACAGTAAAATGAGTGTCACCACTTGACCACTTGTCAGGTCACTGCCTCCTCATAGAGGTGTGTGGGCAGGGGAAAGGCCTGACAAAGAACCTGGCTTGTAGCGAGCAAGACCCTGCTTCCTCTGAGCACAAGCATCTCTGTCTGCTAGACCTCAGAGCTGTAAATGCACTGTAAACACTGTTTCACTCAGGTTTTTGACAGGAGGGAAAATGGGTGGAAGATGTGGCTGGAGATGAGAATGTAAAACGTGAGACAGTTTTTTACCCTTAGAAAAAGGGCAATCATTATTACATATATTGGGATTAGACCTCTATTCCATGCTTGATAAGTACTGTATTCTCGTATTTTATAATATTATAAAAGCACCTGCACTGGGGGAGACCAAGGGACCTGCGTAAGCATATAAAACAGCCCAGCACTGTTACTAACTACACAACATTTGAGAGAACTGAATGAGTGAAGGCCCCTGAAAGCCTCCATGCTACCTCCTTCCCCTTAACACCCACTGGCAATTAGCAATGGACAAGCCTATCTCACTGTGCTGCCAAACTAGGAAGCATATGCCTTGAAGATGTACTTCAAAGACTGGTACGTGGGTACGGTTGGAAGCGCTTATCATAAAGATGAAGAGGTGACTAAGTTATAAATATCTTCATGTGGAGAAAATACCGGATATTTTCAAGCTCATTAATTTAGCAGGAGGGCCGTGCCAAAACCAATGCCTAGCAGCTGAGGCCAGACAAAGCCAACAGCTTTTTTGAAAGTACAGCAAAACATCTCACCAAAGCCAGTCAAATCGCTCCCATTTATGGATTTAGATGCAGAGCCAGTTGTTCTAGTGCAGTGCATTTAACTATGGTTTTAACAGGTAAGTCAGTATTCTCCCTTTGAAAAGACTCACATGTTCTTCCATGAAGCAGAGGGCTCACGTGCACAAAGACAGAAGGCAGATCCTCTGACAAGTCGTGGTATTTTTCACCACAGAGACAAGAATTCCTGAACTCACCAAGGAGAAAGAGATTCCATGTCTGCAGGCTTAATGCAAACATCATTCAATTACTGCAATCAGCATTGAGTTCATACCACGTTCAGTACGATGGTAACAAACTCTTTGTGAGAATAACCGCAATTGCATATCAGCACTGATATTTAACAACAAATTACTAGGGCAGATGAGTGAATATGAAGTGGGAGATTTGACTTAGGCAGCTGCCAGTCCAAAGTGACGTTTGCCAGCCTTTGAAGTGCCACTACCTTCCAGGCTGTGAAATGGCAACAGTCACTTGAAAAAGCAATTTGCTGAATCACTGAAAAAGCAAAACGCACTTGTATTGCACCAGAAAGTAAATGCTGAAGATCCATGTGTGCAAACATCCCTCAGTCTTACGGCTCATCTATTAATCAGAGTTCCATTATTCCATCGGATTGGCATGCTGAGTTCTCTGTAGTACCAGACAGAAAAATCATCGTTAATCAAGTCTAATGATCAAAACACGAAGTTAATGGACAGGAGGACTACATGAAAATAAAATTGTTAAAAATCTTTTTGTTGCTATGGTGTTTGTAATTCTAGCTGAAATGTTTCAGGGAAAAAGAAAAAGCCTGCCTAAAGTATGTGTAGTTTAACTCTCTTTTTCTATGCAGAAAGAGTGGTAAAGTGCCCATATTCCCTTCCCCATTTATTTTCTCTTTACTTAATTATTTCCTCTTAGTAAAAGAACAGGGAAAAGTTAAAAAGGAAAAGTGACACTTTACAGAGTGCTATTTTTCACTTTTTAAAAATAACTTTTCACCTCTAGGCGTTAACTGAGCACTCAGAAGCCAGATGAACACACCCCCACAGCACTTGCAGCACAACAAAGTGGGTGCCATCGCAGAAGTCCAACTGCTGTGGCAAAGCCACAGAGGACATGCAGTCACCTCGAGCAACCCAAGGGGTACGTTGGGAAATCCTCACCCGCAGTGTGCCAAGAGGTGAGTGAGGAGTGTTCTCCTAAGCATGAGAGGATAAAAGCTGAACTCACAATCTGTCACATGGAAACACTCCAAGATTTCTGACAAATGTTAAGAACATGCTTATTTAGATGGCCAATTCACAATCAGGAACAGATTTTATTGCAAACTGAAGGCAGGACAGTGCCTTGTGTGGTGCCCTCACCCATTAGCTCACCGGGGGCTGCCTCTGCTTTCACCTTATTTGTGCCTCATGGCCATATATCCCAAACCCACAAATTTAGGGAGAACAGTCAGGGGAACTAGGGAATCTGCTGAGAGCATCTGTGGCCAGCAGGCCCTGTGCACAAGGACGCCCACCTGCACCCCGGGCACCTAAGGCCCAGTCACCATGTGCTGTCAGTGCCCTCTTCACCTTGCTGAGCACCGTGCTCCATGCACACAAGAGGTACGTGGACAGAATTGCACGCCTGCCACACCAGGAAACTGGCATGAAAGCTGATACAACACCAGGCATATCTCTGCTGTAGAAAATATCCTTTTGCCATTAAAACTGAATTTGGTAAAGCACATGGAAGATCTTAATTTTGCTTTATGTGAAAATTGTCTTATGTGTTATGCTATAGCCTGCTTAGAAAACCCAGGCCAAACCCAATAACTCGGTATCAGGTGCTGTGGTCATGAAATAAGACTTCTTGGTAGAAAGGAACCGTGCCTTTTGATCAGAGGTAAAACATACTAAAAGCAAGTGTTAGAATGTGAATAAGAATTTAATATTTTTACATTGCCTTTAAGCTTCTATGAGGGAAAAGGTGAAATCTCTGATTAACTGAAGCCATTTGGGGGATTACACTACAACGAGTGGCTAGAGTTACACAGAGTACATATATTGTATCTATGCAGTTTTGGAGATTTGCCACCACAAGAATTCAAATCCAAGCCACCTGGCCATAAAGTGCAAGTGCAAACCTCTTGAAATTCAAATACTTAATCTTTGTCTCCAAATAAATACAACAGAAATGCTTTTAAAAATGTACAACCATCACTTGGTCTCTTATTATTACTGCAAAACCTTTAAATAAAAGATTTGATTTTATGATGTTTAGAGATTGTGTGATCAGTTACTTGCCTCTTGACTTTGCACAACCAGGTAGCAATGCACACCATGTGAAATAACCCAAATTAGGAAAGGGACATTCTAGGGATAAGCCAAGAGAGTAAATTACTAACAGCTCCTTAGGGCTGAGAAGCAAAAGGGAGGAACTGAACGTGGTTTGCGATATGCAAAGACAGGCATATATTTGACTTGACCAGTTAACAGAGACCATTTCAACAGCAGATAAGAGCTAATAGCGAGTGGATGGATGCTTGCCCTTTGCAGACTGATCAATAATAAGAAGCCTAGAAGATTTTCCTTAGAGAAGGAAAATCTGTCACTTTCTTCAATGGTCAGATCTTTTGCTGGCTCCACAATTTTCACCAGAAGAAATGGAAAATACTTCTGATGCCTGTGGCCAGCTGAGCAAATAAGGCACCTGCATAGCAAACACAGCCTCATACGAGCTGTTGCAATGCTCACCAAGTCAAAATTTCACCAGTAAATTGATAACACTGGTCTCTCATAGCTGACAAACTAAAATCAAATAAGAAAGATATCAGGGCTATATTCTACCTCCTCTTTACCAAAATGAATCACAGAGGGCCAGGAGGTGGGTTCTGTCTTCAGAAATTGAGCGCCCTGTACTCAAGTGTAGCCTGTAAATACACACCCTATCTAGAGAAAGCATCAAACTAAGTGCAGCAAGGAATTACATTCTTTACCATATTCCCTGTTCAGTAATTAACAGTCACACATGTTATGATCAGCTTCGTCCCCAAATAAAACCCAAATCCTCATCTTCTCCCCAGACACATCTCAGTAAACCTTTCCCTCTGCAAGCAGGCTCCTCTACAACCTTTCCCTCATCATTTCTGCCAAGGAAATACAGACTGAGATATCGAGACCATAGGTCTCTCAAGCCTGCACCTCACTACTTTTCCTCATGGTTTTGTCTTATTAATTTGTACTTAATAAGGGCTTAATAAGGGCTTAATAAGGGCTTACTTAAGTGTTTCTGTGATTCTTACATACATCTCCAAAAGCTTGCCTGTAAAGAAAAGGGAGATGCTAGAAAACCCCTGGGGAGCTAGAAGGCAACATTGTTCCTTAAGTAATAAAATCCTGAAGTGAAGGTGTAGAACTGTATTCAGGTATCTTTGCCTGTATGTCATGCACTCTCACACAGAAAGTCTTACATGTCATTGAAACTGGAAACATCCAAGGATTTCAGGTGACAACAGCTACTGCACTACAGTATCATCCTCTCTATTTTTTTTCAGCAAGCCTACGCATCAGATGGCAAGCACCATACACCAATGACAGGTTTGATTTTATATCCTCCTCACCACTACATCGCATGCTATGCCTTATCCTCTAAAACTCCGCCAATGCTCAAGTGTAACACGCTTACTGTCCCTTACACCCACTGACTGGTGGGCAGCTCACCCTGCCTTTATAGCCCTTCTTCACTGTGGCAGAAAGGCTTCAAAGCTAACAATTTCCAACTACATACTGGTCAGTTTTTCAAAAGAGAAGAGAAGAGGTGATGTCATCCTCAAAGATGCAAGGATAGGAATTTTTGTGGTTTGCTTAATATTAATACATGGATTTCTGCCACAGAAACCAAGGCAGTCATCAAAGCAAATAATCCCAGTTAACACTCGGGAAAAAATGGGCATTAAAAATATTGTAAAAGAACCACTCTTCAAACTGATGTAACTGCTCCCACTTTACTAATAGAACTAATTCATGGTAGTACTTCATCCTTACAACAGCTGAAGGTAAAATCCTGGGCTCCTATCTCTTCACAGACAGCATTGCTTACAAAACCTCTGTATGTTTTTGCACATATGCACAAGCTTCAAAACAGCAGCTTTTGTGGTATGACACGCCTGTTGCTGCTTGATTAGTTACAGCTTCCTGATGGTTTTAAAACAAATAGCTGCAGTGACAGTTTGCTCTGTTTGATTTAAATTAACGTACAATAGCAAGTGTGTTGACCTTGGTTATCCAAATGACAGCTTGCAACCCACTCCTGAACAATATCTGAAACGTTTCTTTGCTGCCATCCGTTACATTTTCAGTGGAATTCAAGCTTATGCTTTTGCAAGGTGCCAAGCAAACTTCCCATTTCTGTTCAGTTTGGTTTGAGTTCAGTTCAGTTTGTTTAAGCTTCTCAGGAAGCTGATGTTCCTTAGCTTTTCATAGAGCTTTTGACTGCAAATGAAATTCCTAAATTCTCCAGTTGAACGATGACTCTCTCCTTCCCTTCACAGGATCCAGTCTTAGAGCAAAAAACCGTCGCATGTCTGCGTTTATCAGTTGTTCCTTCTTTGTCTAGATTTCCTTCCTCACTGCTTCACTTCTACATGGCTGTTCCAATATTCACCTTAGCAGGATCATTTTGCTACATTGGGAGGTTTCAATACACATTTTCATTGACCTTACAGACTTTCAGTATTATCCTGTGCCAATAAAACACTTCTGAACTAGTGCTAGCCCAAAGGAATCCTGTTCAGTGCAGCAGAGACGTACAGATTTTATTTCTGTCGATTACAGCTGTATTTCAAATTTCCAGCAAAATCCAGGAAAAAGAAATCTACAAATAGAGGACCTAAGTGAAAACTGTAGATGATACTTCAGCTGAGATACCTGGCATAGCCAGCTTCAGTGCAGGTCTATCCCATCTGTAAATCTAATAAAAAGTGGAGGTGGACATCTTCAGATAAGGAGGAGGAAAACAAACAAACAAACAAAAAAACAAAACACAACCCTCACCCATAAAACATGGGGCAGATTTCACATAGCTTTTTTTTTTTTTTTACATTCTTTCTGTCTCTTGGCTGCTTGATTATCAGCTACAAACTTATGCTACATTTTGACACAGCTGCTAGCCTATCCATGATTAAAATAAATAAATAAAAAGTCCAACACACTTTGCAGGAGCCTGAATCATCAGGCTTAACCAGTCTGGCATAAGCTGAGCACCATTTTTAGTGACATGCAATCACTTATTATTGTCCCAGGACACCAAAGATCACCAAATCCACATTTGGCCTGAGTTCACCAAATGCATGAAAGATGAGAACTGCCATCATAAGCAACTGTGACAGGCCAAAGACTGCAATCTCTGTCCAAGAAGCAGAGGAAAGCAGCAGTCCCATGGCAGGTAAGATCAGTGGAAACACAGTTCAGAAAAAGGGTTAATGAAGCAAACAAGTTGTCTGAACAAACAGAAGCTACTAGGTGTTTACATTTTCTTCAGTTATTCAATGTACTGTATCAGCTACTAGAGCTTCAAACAGAACAATTAAAACACATCTGAGAAGCCTTACAGAGTACTGGTGCCCCACACAATTATCTCCACAGCAAAACTCGGGGCTAATGTGTTGCAATACGCCATTCAAGCACCAAACACTTCCTTTCCTGTGATAGAAGATAATCCAGGAATTTAATTTGTGAACTCCCAGGTGGCTGTCTTCCACATTACACATGCCTGAGGGCAAATGAATCCTTTAATATTTTTTGCACCCTCGGGTGAATGTTCCAGACATGTTCCAAGAGGAGCTCCCCTTCATGTAACCACATCACACAACAACAAGCAAGGATTCATTCTGAAGCCAAGCTAATATTTTATTAAAAGTTACCTAAAAACATTATTGTTTCAATATTTTACTTGCATGTCGTACTCTGACTTCCATTTCTTCAGAGTATATCTGAAAACGTCAGCTGAGTGAATTCTGCAATCCCTCCCTACATAATGGATGCTTCTGCAGTCAGGAATGAAGCACTTCAAAGGAAACTGGAGCCAACCCTTGCTGTTTGAGAGAAACTTAAGTGGCACAAAGTACATTAACAGGAGGGATTCTGTGCCTGTAAGGTTAGCATCCTTTTGGGTCCTTGAATACACCAGCTCTCATCTAATACCACAAGTGCAAAGGATGCTCCGAAGTTTATCACCTAGCTTTAAGGAAACCATGAAGTCCAGTCTGGCCAAAAGGTCTTGACACTGGTCCAAAAGCAAGCAAACACAGCCGCTGATACTGAATGAAAAAATAACCTGAGCAATCAAGAGTACTAAGGTACAGAATCATGTCTTCACAGGAGATCAAAAGGCTCCTTAAGTCATTAAAGCCCACTTGAAGAACCATCAAATGCACAAGGCCTTCCTTTGGTTATTTCATTTAAAAAAAAAAATCACTGTGGAAGTAAACGATGCCACAATTTTAAAGTGATCCTTTATACATCATTGACAGAACTCCAGATAGTAGTTTGGGGTTGAGAAGGGGTGTTGACGGTTTGGTTATTTTTTTTGTTTTTCTTTTCCCCCAGTGTTCAGAGCGCAGGCCCTTTATTTTTCCCCTGTAATACAATTGTATTTAAACTTCATATAGTTTTTAAACACACACCTCTAAAAACACATCCTCTAAAAACACATCCTCTAAAAATAGATATACCCAGGAAAGCTACTCTGCTGTTCATACTAACGCACGTACTTACCATGCTCACACAATTACTCATGGCTGCAAAATGAAGGCTTGCACAGCTGGGCGTAACATCGGTACTCAAAGGAGAAAAGAGGGTACGTGGAGATCTGTGCTAGAAGTTTTAGCTAGGGGCAGCTGCTGACCTTCCAGAAGAGCAACGACAAAAATGGATTTTTCATGTGAATTTCCTAGGTAAAATGCAGTCGAAGCATCCATTTGCTGCTACATATGCACTGTGCCTAAGCGTGCTGGACAGAGCTTGCTTGGCTGGCCCAGAGTTTCCCAGATGCTTCAGAAGCATCACCCACCTTAAGGGTCAACACCAGGAGGGCGAGAGGGAACCTGCACAGCGCTCCCTGTACCCTGAGGGAACATTCTGCAGGGACACAACCTGGGACAGCATCCTCTACGGGAGCCGTTGCACTGGGAGAGCCTTGAGGAACACGGCTGGGCTAAAGCAGTGCTGCTGGCGGAGCTCACCAGTGCAAAGAGGTGCCTCGTAACACTGATTGCTTATGCATAGCACCCAAAGCCAGATTTTCCTCTGCAGGGAAGGAGAGAAGAGAAATAAAATGGTGGCAAGGCTAGTTAAGATGACACAGACAATAGAGACGTCGGTGGCTATTAACCAGTGCCCAGTAATGAAATAGGGACAGCACAGCAATGTCATACCAGGCATGATTTGATGGTGCCCACCTTCATACTGCTTTTGTGATCTTCAAGGGACAAGGTATCACTGCAAAAAAAGTAACAGTTTTTATTAGACAAATTGAGACATTAGCTTGGACATGAGCTTGAAAACTTGCTTCATTTCTGCAAGAACATCAGCTGGTCTAATAAATTTTTCTCTCTTGGAACTCTTAAACTTTGACAGGCATTTGGCATGAGAAATACAAACTCTTCTCTCCAGCATGGCTTCAACACAATGATGCACACTTTGGTAAATGAGATCAGCTTATTACAGTGTTTCCTGTGAGGGCTGACTTTAGAGCAACCAGAAATTGAAACTGGAAGAGACTGATAATTAATGTATGAGTATGAAGTGGTCATTTTCAACTTTGAAACCATCTACTCTTTAGCTCACTAAAGTCCAGGTTTATAAAACTGACATCTTCCCATTGTTTTTCAAGGGCTGATTAAGAAAACATGGGATTTTAGTAACATACTGGGTCAGAACTCAGTTTATATCATTGTTCGGAAAATGTAGAGTACCAAAACCCATCCTGGGTGACTACGACTGACATTTAGGAAGACAGATGAAAGAAAGCAAGTGGAAATTAAAAGTTATCCCATGAATGCAGCTTGTCAAACACTTTTGCCTTTTTTTTTTTTTTTTTAAATCACCAAGCCAGTGAAAGCCAAACAACCAAACCATAGGCCTCATATATTTCAACAAATTTATTTCAACAAATCTTTGTCTTTCCTACTCCCACTTTCTCAATTCCAACAGTACATTTCTGTCTCTCATTTTTACAGTTTTACAATCACAACGTAGAGATTCTGAAAGCACTCTGGAGAGCAGACAAGAAGGACCCTGATAAGCAGTAAAACAGGGCACTCAGACCAGTTGTTTTTCCTCTTAAACACTGCAAACTCTGACATGGAAGATCTCTATTGATCTTTTGGCTTGAGTAAACCATAAGGACTGTTGACAAAACAACTCTTTTCAGTGGTTTGTGGGGACGGAACAAGGGGCAATGGCCACAAAATGGAGCACAGAAAGTTCTGCACCAACATGTGCAAGAACTTCTTCACAGTGAGGTTGAGGGACCACTGGAACAGGCTGCCCAGGGAAGTTGCAGAGTCTCCTTCTATGGAAATTTTCAAGACCCGTCTGGATGCCTACCTGGGCAACCTGCTCTAGGGAACCTGCTTTGGCAGCAGGGTTGGACCCAGTGGTCTCTCGAGGTCCCTTCCAACCCTTACAATCCTGTGATTATAAAGAAACAAAGCTTTTTTCTTCTAAGTTGCAAACAGGGGCATACAGGATACAAAATGACAGCCTTTAGGTCTGGTGGGATGTAATGTTTGAAACTAATCTTTCATTCCAAGTCTGAACGTAAAAGTTTCCCGCTGAAAGAACTGAATTAAAAACAATATAAAAGCTAACTTTAAATCCTGCAGTCCAGGAGCTCTGGTCACATGTTCTGTTTCTAAGCTGTTTTACCAGTTTTTTAGGAGTTGTTTTCTGGGAATTAAATAACACCTGCCCATCTGCAATTGATATTTGAACAGATATTTTCTTGCACCTCTGAATAAGTTAGACTGGAAAAAAAAAACAAACAACAACAGTACACCGCTGCTAAGTAATAACCAATACTAAATACTTAATGAATTAAGCTTTGACAAAACAGACAGCACCAAAATTATACCCACATTCCAAAATCTATCTTTTTTGAAGTATACAGTCTTGAAGCTACTTGTGATAAAATAATTTTGTCAGCAAGCATTTGTCGTTGTTGTTTTGTTGTTGGTTAGTTGGTTGGTTTGTTGTTTGTCTGCTTTTTTAAATGCAAATGAAAGCTTAAATTGTGAGGTTCATCTTTGCTGGTATAGTCTTCAGGTGAAATCGTAGCCGTGAAAATCAACAAGGTCATTATTTCACTCTAAAAACTCAAAGTCAAGTCCTTTCCAGGATTCCATCTTGAAAGCAGTTCCAGGGTCAGGCAAGGACAAAGTTAAGGAGGACTATGAAAAAAATATGGAAGATGGACTTGGCAAGTAATAGAACCATTCATTTACGACAGAAAAAAAAAAAAAAAGACTGCCAAACTGTTACATATGCTGCTCTCAGGACCTTACTGTATGGCATGGCTATGAAAAATCAAACAATAATCATTTACAATCTTTTATTTCAAGAACATGCAGGTAATGTATAGGTTTAAGGAATCCGTGTTGTGCAGAATCTGCATGCGACAAATCTCATACAGATTGTATCCCAAAAAGAGATTTAGAACCTTCTGAAAAATCATTTTCCTATTTCAAATTTTACTTAAACACTACACAAGAAGCTTACTTTTACTAACCTGAAAAGATCCTAGATGATGACATCTCTAAGGATGAACCTTGCTCCTCAGGTTAGACTAAGCACCCAGTACTTCAACAATCACTGAATTATTAAAATGAGAAGAAACAGATCAATTTAACAAATGATAAAACAGTCATATGCAGAACTCATCTTTTCACAAATACAAACCAAAATACAGCTTTTCTCATGAAGCTCAGTGGAGCAATCTCAACTTTCAAGCCCTTCAGGTGAGAATTGCTGATTCTGTATTAAGGTTTCAGGACAAAAAATGCTTTGGACTGTAAATGGGCAAAAAACTAGACTGGCAAGGAATTTTGCACGTATCAGAAACCCCTTCCAGTAGATACATGACTAAATTTAAACAGTAGAAAGAGGATTTTTTTCCAGTTCCCTTACTTTGAGCAATATATTGACAACACCACACTTCTCTAACTCACAGCACAACAGCACATAAAGCCACAATACCACCATCTGTGCCCTCAGAAAGGATTATGTTTGCACTATTTTCGGAAATTACTCAAGAGCCAAGAGCTGGATCCGCAATAGCTCATTCCACATAACCAGAGGACAGCCGGAACAAAGGTTTTGTATTCCTGTCTGGACTTTCTGTACCCACAAGAGCTACACTTGGTGAACACCGCAGAATGTGATTACGTCTTGGCTGACTTTATTCCCACACAAGCATACGCCTGGCATTGTTCAGCAGTAACAAGTTCAGTATTTGCTGCAGGCTGCTGCAGACTCACCACCTGCTTCACAGCTCAGCACACGTGCTTCTGCAGAAAACCATTCCCCATGCTACAAGCTAGCCAGAGGCCTTTCTGACACCACTGCAGGACCCAGCTAGAGTTAAGCAAGAATGTCCACACGCACTCAGCTACTGATTGATCGAATGACAGGCTGAGAAAGAGATTGAATCAAAGCTAGAAATCTCTGAGAGGACAGGAAAAAAAAAAAATACACAAACATTCTGCATGTTCGTTTTGCCTGCAGCAAACCTGTTCCTAAGCAGCACCAGTTAGAAAAAAAATCAGCGTGTTTCTGCTGTTAAACCATAAGCACAAATAGACTGGCACAGCTGGCTGGAGCTGTAGGAAAGAGCCTGGAAATGGCCGCTGACAGATGGCTGACAAGGACCTGCAGCCCACACAGACTTGTGCACGCAGACTGCCCACCGCTGCCCGCAGCCCAGTCTGGCCACGTCAACAGCACGCACACTGCCAGCAGTCCAACGTCGGTGTTCGAGAGGGGCCAGCTGAGGGGCTGCTACTGCTGAAGGTGCAGTCGGACTCTGCAATGAAAGGACAGGCAGGGGAATCCTGACCAGTTCTGCCACAGGATCTATAAAGACCCTGGGTCCCAATAGCCCGAGCACCCACTCACATGAGGACCTGCAGTGACAGTGAATCAGTGCCACTTAAACGCACACAAGTCTGTGGCACTATTTTTGGGAGGAAGGAGCAGAGAGAGATTGAAATCTGCTCTGTTGGTAGCTGCACAAAAGGAAAAAGCTATGCAACTCACATCAACACAATTTGTTTTGTCTTATCTGTCAAGCTCACTGTGGCAGCAACGCAAACGCAAGAACACAACGTGAAACCCTCAGAGCCAGACAGCCAAGTCATGAAGACAAATACAGCTGCCCTTTCTAAAGAGCCTGAAATCCAATAGGAAAAAGACCCTGAAACAGGTCAAGTGGTAGACTGAAAATACTGACTATGAAGGATGAGGACAGAGACAGCCACCACTTACTGTTTTACTGAAAGGCGTTTTCCTCTTTCATGTCCTCACTCGGTGAGGCAGCCATGCCTCACCCATGCTGGAGGAGCAAGGACAACAGCAGCCTGAGGAACGGCCAAAGCCATGAGCACCTGCATTCTTCAGAGCAAGGCCAGAAACAGGAAAGGCAATTCCCCTTTAGACAGAGCCCCACAGTCCACCACCTCTAAAAGCCCCAGCACATCCTCCTGCTGCATAGCCACTCTATCTCCCAACACACAAAAACAAGGGGAGTGGTGGTTCAGGGCAGCTGTTCTGCTGGACTCTCCTGTTTCATAAACCTTTTCTTTTTTTCAGCTGATAAGGAAGAAGATTCAACCCATCTGTATTTCTTTTACTGCCTATTTATAAGAGCTTATAAATTTTATCTCTCTCTCTACATCAACATGACAAATGTTGGAAGAAAAAAAAAAAAAAAACACAAAGGTTGTCCAACAGAATTAACAGACAAAAAAGCACCATTTGAAGAGAAATAAAAACGTTTAGGACTAGTCATAAGGCATAATTCATTCCAGGTCATGATTTCAAGAGACAGTTGTATCACTTTTCTGATGTGAGTGTTCAGCAAGTTAATTTATATTACCTTCCAAAATGAAAAGTCCTAAATCACTAGGGTTTAACTGTGTTTGCTAGCAAAAACACAGGCAGAGTGTTTCTCACCACAGCTGCAGTCAAACCAAAAACTGGGTGTAAAAGGTGGCCGTGGGGCCAGGCTCTGCCAAGGGTGCCAGTAAAACACAGGTGTCACAGGACTTAGTGCACCTGACTTCAGACTGTCACTGTGCTTTTTAAATTCAGCTGAGGGAGGGAGGGAGACCAGGCCATAAAGGAAAAGTTCATGTTTCTGCAAATGTTCAACACAAATCGTTTAATGACCCTTGACTTAAGTAACCCTTTGTTCACATTCTGCCTCTCACATTTTGGGTGCTCATAAGTATAAATAAGAAGGAGGTAATGAGATGGACAGGGAAAGGGCAATGAAGTTCAAGGCTTCTCTGCCACAGACTGACTTTCATACAGCTACTCCTTGGAATTTAACATGGGCTTATTTCCTCTGGGAATAGAAACTAGTACCTGTGCCTGCTTACTGTTTAGAAACCAACTTTCCTGTACATTAAGAAACATAAAACTTGGAAAAGTGGTCTGTACATGCATACAGACCTTACACGTGTAACCTGCAAGAACCTGTGGAACAGATTCTACACACCTGACCCAATCAAAGCACCACAAATGAGCAATTGCCATCTTTATTAGCATGTGCACACGGACTGTGGTTTATGGTTTGCACTCCAAAGCTTCAGCAGGAATAAACTGATGTCATTGGACAGAAGTCTGGGGATGATGATGGCCTGCTGACTCTGCACCTTTCCCCATAAGGCAAGCACTGGCTCCATCAGCAGCCCTTGCCACAATTTGCAAGCCGTGATGAGGAACAGGCTCTCAGAGCAATAAGCCTGCTTCCCTGGACAGCAGAAGGGGTGATATAATTCTCTTTCATCTCCACAGATAAGGATCAGACCTTAGGCAAATGGAGTACTGCACACTAAGTAAATTCAGCTGAAACGGGCAGCAGCTGAGAGCTACGGCCAGTCCCTGCTTCTTTTTATTGGAAGACAAAGCTACGTAGGCAAAAGCTGGCTCCCTATGTGCTTTAGAAGTCAGGCTGCACACTTAAAAAAGGAAAAAATAAAAAATAAAAACAACAACAAAAAAGTATGTGATACAAAGACCAAAAGTAAGAACTGAGAAATTTTCTGGTTTGGGGGTTTTATTTCCACACAACTATTAACCTTGAGCCCTCTCTTTCCCATGGCAGAAGTCAGTGCCTGGATTCAGATGAAATCCTGACCCACCGAACAACCTACATTTCACTGACATGTTTCAGAATGGATTTCGGTAAAAGTAAACCGCATAGAGGAGTATAGAAGGAAAGAAAGGTGGTCTACTAGCACTTCTGCACTTAGAGCAGTTACTTTATTTATCCCTTTGTATTCAGAGTTACAAGCACTAGACTACTCTGGTTCCTTTATTAATTAAGCAAACCTTCCATTAGGTTACAAATATTTAAGCATTATTCCATGTGTAAATAAAAATATCTAAGGAAGTCTAGGCTTTATTATACACAGTTGACCTGCAAAAAAATCATTTTTAAGAGCAAAACTATTCTGAAATTAGAATAGCACACACAACAAAAAGGACCCAGTTACAGCCAGGTGACTGTTGGTTTTGGTTGGCTTCATGTAACAAGCAAATTGATTTTGACATGATTCTACTATATAAAAGCATGTGCATGATCATTGAAACCTGAAAATACATGCCAGGTTAGACTTTAGAGCAAGTTCAATGGCTAACTTCTAAGTCCCCAGAAAAGCCCATGTACGAGATGGAACTGACTCTATCTTAACTCCATTCCTGCTGTCACTTATTGGCCTTATGAGATGCATCTCAGAGATAGCATTCACATAAAGCTATATAATTTCAGATGTGTGGGTGAATATTTCCTCCAATTCCTTAATTGTTTTATCTAGGAGTGATTAAAATGGGGGATAGTTATTAACAACAGAAGGTATAACACTAAGAAGAGGGAAAAGCTGGACCTAGCTACAGTATCATGATGTATTTCAGACAAAGATTAACAGCCAGTTTAACTCTTTAGAGGTTTTCCATATATTTTCTTCAACAAAATACTTGGCTTTGTTGTGTGTTTTTATTATTATTCCATCACTGGAAGAAGAGAAAGACATTTGCTTGTATCTCGAAGCATGACTGTTAAGAAGACCATGACCTGCAGAATTTCACGCTATGGAAAGCTAGATCCTGGACTTGGAAATGCAATTCACCTGAAAAAAAAAAGTGTTTCTCTTTTGTGTAAGCTCAAGCCAGAGAGAAAAGTTAGGGAGATAAAAATATTCCATCTGCCTTGTGGACAAGCCTACAAATGTTGTGATAACTGGAGTGTCTATGTAGGAACTAGCAGGTCTATCCTGCATCTTTTCAGAAATCCTCATGGCTTTTTATCCCCCTAAGATTAGCATAATGTGATGAATCAGGCAATTATTTAAAGAAAACAATGTTATTTCAGACATAATGAATCTTATTTTAATACACGTTAACAAATGAGCTTAACTGTGGCAACTATAGAATCTTTTGCAGCAAGTCCTGCTCTACAGTGGAAAAGACTGTGTTGCTACCAGGTTCAGCTCTGGTATAACACAAAGTATTTCATTCACTGTAACTGAGTTAGTCAAAGTGAAAAGCTCTTCTGACATTTCTAGAGACAAAGCTCCTTAAGTCACTCTTGGGAAGTCACACTGTCACGTGCCAATCATGGTCATGGGCCAGTATTTCATTCTAAAATTAAGAGACTAAAAACAAACACAGACGACACAGCTTCTTACAGGAAGGAGGGCAGGAATGGGACCACGGAAACTCAGGAGGACCTGTAATGGGAAGAGCTCTAACTTTCTTCACCCATTAATAAGACCACTTCAATTTTATTTTAAATACAAACTGAATCTTCATAATGATTTCTCTCCGAGTCATCATGCCAACTTTATTCATCCATAAATTTAATATACACCTATCACACCAATGCAGTATTATCGCTGTTTAAAGCTACAAGAAGCAATGAAGAGTGGCAGAGGCTTCTGTTAGGTTTATAACACAGAAGAAAAACCTTGTCCCAGGAAAAAAGATTTTATTAGTCTTAAATATAAAATCCCTGGAAGTATTATCAGAACTTAATATCAGCAAAATTAGCATTTACAATGTGTGGTGTGGAAGCGTTGCCCAACACCTGCCTACACTATGCTCACTCACTAGAAGCCAGGGCTATTTTTCTTTCAAGGTTCAGTGAAATACTCAGATCAGAACTATGACAAATCCTGAAGCAACCTGGCCAAAGTGTCAGGTTAATTGCTTCCCATAGCTCACCACCACAACTAGCAAAATGACTTCACTTGTCTTAGCAGCTGTCATCTTGCCTCCATTTGTTTTCTCATTTCAGCTGGGAAAGCAGTCAGAGCAGAACTTCTATCAGTGGACAGAGGTATTCTGCACATCAGTCATTGCACCCAGGCTTTGCAGCCACGCAATGGCTTTTCTCACTCAACAGCAACAATTTCTTGCCAGCTTTAGTCTAATGCTTAGTGGACAAGGTTTTTGCTCCTTAGTTGCTCTTACAAAATGGCAGTCGTGCCTGCCCGTCATGCCACTCATCACCATCCTCTTCAGGACATGCCTTCCCTTCCTGTGCCAACTTCTGGTTGCCACTTGTTCAGGAGACACTGGGACAATGCCCTCAGGAATAAGCTTCATCTCCTGGTTCTCCTCAAAGAGGTCAGGCAGTTGGACTAGATAGTTTGTGGAAGGAGCCCCCAATCTTCTTGCATCTTCGCTGATGACCTCCAGTGAGCAAGAAACAAATTCATACGGGAGAACTGCCTCCAGTTCTCTTCTTTTGCTATTGGACATGTGAAGTGCCTTCGCATTACAAAAACGTCAACTGCCCAGATCCTGTAATTTGATTGTTTTCATGTTACTTGTAACAATAACCAAGACCTATTTGGCACACAACTGCACTGAAGCTTGCTGTCGCACAATTCAGGCACTTTTAGGTGTACTGGCCTGTCATTCAGGGGCCTCTGGAACATTTAAGTGAGTAATCAGTGATTTCTGAGATCATCTTCCAAAACAGCACAGGACTGCAGATATCACATACATGATACATTGTCCTCATTTAAAACAAATTCCCATACTACTGCACAAGTCTTCAGTTCACAGGGACTCTTCTTTAACCAAAGCTTAATGTGCCATTGCTAGCAATACAAATTTCACATTAAGAGTATTTTTTTCAGTTGTATTCTTGAATGACTTCATTTCTGGGCAGAAGACACAGCCACCCAAACCACCAAGCACAGATTTCCAACCTATCTGGAATAGAGCTGTGCCAGCTTTGAACCATGATCTAAAGTTTCTGTAACTGCCTGACAACCTCCAACTTGTCAAGTTCCACAGCCTTGCATTACTTACCTCTGGTGCCTGTGTTCTTTCAGGTCCAACATAAATCAGATGTAAGTCCCTTTCTGCATATTCCAATTCCTGGGAATCTTCGTGAATAAAGTTACACACCACTTGCTTCATAAGCTACAGGAGAAGCATATTTTACTGTTTTTTTTTCTTGTTTTGTTTTCCAGTTCAGCTCTGGAGTGGACATTTGCAACACTTGTCAGAATGTGTACTTGGTTATACATCATACATGCCACAAAAGGAAAAAGATGATTCGTTCCTGTGGTCCTACAGATTGCTAGCCAAATTGACTACAGTATTGGCTTGTTTCTCATCTAGCATTTGTGATCTATTCCAATTTAACCTACAGCTTGGCTAGTTCTCTCTTTTTCCGCATCTTTAGTTGTTAAAAAATTATCTGCCAATGGTCTTTCCTCATATTGAGGCTTAAACTACTATTAAATTCAGTGTCTCCAGCCAGATTTCGTAGTTTCTTCACTTTCTTCATTGACCACTTCTTTCTTACTCAACATACATGGTACTGCTGTGTGGTGTTCCCTGGCATTTCTTCGAGAAGAGCACCACAATAGATTTTAATAACTACCTGAAAATGATGAAGTTGTGTTCTGGGATTTGTATTGACAAGTGAGATACACTCAGTGAGACAATGCTCTTCCTACATTTCAGTCTACAAGCATCCCTTATGAACAAAAGGTTTTGCTTCTCAGTTCAGATGCAACACCTCATTTCCATTAGGAAAATAAAAATCCATTTATTTTCTTCTCTCTGCTCAGTAAGGGGGGGAGGGGGAGGGTAAGTCTGACACTTCTCTTCCCATCCAACCAAGCATCCAAGTGGTATTTTCAGTATTAAAATACAAAGAAAATTATTTCAAGATAATATCTACTAGCTCTTTACAGCCCTATTTATAACATCAGAACTCTTCACGTCCTTTCTTAAATCAGAATCTTTAAGTTATGAGAGGAATACTTTCTTTCAATCAAACAGAAGGAACTATCTTCCTCAAATGAGGAAAACAACAGGTAGCAAGACATACCCTGAAAAGTTACTCAAAACATAAATCTGTTAACAGTTTGTAAGGACATGAAGTTAAGTTCAAAATCTGCACTTTAGAAAAACGTATTTCTAAGAACAGATGATAAAGTTTGTCCTTACTAACCTTATGTTCTTAGAAATTGCTGCATAGCCCTTTTTGTACAAAAAAAAAAAAAAAAAAGACATTTTAGGAAAGATTAGCATTTACCGGTATCACCCCAATCACCCCAGGCTTTTCTAGTAACCCAACTTTACAGATTTATCTGAGAGCAAATCATCTGCAGAACAACAAAATAGTCAAGTCTACATACTTTGTCTGAACCCCCCAACTCACATAAGGCCCAGAGCTACCACACTGGAAGAGATGTGTAACGTACTTGGCAGAACTCTACTACAAGTGTTTTCTTTTAAAATAAGATACTTAGTACATCTGGCAACATGGTTAAAATAAATAAATGTACTGACAATCCTCTGGGGAAAGCTTTTCAGGGGAGAAAATAGCAGTTTCGGTGGCTCAGCTTGATATGTTTTCAGTAACAGTCCAGCTTTTACAACCCTCCAAGAAGATCCATTGTAAAGAATCGGATCCTTTCAGTGACACAAAAAGCAGAAGTCAATCGAAAAAGAAAAGATAAAGAAGAAAGTTTACAGTGGAAAAGTAGGATAACACAAATACATAAGCATTGGACAATCTATCACACTACGAAACGGGGAGACAGTGTCACTTACTGCTTTATTTTAAAATAAAATATTTATATCATAGAAAAAGCAAAGGCCAACAGAATGGAATCCACTGAAGACAGCTAAGACTAAATAAGTCTTGGATTTGGAACTTCTAATAAAAACTATTTCTTCCTGCATTGACACCCAGCACAGTCTAAATCAGTATCCTTACTTCTATTAATTTCTTACCTCTCGGTTTTCAAATCTTTTTGGGGGACTCTGCACCTACTGCTCTTTTCCTATTGCAGTGCTATGGTATCATAACGCATCAAGATTTTGGCTTGAACTCATGGTCTCAAGGCAGACTTTGTAAGAAACTGTTCTGCTTTTCAGTGCATTAGCCATGACAACATTTTCTCCGTAAAATAAATATTTTCCATAGTGAAATGCAGGTGCAAGAGAGAAAGTCAAGTACAACACAGGAATCTTTTTCAAATTAAGGACAAATGTAAATCTTAAGTTTTAGGTCATATTCTAGTGAATCAAAAATGTTTGGGGGCTGTGGAAATGAAAATGCTTTATTCCTCTGACAAGTCTGTCTTTATCAGAGGGAGTCACAGCTATAAACCTGCAAATCCAACCTGTCCATTTTGGCTCTGAACTCAGCAACATAGAAACCACACTGCCAGTATGAAACAACCTCGTTGTTTTTGTGGCCCTGGGAACCAGAAAGCAAGGTCCTTTCAGCAGCATAGCGTTACACCTGCACAGGCAAGGTGCAGCATGTCCTGCCAATGCACAAACACCCGTACTTCAAACAGCTGGTTCACACGGTACTATCAGAGGTCACCAGCTTTTATATCTTCAGGTTCCCACAGCACACAAAGCAAAATTTTAGTCTGAGGTCTCAATTCAGATTCAAGAGGAACTTAAATTCTTTCCCTGGTGCAACACTCCAAAAGCAAGAATGCCCACAGAAATGATGCTCCTGCAGCCACTCTGAATTAACATGCAAGATCTGGTACAAAATCCTTCTGCCTCACTGGAAGGAGGCGACAGCCCCGAGCAGCACAGATAATCTGGTTATAGGTTATACAGCTCTCTAACCCAAGTCAGTCGTGCTGATGAAATCAGGCTCTGTTCCTCAGATACTGCCATAGTATGTCCTTCTTTACAGTACTACCGATTTACACGCCTGTCAGGATTCATCCGTGAGAACTGGCATGCCAATATCCTAACCATTCCAACTTCAATGCAAATGAACTATTAACCTTCTTGACTTCTTTCTGTAGTGCAATTAACTAGACAAAGCTTTTTATCACCCAGTATATTTATCAAATGAAGTGCAGCTTCAAATCAGCCTTTTGGTTTTAGGTCCAAGAAGAGCAAGGCTGTGCCCAGGAATCAAACACAGATGCATGGACCGCTGTCAGCTCATACTGGCAATTAACTCAATCTCTGGCACAATATAAACACAACAATTAAAAAAAAAAATCTGGTCTGAAGATCTCATTAAAACAGCACAAAACCTATTTAATGCTGTTTCTGAAAGTCTTTAGATCATTACTTAAAGGTGCAATTCAAATAAAAAGTAAGAATGATAACACCCGTAGATAAAAAGTCTGTTTTGTTGTTGTTGCTGTTTGTTTCTTGTGTTTAAAGAAAAGAACAACTATCTGAAATATGTTTCTGCAACTCACATGGGTTGAACCTGCCAGCTGTTTTGGAAAATGAATCAAGCAAAGTCAGTGTTCTATGATGTGACAAGCAGTACAGTAGAGAGGTGAGAAAATACTGTTTTCAGGACAGGTTTCAGCCAGAAGAACAGCAAAACCTTAAAACTAAATCACTAAGTTATTCCAAATGTTGCTTAAAAATAATAGTTGACTACATCCTTTAAGTGTGTTCAGTTAGTCCTAGCACAGTAACCAATAACTTCGCTAGGTTAACTCTTCCACACATCAATCCACTTCCATCTTGCTCTCCAAGCAGTAACATACTTAAAGAAGCAGCACAAAGCATCAATCTAAGCTCAGGCCAATACCAAGTCCTGCTGCCGCCCTAGGACCTCTTCAGCACTCTGAGTGTTCAGCACTCTGAATGCTGTGCTTCTCGTAGCCAAATTAAAAAGTGGGTTTTAAATTCCAGATATTTGAATTACATCCAGATGGCATATTTGTAAAAATACATTTGTTGTAAGATCTACTTTTCTTTCTCAATAATTTAATTTTTAAGAATGATATATGGATGCAGTCAAAAACAAACCTTCTTTAATCCATTTACAAATAACAATCCTGCACCTCACCTTCATTTTTCTACACTGACAACATAATGCTTTGATGCACTGATTACAGAATTAGGCAACTCTTCAACTTTTGTTAAAATCTTTGACCTTTAATGTAGTATACCCACAGTGTTTTTCTTTTAACTAGAGGAAAAAAAAATAACACACTGGTAAAAAGTTACAAAAAGAAATCAAAATCATATTCAGAAATGTATCTAATGTTTGAGGTCTGAAGTAGATGCCAAGCTTCCACACGGCTAGTCACACTTCTCCCTTGGCATGTAAGCCTTGTTTTTAAATCACCTTGTGGTGATTCCTGCAGGCAGCCCCTTCAACAGAGATGCTCGTATCACCCATGCCCCTTCCCAAACCTTCCATGTGTTTGCCCAACCACAGAGACATCACTGCACCACAGCTCTCCAAGAAGTGCATTTAAGCCCTTGACATGAGTTAACACTGTTGCAAGAACCACGGACATCAGCTATCAATGCAAAACAAGGCAGCTAAAGACTCATCTGTCCTGTTCGCTAACCAAAGACTCTCTTCTCTCCAACACCAGTGACTCAGCATTCAGTACCACTAGTTCTCATGCACATGCTTAATTTAAGCACTTAACTCTGAAGCATTTAATTAACTCTGTGGGAGGGCTTGCTGGGCCTGAAGTCTAATGCTGTGAAGTGGCACGCACACTGAGTATTTCACTTTGTGTCTACACAAACCATTACGCCGCTATGGAATGCGTTCTTCTAGAAAACCCACCCATGACAGTAGTTACACATCTGACAAAAATGCAGTAAGTTACCTCAATTCCCATTAATTATCCATTTTCTCTCACCACATCCTTAACCTTTCCAGAAAAAAAGAAAAAAACTCTACAGCTGTTGGAGTCATTCTTGGAAGTACATTAAAACACCCTTCCCTCAGAACACACGAGGGTGAGCACTGAGGGCACGACACAGCTCCTGCCCAAACCCACACATCGTGGCCCTAAAAATATGACAGTGTTTGAGCTGGGTGAACACAGCCAACATCACCTCCGTGAACAACTGCACGTAGCGGAGCACTAGCGCTGCTTGCTCCTGACAAACAGCGGAGTGACTCACCACATGTTTCCCTCTAACACACCCCAGCAAAGTCTGGCCAGGAGAGCTGCCTCCAGCAACATGAGCATCCCAGCAGTGACATGACTTCCAGCAGCACCAGGCAGAAAGAGGACTGGTCCTGTCTGCATGCAGGGTGCTGCCGTAGCTCCAATGCATCTCTACAACAGAGCTGACTAACTTCCACGTGGCAGTCAGCAAAATAATCAACAGTAATGCCACACACAGCCTTTCGGCTCTCATTAGAGAGACCTGACTGATGACTAAAATGAAAACAGCCCCTTGAGTTTAGTGATAGCCTTCCACAGCAGCAGAGGCTGACTCAGCTATCTGTAAACATCCTTTAAATATCTCCAACACCTGCAGCTTTGGGGTAACAGTCAAGTTGTTTTAGAAATTGTTTGTACCCTTTTCCCTCAGAAAGCAATTTATTTACATCTATGTCGGCACAGAGCCCTTCCCTTGATTCTATCTGGCATCCTCTACTGACACTCAGAACCTTTTGTGAGTGCAGGTGTATAAGCAGAATAGCTTCAATTAATTGCAGTGTTGCCCACAGCATGTTTCTGATCAGTGGCTGCTGTGCACCTGCAGCAATAAAATACCAAGAGAGATAATGTACTGAATTTTAATCACATGTTGCTGCGTTACATATTACACTGTTTAAAAACATTTCCTTTACTCCTGAGCTGTTTGTAAAAGGGTGTTACCAATTAAGCACGAATAGCCTGGGGAGTGATATTACAGTTCAGACAATTTGGTTACAGTGACTAAGTGGAGAAGAGCAGCTTGATAGCAGCTGGTATTTTTCTTATATGGATAACATCATAATGGGACATTTATTCACCCATCTTTGCGAGAGGAAGGGAGCTGGAGTAGTTTAAACACTCTTGCCACACTATAATGTGCTATTACTGTGTAGCCCAAAATGATTCACAGTTCAATACAGCAGCTAAAATGAAAACAATCAGTATGGAGGAATAAAAAACAAAATTAAGAGGCACATGAGTGGCAAAATGTTCCCAGAAAAACACTTGATTTCAGTTATACTTCTCTATATACTCAGGGAGACAGCCTGCGCCACCATACACATAAATTGTAAGAACACGTAAAAGGCAAAACTGCACGCTGGCTTTGAAAGCACAGCCTCTGAAATACCACCCCATTGCTGAGAACACTTTTTTCACATCCATGACAACACCACCAAACAATTTTAGGGCAATTTGAGTGTGCGCTAAAGGCCTTTGCTGAAAATGACGTGCAGTACAAGAAAAGAACATTCCTTAGCATCTGGCCATATATAACAGAGATCCCAAGCTCCACACATCCTGTCAGTTTCTTGGTTTACTTATGAAACCACAGTGCACCCCTGAGGAACGGTACAGCTGATTTTGTCATGCTCTGGCAACTTTGCAGACTGGGATCGGAGGTTGGGATGAGAGATTTAGCGCTAGCTCCCCAACATCAGGAGGAATTGCTATTGCCAGCAGCCTGTGCAGGAATATACTCAAGAGCAAACTCCCAGCATCCCATTTTACTCTTTCACTGCCACAAAAGGAGGATCATTACTTACATCCCTTCTGTTTGGTTAACCTGCAAATCAGTGTGAAAAGAAACACATAGTGCCTCTCTTGCTTTTCTGCATTCACATGGCCAGCAGGTACAAGCTGCAATCCCCAAATGGATCCACGCAACACTTGTCAGATGCACTGAAGTAAAATCAAGTCCAAATAATCCAAACGAAAGAGATTCTCCTGCTTGCAAGACTAGAACGTAATTAACAGCAGCCAAATGCATGAGACAGTGTCATCTTGAACTACTGGAGTGCCAAATGGAACACAATTCCAAACAGGTCCCCATGCCTCGCATCTTCCTCCATTACAGCATAATTGATAAATGCAGCCTTATTTCTAAACCTGCAACAGGTAAATACCCTTAAAAGGGTTTTCCCTTTGATAATTTAGGTCATAAACACAAAAATAGAAGATATTTGATCAGAACAATCCACCCGGACAGTAATTCTTGAGCAACAGAAGGTGCTTACTACAAAGCATGATAACAAGGGGGAAACATTCACAGGTGTGTGCTTCTATCCCTGTGCACAGACAGATGTGAAAACAAGCTATAGCTATTAACTTCCTTACACTGCTGCCAAAATATGCTAAATGGGGAAAAATAAACAAGTAAAGCTAAGAGAAAGGTGAGATACATTTAAAGTGCACTTGATTTCCTCTTCCGGGGGCTTCTGAAGATGCAAAACCAAACTTAACAACTAGGAAAGCATGTTAAAAATGATCCTGCAAGCAGAAAAGGATAACAAATACTGGTAGCAATAAAAGGAAAGACTTCAGAAAATGGCAAAAGAAATAGGAAGAGATTAAAACAGCAAACCAGCAGAGAGAAAGCCACATAAACCAGGTGTCAAGTCAAAAATGCACCCACATGGTCAATCAGGCAATAATGACAGAAGGCTCTCAAGGACACACTTCTCGTAATGAAATTTCCTGACTACGTCTGCAGTGCAATGACAACTCGGGGGAACAAAAGCACTTGCAAATTAGCAGCCTGTTTGATTAACAGTGAGTTGGGTGGGATTTGAGCTACAACTCTAACAGTGTTGTAGAAATAGCTGCTAATAATACGTCATAACCTTACATTCACCAGAAACTGGGAAACTTTGAAAGTTTTAAGTTTCTACTAGATACGCATCATGTATAGCACTTGATCACAACCCGAGGCTGACTTATTTGTCCCTGGTCCCCCTGGATGGAAGGCAAGACCACGCAGTAGAGAGGACACCATCAGAAACACCAAGAATCATCAGCACAACAGACTAGGAAGGATCACTAAATACAATATCAAGTAGGTCCAACACAGTTCTTCATTCTCGCTCACTCTTGCCCTTATGGTTACTAGGTTTGTCATCTTGTTTTCTGGGCCAGTGTGCACATTACTGACATTGAATTACTTCCTAAATTGATCCAATCCTTTAATATACATCTGCCACAGCAGCTCTCAAGTTAGGTCATACAGACAGTTACTTCCATTCATACAAAAGACATAGTGATGCTCTTTAGAGTTCACTGAGGCACAAGGTAGTAAAACAAACTCATTTTACCAACAAAGGTTTTAACTTCTTTTTCATCTTTTCAGCAACCAGCTAGAACTCTCTCCCTTTAAGGGCACATAATGTTACTCCACAATATGGGAAAGCACCACTCTAAAGCACCAACAATATCCCAAGTAATGCCTTTTTACTCACTTAATCTGTACAGCAATGTCACGTAATGAATGGATTTTAGTCACAATGCAGTTCATTGCACAATCTCATGGATCTATGGACAACTCACTCCTTAGACCAGGGCTTATCAATACATATGGCAATGAAAACTCTTTACTACTTCATTTTCTCCTCTTCTTCTTTCGGGACTTCAGAACTATTTCTGCTGCTGTCAGCAAGTTTGCATTTTTCCACACTGAATTTCACTAGTCACCATGGTACTAATCCATATAGTTTAGTTAAATTCCTCAGAAGTGTTTTAACCTTCTCTGGAATTAACAGATAAATAATGTGGATGTGAGGACGGAGGACTGAGCCACCATGCTGTTAGTCCTCTGACGAGATGAAAGACTCTTACACCTTGGGGTTTTTAAGCTGGTTTGATGCACACCAGGACAGTCACTTACTTCACTAACCCAGGGGACAATTACTGTCAAAGCCATTTGGAAGGTTTAAGCACGTTGTGTCAGACTGTTTGTCATCATTCCCTCTTAGCAATGTGTTTGAAGAGTGGCAAGAGATTAAGGAAACACAACTTTTCCTTTGCCAAAACCACCTTATCATGATTCTCCAGGTGTTATTTTGTGACCAATTAAACACTTTGCAACGTAAACACTCACTAATATGCAATTCTCTCCCTTCAAACATTTCTAAAAAAACACCGTATTTACTATTCCCCATGGAGGCAGGACAAAAGCAGTTTAATAGATGTCATAAGCTCCTTCACCTCATTACTAACTGCTCTTAGACCCTGGGGAGCCCAGGGACTGGACTTGATGATATTGTTTGGTAACTTGTGTCACTTGTTTCCAGCACATTTTTCAATATCACTGCCCATTTTAACTGTCAGAAAAAGAACCCAACTATCCCACTGCATTCTGTAGTGAAACATCAATGAGAAAGCATCATTTGGTGCCTGAAAATGATGCTTTTACCTCGATCTTCAACTTTTATTCACTCTTCTTTAGGTTAATTTTTTCCATACACCAATAAAGCACGTTTGCCTTTGGCTATTCTCTTTTTAAGTCCTACCAGCCTTCCTCCAACATAATGCTGATAACTGAAGCTTCAGCTCTTCAGAGGATTCCCCCTACACTGAACAAGCCATCAGATAACAAAAACTGGCTTTGCAGCTACTTCAAGCCAGAGCATTGCAAGTCCAGGGTCTTCTCTAGCTGCTACTGGTAAGTACTGATGGATTCCCAAAAGAGCCAAGCACCACCACACCTTCCCCAGGCTTCTTCATCTTTTCCTCACTTTCAAGTACACCCCAAAGGTAGGTTATCACAGGTAACTGGAGCGGGAGATTTATCCTTGGCAAAAAGGCCAACTGCAAAACAGATTGCTCTTCAGTATGGATCAGAAAAAAGACCTGTAAATTATTAAGCACTGGTTTCTCAGTGCAAGGTTACCATACCGATCAACTGTACTTACATATACACTCAACAGCCTTCTTGTGTCACTTAATACAGCGACATGTACCTAAGAGAATTCCTGAAATATCTGACCAAATAGCAACTAGCAGCATTGTGAATATAAGTAAATAATCTGTATTAACCAACATTGCCACAGCAATGCTCGTGCTGCTTTAAAGGATACATTTCTGTATTAACACCAGTGGGTCAATTATTAGCTCCCAGACCACTGGGAAGGAAGGGCAGCACTGCACATGGGCGAGTTCATATTGTATTTTTTGGGTGTCCAACCTAGAGAAATAACGAAGAAATTTGAGAAATATCAAAGGAGCCACCGCAACTAGGTAGTTGCTGACTAGTTCTCTCAGGCAAACACTTCCAACACCTATGCAGGACACCAGGCAGTGTTGTTTCAATCACAACAGAACAGGAGCAAGGTCAGAGGATTGCAAGCAGTAAAAAAAAAAAAAAAAAAAAAAAAAAAAAAATTCTCTTATCTCAGCCAGTAGACAACATCTAGTAATACATGCACAAACTGATATCCCTCAGCAATGAGGAGCAATCCTTAATTAGAACAGATAGCTTTCCCCCCAAGACTTAAAGATAAGTTCCATGAGTGGACTAACTTTCATCCGTGATAGCCATGCTAAGACTTTGCCCACTCTCTCAGACTTTCGGATAGAACTACTCCCTACCATTAAGCATAGCTTGTGAGATCATCTAGCAGCTGCAAAGAAACACCATGAAGAGCTGAGAGAGAAAAGGAAACATTGACAATACCTACACACTACAGAATTACAGTCATGGAAACACCGAGCTACAGAAAAGCCTTCTTGCTCTCATCCCTGGTTCCATAACCCAGGGAAATCATACAGAAATGATATGTGACTGGCAGATAAGTGCATTGTGAAAGGTAGGGTGGTGTGACAAGAGAGTATAGACATCTGCATGTGGAGAAAGCAGGAACAACACGGGATGTGCCAGGAAGATGCTGCACATAAAGGCATCCAGTAACAAGGGTGAAGTCAGGCCACGTGTCAAATCACACCAAGTAAACTCTCAGCCTCTTCACATAGAGCAGCATCCTTTCAAATCTGACTTCCCATGTATCTCTGCCACCTCATTTGGATGCTTCTTGCACTGACCTGTAAGTAAAATCACCCACAGTTGTCTTCATTCAGGGTTCCTAAAGTGCTGTCAACCCTGTCACTGAGCACGCTAGGCATTAAGAAGCTCTTGACAGTTCAGAGAATTCCAGACCTGGGAGCATCATTATCTAAGCTGCAGCCAAAAGCTGTTCAACTCATTTCCTGAAATCCAACATATTCCCCATGGAAGTACTCAAATTATAGCATCCTGACAGTTCCTTAGCTGTCCTCAGATACTGGTCACCAGTGTTGCGACCAAAGGAGACACAGAAAGCACCGGGCCTGGAACTTACAGACTGAAGGCAGGACAATACAAAGGCAACCGAGTTCATTTGCCTGTCATGTGCCGCTCTGCAATGAGACGCATGAACTAGAAGTGAAAATAAACACACTTACTGTTTGTATTAAAAATTCCCTTCATCTCATTAGGTGATTATTTAACAGGCAATTCCCATGAGCTCCATCAGAATGGTTGCCTCTTGTAAGATGCTTGGCAAAAAGCCTGAACATGGACATATCCTGCTCCATAACTGGTGATCAAAAGCTGCTATAATAAGCCACTGGGAATAAGAGGCAAAAAACTGAATTCAGATAGAGGCCTCCTCCAAGCTAAGGAGTGGTAGAAATTTCAGTCTAACAAGTACTTCCTTGGGCTTTGAAAACCAATGCAAGCAAAATGAAGGCACACAAGGTTAAGTGCTTTTAGAAAATTGTACTGTTTTAAAACCAGCATTGAGTAGACGCAGCAATAAAGTCGACTGATGGGAAGCACTTACAGCCAAGCGCCAAGACACAGAAAAGCAGGCAAAGATCTCTGGCTAAGAACTAGAACACACTTGTGCACTTGTCCTCAAATCTTTTCTTTTCCAATCTATTTGAGAAGAACCAGTACAACTCCTTTGAGGGGAATCCTGCCTTACAAACCTCTTGGAGTCCTCTGAAGCAGTGGACATGCAAAAAGATGATCTGGTTGACACAGTCTACTTGGATGTTTGAAAGCTGACTACTGAAGACTTTCTAAGGAAACAATCTAGCAGTGGAATAAGAGAAAAGGCCCTTTCTAGGCTAAACTAAATGTTGCAAAAACCTAATTGTTTACTTCCATCCTTTATTTTCTATCTTTTAAACCAAGGGACATCAGTGGAGTGCTTGTTGGAGGTGTGCTCTTAAGCCTGGGGAAAACAGAAAGAGCAATTAGGAGAAAAAGCTTGATGATTATATGAAATCACTCAGCCTAAGGGAGAATCAACACCCTAACTAGCTATACAATGACTTCATGAGGTTTTGTGAGCAGGCAGTTGAAGGACAAAGTACAGCCAATACAGAAAAATATAAACAGATATCTACGGGGAAAAAAAATAAAAATCCTGCCTACCTATACAGATGAAATAAGCTTCAAGCAGATGACCATCATTCAGCAGTGAGACTTCTGGCTTATGATGTATAGTCTGGGCTGTTGCAACTACCTCCAAGTCAGTCCTGTTTTATTGTTTTCATACAAGTTTTGGATTGTTATTCCTAAACCAGCTTAAAACAAAGAACTAGCTGGCTGTTGTGGAGCAGTACCACATCCTTAACAATCTAAAGAATGTGCAAGTCAGCCATTTACAAGTGTATTATCCTGATGTAACGTGGGCATTCATGGCCCACTGCTTCCCAGTGACCAAACAGAAGTGTAATTTACAGAGAAACATACAAGTTCAACATACCTTAAATACCATAAAGAAAAATGACAGATGCAGAAGAAATAGCAAGCTAAAAACCCTTTGCAATTTAAGTTACAAAACAGAGTTCAATGTCTTGCTAGAAGACAAGCATAGCAATAATGCTACAGACAGCTTCATAACTTTATTCAGAAAAAAAGTTAATAGGGAACATCGCTTTTCTACTGCAATTCGAAAAAAAAAAAAAAAAAAAAAAAAAAAAAAAAAGCTTGGAAATGAAAGATTTCATTTATCCCAAGACTTAACACCCTCAAATACCTCATGAATTCATTGAAAAAGATGCATGGAGATCCCAAGCTAACACACCACCACACAGAAACTACTTTTAATATACAATTGTTGCCTGGATTTAAAGATAAAATAAATAAAAACACAAAACAATATTGGCAAGACAATTGAAAGCAACATGACTAGACATGATTCAGCTGAAGCACGAATGAGAGAATGCGTGAGGAGGAAGACTCCTGCTGTAATGAATGCCCTGGTGCTGAGCTCTCTCCCTTGATTTGGGAGGAAACTGATGGCTGCCACCTGTGCTCTGGGCAAGATGCTAGGTGTGCCAGCATGCAAACAGCAGCAAACACCCTGCAGGAGCATTACAGAGAATTTCTGAGCACCACAATTTAAAAAGCAAAACAAGATTTAGCCACCAAAGCACTAGAAGAAAATTCCTCTCACATGGTTCTGCATGGAAAACCACACAAAACTGAAGATATAGTGGCTGCTATATAATCTACTACCAGCTCTTGTCTACTACTGTCAAAGGGTTCGACACATACTCCAGCTGCTTTTTTCCTGTTTGTTTTTATTCCAAGTCGTTTTAACAGCAAGTTTGGGGGTTTGGGGTTTTGTTTTTAATAGTTCATCCTAGTTCTTTTACTAAGTTTAAATGTAAGAAACCACATGCTACTTCCAAACATGATGCTTACTTGTAAAAGGACTGAAACACAGCTAGAACTCAGATATGCAGACATTATTACTATTTGCCTTTTAGAAACTAACGTAGTGAATTCTGTGAGGGTTTAGTACATCAGTTGGAGTGTAAAAAGTGACATTATCTGAAAATAGGCTGCCTTGGTGGGGCACATGTCACAAGTTCCTAGGAAAAGTCATGCAAAGAAGTCTCTATTTTGATGTTAGTTCGTAATTCAGCATACGTATCTTGTGAGGCAGCCCAAGCTGACAGCTGATGCTGCTCCCACCAACTCTGCAGCCCTCTCCAGGGATACACACCAGAGAAGATGTTGGCCTTGTTCCTGTGCCACTCACACACGGAGTGTGAAGAAAAGCACACCAGAACATCACATAGCAGAAACAGATCCTAGAAGATGAACTAGACAAACATGTTGCATGTTTCCAAAAGCACGCAGAGTTACACTATAAGATGCTCTCTACCTGTCGGGAAGACTCATGAAAATGCAACACAGTTCCTCTTCCAGTAGGTGGCCCTAAGAAAGGGGCTGAATTCTCAGCTGAGGCAGCACTGCCCAGCCTCAGTGCTGCAACTGCTCAGTAAGAACTGAGCGAGGCTGGCTCTTACAACTTCACACGGATGGGCACCAAGCAAGCATCAGCTCCACCACAGGAAGGATGCAAAGAAACCAACAAGCTTTACGCATCAAAAACTCTTAACTTGAAACACTGAGCTGCCTGTGATCCTCGAGCAGGTTTGCACTCCAAAGGAATTCAGGCTTTGAGCAGTCAAGACAGCCAGACATGGAAATGTTTAGGCAAGTAGCTTTGGCCAGACCTTCAGCTTCTGTACAGGTGAAATGCATACATTTGTGAAAGCTGCTTCCTTACCACAACAGAGCTCCTGCCAGTACCTTTTTCACCACTCGCCGTTCACTATGTAGGAGGTGGCCAGGAAGAAAATTCAGTCTAGTCCTTGGCGTGGGCCTGCAGCTCTCCTTTTACTTTGTTGCAGAGGAGTATTTCAGCTCAACACTATGGTTTTGCAAAAGATTGAAATGCTTGATATACTTCAGAGGAGGAAAGTTCCTTTGTTTTTCAGTTAATACAGAGTGGCTGAATTTCAGCTCTTTGAAGATGCATGCTCACATGGCACGTTAGCTGAAAGAAGATGCAGACATTTCAGCATCCCTGCCTTAGGCAAAGTTATGCCAAAAGGAAATAGGTATCAAATTCTTCATCAACAATTTCTCTTTTCTAGATATTTAGCACATCTTAACTAGGGTTTTTTTCTATTTATCTTGTCCAAAAGAAATCTGAACCAGCAGATTATGAGCTGCAGAAATCCACAGGCAAATCCATTTCCTGGACTCCGGTTTCTTTTGCCTGAAGATCACTTGCAAAATAACAAACCATCCCTCTGAAAAGGAAACATTTTCCAGCACCTACTTAAACACATTTCATTTATTTATTCCAAATATTTTCCCCAAACTATCCACAATTTATAAAGAAAAAAGAAAAAAAAAGGACCAATTTATTCTTAAGCAAAGAATGTTGATTACTCTGACACACTTCCAGGTGAAAAAACATTCCTGTTATTGTAACAAATTCACTGCCTAGAGTAGAAAACCACCCAAACACACCTGGACCTCTTCAAAAAAACATTTGATATTGTATTCAGGACATAAAGGACATAACACTTAGAATTATCAAAAACTGCTCAGGTGTGTGAGCAATTGAGGGACAGCTCTCAAGTGCTGCAAACTGAATGGTCCCCAGATACAGTAAAAGTTGTGATGACATTTATTTCCTTCCTTACCAGGACATACAGGAAAGGGAAAAAAAAGGCAATAGAGATACATGATCATTTACAGATTTATAGTTATTTGCCTGAAAGTGAAGACTGAAAGTAGGTGAAATAGGCTTTATTTTTCTAGAGAAATTGAGCTTTAAAGAGGGTGGAAAACCTCTAGACAAGAGACTAGTGTAGGTGACAAGATAAAGCAGGAAATGCAGAACAATTTTAAGCCTCATAAGGGATAGAGACCACAGCCATCAGCACCTAGCACTGATGCTACCAACTAGCACAGTTCTTAGACACAACCAACCAACTCATCTCCCACTATTTAATTTTACTTTGTGCTTAAGAAGCAAGGGTGAAATAACACTCAAGCCCACTCCTTTCTATGGCTGGAACTCAGAAATATCAAATCATGACAGAAGCACAAATTGCTACCAGACATCTGTATCCTCAACAAAAACCATCAAAGAGTTGGTTTTCTAAAAAACAGAGTAGGAGTTGCACTTGTCTCCTTCCTTCATTAGTCTGAGAAAGCATGCAGCTTTGTACTGAATGGCTAAGAAAAGGATGCTGCTGCTGTTACAACAGCAAAACAAGTAATAAAAACGTAAAGAGAAAGCTGTGGTCTCCATCCTGCTATCAGGTTTAGAGTCAGGAATGGGTCATCCTCCCCTTCCCACTAAGGTACTGGTTTAACAATCTCTAAAGGAGCGGGTGGAGAAGGAGGAGAAACATGGAAAGAGCATAAAGATGTCCAAAAAAGATATTCTGCCTGGGCCAGAAGGGCCACCATGAAATATTCATAAGGCTGTTCCAGATTGCTCTGTTTACCCGATCTTGAATTACTGAGACATGTGTGAGCTTCAAAAAACTTCAGCTCTGAGAAGCCTTCCAACACTGATATCAATCTAAATGTTATCTATGCATTATGGGCTTATAAAAAGGAGGAAGAACAGAAGAGGCCTAAGATACTCCTGCCACGGATTTTCTTGCACGTTCTCCAGTTCTTACTCACTCTGGTTGAGCCAAGAAGCAGAATGTCAGCCACGTGACTGAAGCCATCCAGCCTCTAGTTCCAGCAAGTGCTAGGAGCGCAGAGGCATGTTGATAGGAAATATAATGAACCATACTTTTTCCATAACATCACAGAAAAAAAATCAGAGCTTAGTAATGGCTCTGGGGGAGATTTGTCAGTGGACAAAAGCAGGAGCGGCTCTGCGTCTGAAGGCCTAGGCTCTGCAAAGCCTCCATGGAACTTCTGTGGTTGATTCAAGGCAAAGGGGGGCACCTAGCTGCCTTCCACCATTTCAGCCTAGGAATGAGTAGGCTCCTTCCATACTTATAATGCCAACTAAAAAGCCAGAAGTGTTTAAAACAGTTGTCCCTCAATCTAGCCTGTGCCATAAGACACTAGCCACCCCAGCAATCTAAGAGCATCACATATCCCCTGTGTCCTTCCACTAAGGCAATTGGATGCACTTGCTAGCACAGTCCCTACCTTTGTCCTTTGTCTCTCCCCAGTGAAGGCACTGTCCCTGTCCAAGCCCATATTCATTTATGAGCCACAATGGAAAAGGCAGGGACCTGTGTTCACACCTTCCCAAATCACACCACTTTCCTCTAAAATCCCCGAATGTATTCAGAGGTCACTTCCTGTGTTCCTCTATGAATCAACAGATCCATCCCTTTTCACTTTTTCTGTCTGAAGGAACATCTATGCGATACTCAGCAACAGTTTGAATCATAGAAGGAAAGTGCTCTGGAAGGAATTTTAACAGAGAGGTTGTCATTTAGCTCTTCAGTCTCTTCTTGGCAGCCACAGCTGATTCTACAAGGCTTGCACTGCACAGAGTCACTCTAGCACGAGAAGGAGAAAGAAGGTTTGAAAGAGTCAAACTCCAGATTTGAAATCTGGGCACTGAACAAAGGTTTGCTTTTGACAGATTGCTCTTTTGCCTTTTTGTTTGCAAGAAGAGCCGTTAGACCACTGGCACACACGTGGAAGTCCCTAACCAACAATTTTGTTTTGAAGATGTTGCACTTAACGGTAACTTAATACTTCTAATGTATTTCAATGCCTGGCGATGTGGGAAATGCCAAATCCCCAAATGACTAGATATGTATGATGTTAAGTACAAAGTCCTGAAGTTTACTATTTCCATTGAATTTCAGAACACTGAGGAACACTTTAAAAAAAAAAAAAAAAGAGGACAGCTGCAGACCTACTATTGACCCATGTACAGAAACACTCACTTTCCAGCCTGTTTGTAGTAGGAACAGATTTTAATTAGATCTGTTTGTTTTCTTAAGAGGAAGATCCCTATGCACGAGAACCTGTTCTGTGGACAGAGGTGTTTCTGAGTCCAAACCCCCTGAGTGAAGAAACAGAGGAGTAGCACAAAGGGATCAGGCACCTAAAGGAAAGGTTAAATGAACTGTGCTCAGCAGGACGCTTGCTGAACATGTGAAAGCAAACTGCTCTACAACTGTCTCAGGCTGAGAGCCTGCAGAAATGAAGCGAGCTCCCCCTTCTGCTCTGTTTCCTGCTTCCTATGATAAATGCTAAGGTACCTCCTGAATCAGGTAGGGCACAAGGCAAAAGAGGAGAAGGTAACATCTGTCATGCAATAGCCTAACACACAGCTTGGGAACAGCTGGCTGCAAGGTTTCATTTCCTCCTCAGGAGGATGAAGCTTAAAGCTTTCTATCACCCAGGAGCATAGCTGAGCTCAGTCATTTGCTGCTGTGCCCCCAAACTCCAAGGCTACCCTGCAGGCTATTTGCACAGAAGGAACATTTCTGGGTTCACCTCCCTGCCCCAAAGGCCAGTGCTTGTGTTTTAAGCCACAGAACAGCAGCTCTGGGAGAAATGCTGCTATTCAGGACACTCTCCCCTTCCCAGGCAAGCATCTAGACTGAGGGGTTACTAAATCACTCTCATGCTCTTCTCAAGAGGGGAGGGGAAAAAAAAAAAGTAAAAATGAAAGGTACGCATGAAAAGGATCCATTTCAGAGGACAGAGATCCAGCAATCCATTCCAGAGCAGCCTGTACCTAGACACTATTTTTGCATTTCTCTGGTCAGGGATGTAAATATCCCTGCCCAGAGGTAGCCATGTGGCACTTCTAACACTCTGCCTGAGTTTTTCAGCACTAATACTCTGAACAGAAGTAGCAGCCTTTCCTTCCACGAACAAAATTAACAAAGATAGTTCCAGTTGTTTGTTCCTCCCACCTCCTCCTTGTCAGAGGACATTCATACCACTAAACTGTCAGCCGAAGCTCGAGTGCTGTGAATCTTAAGTGGAGGGAGGCCCCTCCTGGCTACATCGAGTAAGGCACCCAAACCCTGCAGCAGAGAGATGCAGGATTCCTGTCAAAAACATCTTCCTAGTTTCAGCCACTGCTTCTCAGCCAGTTTCGGTAGCTCCACGCACAGAGAACAGGGAACAGAGACAACTCAAAGCTATGCAATCCACCCCACGAGCAGGAGCACTGTCAAAGACACCTTTCCAATATGGACATGGGTAGAGCAGGAGTTGAAATGGAAGCAATTTGCAGTTTTATTTGTGCTGTTTAAAACTAAATCCTAGAGGTAGTGAAGACTCAGGTGCAATTCCAAAGTCACTTCATATACATGTGAAAGCAGAGCAGCCCCCACATAAGCAGAAGCATTAATCCCACATTAAAATGTGGCTAAGGATGTCATGTAGCGGGATCCAGGCTTCAAAACAAAAAAGTAGTTGCAACCTATTGCTGCAACAGTGTCTTCAGTAAGAAGAGGGATTTAAAGCACTGGGAGGCAAAACCGTATGTACAGTTGAGAGGAGTAACAGTTTTTTCCTGTCCTTTCTTCATTTAAACAGACATGCACTGATGTCAGCCAGAGTTTTATTTATCTTATGACTTTCCAGATGAAACACACAGCTCCTCTCTAACATCAATATCACAGAAGTTACAGGAAAGTTTTCAGGAACATGAGATTGTCCTGAATGACAGAGGTGGGATAACAGAAAGAACCACCAAGAACCTCACCCACATTTAGAGATGGTCTAATAAAAAATAAAAAGGAAAAAGTATCACAAAATCCATTCTTGTTTCCAGTTTGCTGGTGTTAAAGAAAAACAAACCCTAGGGCTCAGCCCTCTTCAATTCAGATGCTAAAGGAACACATGTACACCCTTGTTGCTAAGTACAGAAGGCATTTTCTGCTTCTGAGTCTCAAGGTCTGCAGTTCACTTTTTATTATCCTGATCCTTTGTTCTTAACAGAAACACACCCAAGCCTAACACTGTGACCATGTCCACTTTTACTGGAAAAAGGGCAAAGGATTTTAAAGGAACTGATCTTTTACAGACAGCCTCCCCCCACCAGCCCACCCAAATCCATTTTCTGCAACTTGTACGCATCTTATTTTCACCATTTGTAACAGAAGTCCTACCAACGCTACCAAGCATGTGCCTTAGCTGATGAGGCTATTTAACTAAGCAAGAGGCTTTTGGAAAGCTGAGGTAAAGATTCAGTAGAAAACAGCATCAGCAGTGAAAACACTTGAGGGAACACATTGGCTCTTCTGATCAGGACAGCTTTGCAATACAGTAATAACATGTCGCTACACCAAAGCTGCTTTTTCTACTGTTAGTCAAGACACAAAAATGCAGCCCTTGAGCAAACCGTGACCATTACATTTAAGCAAGAACCAGAAAAAGAGAAGCGCCCAAAAAATGACCACCTTCTTTATGCTTAAGTTGGCTAGTATTTGAAATCATCTGTTGATTTTGTCTTGTTAGGTTCTTGTTATTCCACAGGTTCTAGGCTTAGAGGTCATTTGTTGCAATTTAGAGTTTCCCTGTTACTAAATTTAGTTTAAGGCAACCCCAGTTCCAAAAAATAAGTTCATGATTATTTAGTGTTACAGCTGCAGAAGCAGGAGGCACAACAGTAAGTCTGCCAACTAATGCAGCCTGCACAAAGTGTTTCGAACCACAGAGAGAGGAACTCCTAAAGTAAAATAGGAGTTATGGAAGCCCACTGCAGACAGAGCATCTGAGAGTTCTGGTTTTAGTTCTTCCCTCTGCCAATGCAATCTCTGTAAGACTAATACCCGTCAGGAGTTTGGAAGCATGCTTTACAAGAACATTACAAGACCAACAAGTCAGCTGTTGGAGCTCAGTGTTTTCTCTCCTGATGTCATCAACCCAACACTGTCACCATCAGCTTCATTTGGCTGCACACAAACTGAGTACCAGCCACACGCAGTTGGAAGTTTAAACATGTAAGACACAAAAGAAATCCTTTATGTCTGTATTCAAATAATTAAGCCTTCAATTCTGCAAAATGAGTTTCCCTGTATAATGAAACAACAGTCAATTATTTGAAAAAAGCTTAAGTTATGCCTGAAATAGAAATTGTTACAGGACTGTACATGAAGTATGGTGTTAGCGTAACTACTCTGTACATATGTTCTTAGCCCACAAACACTATGAAAGGCACTTGATTAATGCTGCTAAATTAGTAAGTGATAATTTTACAATAGTATGAAAGCAGAAGAGCACCACAGGAGGAAAAGATTGCTCAGCAGCTCTACTATTCACCCAGCCTCTTGATAAAGTACGCATTATTACAATGGTATACATGTATAATTACTTACAGCAAAGCACCAAAAAAGTTGGCTATTTGGAAAAGGGAAGAGGCGTTTTTTTGTGGATTTTATTGTTCTTTTTTCTTTTTTTCCTTCTCTCAAGAGGTATACAAACGGAGAAAACAGAAGAGAAAACAGTTAAATGTGTTAACACTTACAGACTGGCTAAACAGAGTGAAAAAAGGCTACATAAAATGCACGGTGGAGGGAACCAGCCCCAAGATATGATGAAGTTGCTCTGCAAAGCACTGAGTTCTCAGAGCAATTTGAGTTTTCTTGGAAAGCATGTGCTGTAGCTACACATGCTGTAACAAGTATGAGATGGCAAAAGCCAAAAGGAAAAAACAGCCTAGAAACCTACCATATGCACTGCTTGAACTTCCTTTGTTAGAGACTTTTGGAGATTACATCTACACTCTTTTCAAGGGCTTGGAAGAATGGAAGAGAAATAGCTGCCATAAAAGAGCAGACACCTTGTAATGATACCAACCAGGCCCTCCTCCTGAGACGATTAAGACTTCCCAAGTGCTCATTCTCATAAGCCTAAGAGTGATATGTTTCAGCTACACTACGTTAAACACGCAGTCCCACGGCAACTTCAGTCTCCCTGATCTCAAGGAAACACTAGCAAGGGTCCAGGACTAGCTTACCTATTGCTGTTGACAGGAAAAGGACTGTAGGCTACACAACTCAATCCTCAAAGTCTAACAATGGCCCAGGAAAGAAAAGGTTTTCCCCTTCTCATATACTACCTCTTTCCCATCAGTACGTTCACCGTACTGTAAATATTAATCCCAGAAATCTGAGGTGTTAGAAAATTGCTATATCTTGGCTGCAGCTCCAGAAAGACAATCTGCCTATCAAAGCATGTTACTCTGTTCCCAAACAGCAATATTTCAGTGTCTCAAACATACCTATCACCTTCAAACCATAGAACGTGCTGAGTTGGGAGGGACCCACAAGGATCACCAAGCCCCACTCCCAGCTGCCTCATTCCTCCTGCACATTCCTGACAGGTATTGGGAAGCAAGGGGAAGGGTGTGGAGACACAATGCAATCCCTGCCACAAACGAGGCCTGACAGACAGGACTCTGTTTTTGGGGACGTCTTCTTTTGAGGGAGAGAGTGGGAAGAATTCAGTAAGGGTGAAAGAACTTCCAGAAAGCTCCAGGGCAGGTGCCCAGTGAGGAGCACCACGGGCACACACTTACTTCTGAGAGGTTGATGCCATGAGTGCTGCTGCCGCTGCCTGCTGGGCCTCAAACTCCTCCCGCTGCAGCACATCCTTGGAGCTGATGAAGCCGAGCCTCGCCAGCTGCCGTGCCACCTCCTCGCTCTGCGGGAGGAAGAGGGATGTGGTTAGGGAGCGGGTTCAGCGCTGGACCCCAGCTGCCCCCACTGACAACTTGAGCTGCAGGGACACAGCTCTGCTCTGCACCCAGAGGAACCACCTCCCAGCAGGCCCCCACACTACCTTGCAGATATTCTGGCAAGCAGAGAAGGGCTCCTGGGCCCTTCCTTAGCTAGATAAAGTAATTGGGCAAAGCTGAAGGCAATCTGCCCAATACACCTGTGAAATCAGCTGCACCAAGGCAGGCAGGGCCGCAGTTAACCTGTGGGCTGTGCATCACTAGAGCCTAAGGAAGACCCAAAGCTACAGCTCTGCACCACCTCACCAAGAGGCCTTAGGCACTCTGTGTTGAATGCCACCACAGATGCTGGCAGATCCAAGACACATCGGTCAGCAGCAAAGGAAGCACAGCAGCTGAAGGCCCGCAGGTTCCTTCCTGCATTGTTCCTTCCTGCACCTCACCTCAGGAAAGAACACGTGTCTTGCTTTTTATATGTCTGGCTGGAAAATGATTCCTGAGGTTAAATTAACCTCCACACAGCAGAGTAGCACTGATGAGTTCAGTGCTCAGGCAGTGAGGTATTTCCTCTCCAGGCTGGGGCACCTGATAAGCTCTGACAGGCAAAATGCCACAGGAAATACCTCCTGCCACTTCCACCCATCCAGGAGCTCTGGCCAACTTTTCAGGAGCTGCAGGAAAGCTGCCAGAAGAGGTCCAGGTTTCTTAGAGCCAAAAGAGGATAGACAGGCCTTTTCTGAAAGCAAACCAGTAGGCAACGGTGACTGTTTTCAATACCTGCTGCCTCTAAGCCTTTGACAGAAAACCTTTCGTGACTTAACCCAAAGTGTTTTCCACTGAGCAATGGGCACTGTCATTTTTAGAGACCAAATATTCAGCGGTCAGCACCAGCTGAGTATCACCATGATGTGACTTGTTCAACCACGCGCATCCCTCACTATGATTCAGGCTCAAAGTCATGCTTCATAAGCAGTGGACACAGCAAGATCTTCCCTGTTTTGGTTAAAAAAAACAGTGCAGCAATGGCTCAAAGGCAGCACTGCACATCAGAGCCAGCCCCACTGTGTTCACCTCATGTTGTACTTCTAGACAGAGGGGCATTTCTTGCTGTCTTTGGCTGCTCTGGGTGGACCTCAGCTACCGAACTGCTGCTCACACAACAGGCTTCCTGGCCATGACCTGCAACTTGAGGCTTGCTTCTGAGCTCCCAGAGCTTCTGGCTAGCTCTGCTGCACCGTGAGCTCTGCTGCCACGTCCCATGCTCCGCTTCAGACTGAATTCAGCCCAGTTTGGGGGCTTACCTGCACACAGCAACCACACCACCTGCAAATGGCTCACGCTGAGAGGAGCGGGGCAGTTACCAGACACCAAGCAGCATTTTGCCAGCCCACCTCCCCTCAGGAGCCGAGCGCGGCTCCTCCACACTCCCCCCCACACCCCCCGGGACCCTTCTGCCCGCTCCCGGCGCCTACCTCCAGGTAGTAGAGGTCCCTCGGCGTCACCTGCGTCTCCAGGTACTGCTCGTAGGAGCCGAAGGGCTGCTCCGCCGGCTGCTCCTCCGGCTCCTCCGGCTCCTCCGGCGGCTCCTCCGGCGGCTGCTCCGGCGGCCCCTCAGCCATCGCGCCCTTCCCGCCCGCCGCTGTGGTAACGGCCGGCGCGAGGACGCCCCAACGGCCGCCGGTCAGCGGGCGCCCGGCGGGAACGGAAGGGACTCTACCTTCTTTTATTTTGGGGCTTTTTCCCCCCCCCCTTTTTTTTTTTTGCTTTTGTCTTTGTTTTTTACCTCTTTTTTTCGCCTTTTTTTTTTTATTATTTGCATTTTTCTTGCTTCTTTTTGCTGTTTTTCCCTTGTTTGCTTTTTTTTTTGCCTTTTGCTTTTTCCTTTTTTTGCTTTTTTTTTTTCTGCTTCTTCCTATTATTTTTTTTTTTTTTACTTTTTCACCTTTTCTCCCTCCATTGCTTTTTTTGCCCTTTTCCCCTGTTTCTTGCCTTTTCTTTGTCCTATTCCTTACTTTTTTGCCTTTTTCCTCTTTTCTTCCCCCTTTTTTTTTTGCTTTCTGCCCTACTTTTGTGTTTTTCCTTTATTTTTACTTGTCCTTTTCCTTTATTTTCCTTTGCCTTTTTGCTTTATTTTTTCTTTCTTTCGCTTTTTTTTTCCCCATTTCATTTTTTTCAGCACTTGTTAGCATCACGCTTTGAGCTGACATTCGCGAGCGCCGCGCCTCTCTCCATGCAGTTCCGTGCCTAATGAGTGTCTGAAGCCTTTTTATATCTGCAAAGGCTGCGGTAAAAGATGACTCAGAAAGCAAAGGGAAGAGGAGAAAAAAAAAAAAAAAATCGAGTTTTAGGAGTCGGTGCACATTGTGCAATAGCATTGTCTGCAGCCTTGCTGACAAAGAGCTCGAGGCATCATGCAAGAGTCCTGCAGCGGGTGAGGTGCAGCAGGGCACGTGTCCCGGTGCCCTTTGCAGGGCTGCCTGCAGCAAGCCTGCTCATTAACCCCGGGCCTGGGAGGCCAGGCAGCTCTGTGCCCCTCGCAAAGGGTTCAGATGCAATTGCCAGCTGCAAACAAAAGCACAGCAAGGCTGACAAGGCTTGTGAAACGCAAGAAGGTTGACACACTCAAAAAGTTACCTTTATTGCTTAAAACTCTCTCAAGTCAGCTACAGACTGCTTTTAGTTTAACAGAGGTATTTACCCATTTATTTTCACCTTGTCAGCCTCCTTCTGACCAGCAAACCCGTTTGGGACCAGGAGGGGTTTTTGGCCCATCCTGCTCACATTAACCTGCAACAGCTTCGCTGCCAGTGCTGCCACACCATGCTCTTCCTTACAATACCACCACCACATTTAAATTAATGAATGAAGTGCAGGGTGAGGCCCTGGTAGGAGAGCAGAGGTTTTATGGTTCCCCACAGGTTCAGCATAAACGTTTTCCAGGTGTGTGCAGACCAACTCTGATCAGTGTATCCACGGGGCTGCACGTCTGCAAATGGCTGTCCTCCCCCTAACAGCCTTTACAAAGAGATATATTATTGCCAACACAGTTCCAAAACCCTCTGGCACTTGAGAGTTACTGGACGTAACTCTTGTACGAAAATGATTGTCGACAGCATCACCAGCGAAAACGGTGCAAGAAAACACGTCCGAGGCGGAGGCCCCTCATGGCTTCCCTCAGCAGCAGCAGAGCAACGCCTGCGCCTCACTCCCCATCCACAGCAGCAGCTCCCGCTCCGCTCCGCCAGTGCCCCCACATCCATCCCATCTGGGAATGGGGAGGGGTACCAGGCTCTGCTCCTCCCCAAAAATCCCCTGCAGCCTCCTCTTGGCACGGCTACCCGAAGCGAAACTTGAGGCGGTACTTGACAGGGCCATGGCTGTGCCGCGGCGGGGTGGCCGCTGCCGTTTTCTTCGGTGGTGGTGGCGGAGGAGGTGGTGGCGGCTTCTTTTCGGGCCGGGTGACAGTGAAGGCCAGCTGCGGCGGGGGGGGCTGTCGGAAACGGGGCAAGAAGTGCGTGGAGACGTGCTGGGGGCGGGCGCGGGGGCTGCAGCCCCGCTTGGCCTTGCCCCGCTTGTTGAGGGCCACGTACCACTCGCGCCCCGAGCGCCGGCCGCGGTGCACGGCCGAGGCGTAAGTGTTGTAGCTGTTCTCCTGGAAGCGCTCCCGGAACTGGCACTCGGATGTGAAATGCGCCTGTGGAAAGCAAGGGGGGGACACAAAGATGGGTTAGCACCGCCGTCGCTCTCCCAAACCGCTCCAAGCACAGTGGACACCCCGCAATTTTGGCCTCTGGCCCGAGGACCCCAAAGCCCACTCCATCTCCTCGCACACATCACTCTGGCACCAAACCTGTGTCTGATAGCCTATATGGGCAGCTGGCATGCAGGTTATAATTGCATTGGAGTTATTTATAACCCCCATTTTCTTCTGAAATCAACTAGGGTCATTCTGCCCCCTGCTATATGTAAAACAATCACAGCATCGCCTCCTGTAAATGGGGCTGCACAGTCCCCCAGCACTGGGGTTTTGGGAATAAGGCCGCCCACTGCCATGAACCATCAGCTCTACTCCCTGCCATCCCAACAAAATGAAGCATTTCTCATGCAAGTTGGCAAAGCAGCAGGTTTAGGGGCTGCCAGGTGAGCAGGCAGAGGGGTAAGGTGTTTGACTGCAGCCACATCTCCAGAAGAAAATGCAAGGCACATCGAGCAAGTCCTGACCCCGATGACAGCATGTAACGCCAGCTATCTATCACCTACAACCACCCAAAGGTCCATGGGGCTGGGATGGATTTTCAACTCCTAATTGAACCAGAAAAATTGAACCTTACAATGCAAGGCACAGAATCCCAGCATGCAGTACATTTTTTCCCCCGGAACACCTTGAATTAAGACTCCTTTCGCTCTTTGCATCGAAGAAATGTGATCCTGGCAACTTTTGGTTGCTTTCCCTTCTTTTTATGAACCCACGGTGCTGCACTGCTCATGCACAACCATCCCCCTTCTGGACACAGCTTTGCTCACACCAGCTGCTCTGCGATGCCCTGACAGCCACAGCGATGCTCAGGCGAGATAACTGCATTGCCCACACCACAGGGAGGTTTTAGGTCTGACCCAGGCACTTCTCCTGGGAAGCTGCGAACCCAGAGAGCAATTTTCAGAGCAGCCCAGAGGCCCGCAGGCATGGTGTGATCCGCAGCACAGCACAACGGCACCGGAGCGGCTCCTGCATCAAAGCGCAGCCGTGAGTGACGGGCGCAGGGCGCGCTTTGTGCTGCTGCGCACTCATTAGGCCATGAAATAACTTTATCCCGCCGAGGCAGGGAGGAACAACAGATGCAGGCTTTGCATTATCGGTGTTATTCAGCCCAGCCATCTTCAGGCGTTTGGGTCAAGTTTCTACAAATTGACAGCTTTCATCACAGTAGAGCATCGTGTGCCCTCGTCCCGCTGCTCGTTGCCCTCACCAAGGTCGCTTCCACGCTGCCCTGTCTACAGCAGCAATTAACCATGCATGGACGGGGTTTGATTTAATTTCTGCCTCCACCATGGCATGCCTCAAGACGTCGAGGGGAACAATGGGGCCATTATGAACTGCAGGGGAGGGTTGGGGACCATACTCGGTGATGCTTCCATCTCATTTCATGTTTGCTTTGGTCTCATCTCATGTTTTCACTGTGTGTTTTGCCTGCTCCTCTCTACCTACACTGCTCCTGCTGTGCTCATTTTTCCCTGTTTTACCTTCACCCAGACATTCCCACTTTCCCCAGACTCTCCGTCCAGTTCGCAGAAATCAGCAGCGACGCGCTCACCATTTCTGTATCATTAGGTTCCAGGAGCAATGCTCCGACAAAACCCGAGGGAGTTTTGCAAGCACATAAATACCGCTTTATGTCAACTTGTGGGCTTGTGCAGCCCGAGCACATCGCTAACACCCACATCTCGGCCGTGAGGCTGGGCTCACCCCCACAGGGCAGGCAGCCACACTTCCCGCAAGCCATTGCCCTTGGCCCTGCAGAGCCCTCCCGGCAGCCGCAGGTGCCCCGGAGCAACGCTGCTGCACACACGTGTGTGTGCAGCTGTCGCAACGCCGTCAATATGCAGTATGTACTGATAATCGGGGGTTTACTTACACTTGCATGGAGTTTTCCTTTTTTTGACATCGCTAAAAATTTGTTGCTGAAAACTCCTCGTATTCCTACAATCCCCTGAGACACAGCAAATATTTCCAAAATACCTAGGATGACAGAAATCCCAAAATAAATCACAGTTCTCTCCACATCAGAGTGACAAATTAAAAGTAAAAATAAAAAATAAAAAGCTCACGTTTGCATTTCACCTCCAAAAGACCCTGCTCTTCAGCAACCTGTCTCTGTGCAACACAGCTGCTTGTTCACTCATAAAAACCTGCATTTACTGCAGTACTGCTATCAGTTTTGTCCTATTATTATTATTTTTAGCTGGCGGGAGCTGTGTCCTAAGCTACAAGCCCGTGATGAACAAAGCAAAGGGCTTTCAGGCTGAGGATGCTTTTTTTGCAAATAACCAGGGGTGCCTTGTTTCCCAGCCAGCCCCATGGCTTCACAAGTTGTGCCAGTGCTGCTGGGCCCTCACGGGATCCACAGCACCAGGAAAAACTCTTTTTCCCCCCCAGATTTCTCACTTGTTTCAGAGCCAAGTACAGCCACACAATTTGGTCTTGCCCGCGCTGGTGCTGGGGGGTTTGCAAGGAGCTGTGGTTTAGGGGGTGATTTCGGCCTCAGCTGTGACAGAACAAGCTCCCACCTGGGGAAATCCCTCCTTTTGGGTGCTGGCCAGCAAGGCTTGACTGCCACAGCTCAGATCTCCAAAATCTGGGCAGTGGGCAAGGGCGAGAAAGGAAGCCACAGGAGCATGGAGCCCTGCATTTCTGCAGCCAGCCTGCTGCCACCCACCTCACCCCAACTCCTCACAAACCTGGATGTAGAAGTGCATGCCAGATTTGGGGCTGAAGCTACCACCAACACCATTTTTTTCCTGAAGCTCCCCACCCTAGGAGTGCACGTGGGACCCATAGCTCATCCCACAGCAGGGCCAAGCATTGCTCCTCACCGCCACTGCCACGTTTCGCACCCCTGCACAGTGTCATTGTCCCTTTGGCACAGGTGTCCCAGCATGTCCCCACCACCCGATGTCCCCTCCTGTCCTCTTACCGACACCACAGCTCCTCAGGGCACACAGTGGCTGCTCCCAGGGCTCTGTTTTCCCCCTGGGACAAAGTGGCCCCGGAGGAAGGAGTGCAGGGATTAACATGCCGAGAGAAAACACGACGCCACACTTAAGCCCCCGGCCCCGCGGTATCGGATCTCCGCCACTTCCCATGTTTATTTTAAGGAGGAAGTGAGGCTCCCACAGGCCCCACACACCACGGGGCACCTGCTGGGGGGTCGGTAGCGTTGTCCCCATGCCCATGGGGCTGCACCTCGGTGCCACGAAGCGCCATCAGTGGCACATGCCTGCGACCCACATCCCACGGCGCGGGCCCGAAGGCCACAAGTGGCTGGCTCCCACGGCTCTGCCAGCTACGGGGCAAGGGTGGGAGAGTGGCCAGGTGGAAAAAGGGGGCTTGGGGGGCGAGCGCGGCGCGGCACCCCCCCGTCCCCTGCACTCACTGAGCGGGCTGGCGTCGTGGGCGCCGTCCACCCGGCCGTCGGGGTGCAGCTGCAGGTGGAAGCCGATGCCCACCCGGCAGTACAGCCGGCCCCGCCGCCGCCCCGGGCGGCTCCGAGGGAAGCGGCTCGGCCCCGCGGCCCAGGAGGAAGAGGAGGACGAGGAGGACGTGGAGGAGGAGGAGGAAGAAGGAGCGGGGGCGCTGCGTCCCGCCTGCGCCCCGCCGGGCAGCCGCTCCCGCCGGGCTCGGGCAGGCAGGAGGAGGAGGAGGAGGAGGAGGAGGAGGAAGGCCGGGCTCATGCTGCCGGCGGGAGGGAGGTGGAGGAGGAGGAGGAGGAGGAGGAAGGGCGGGAGGAGGGCGCCGCATCCCCGCTCCGCCGCCCAGCACCGGCGGCAGGGGGCCGCCCCTCCCGCCCGCTGTGTGCGCCCGGGGGGGCACCGCACCTGTGCGGAGCCCCGAGCCCCCAGCCCGGGCTCGAGGGGTGCGGGGCCGCCCCCCATAGACCCACGCCCTCCCCCGTGGACCACCCCAACCCACCCCACCCCCCCCCAGCCGGGGCTGCGCCTCGGGTTACGGGGGGGGAGCGGCTGCGAGCCCCGGGGCTCCTCCGGGGCACGGCGGCGTTGGGTTGCAGCCCCGCCGGGAGATGACAGCCGGCAGCTGCGCCTCCGCCAGGGCTGGGGGCTGCCAGAGAAGCCCCCTCCCCTCCCTTCGCCTCCCTTCCCCTCCCTCCTGTCTCATCCCACACCAGGCCCTGAGGCTGAGCCCGGCGCTGGGCAGCATCCCCGGGGGGCTCGCAGCGAGCCCCTCGCCCCCAAGAGCATCCTCGTTGGCACTGCCCGTGTCAGCACCCAGCAGCCCTCCCTTCCCAATTCCCAAAATTTGGGAACAGCATCCACATGGCCTCCCACTGACAGTGCCATGACCTCAAGACATGCCCCAAACCCAAGACTGACCCCGTGCCCCACCAGCCAGATTTCTTCCCAGCAGAAAGGCATCCATCGCTGGTGCCAACATCCCCCTTTCTCCCTCTCCAGACTCCGCAAAAATCTTTCTTTCATCCCCAAAAAGCTATCAGGAAAATCTTGCCTCCACAAAAGCCAACACCTCCATACCTTCCCTGCCTCATCACTCACATAAATCAGCATTTTTCCAACCAAATACCCCCCAAATCCTGTCTGGAGCCATCAGCGGGGTTTGGGTTCGTCAGGAAGGAGGCTGAGCCTCCGGCATGCCTCGCGAGGAAGCTGAAGGTCGCACACGGCACGGGCTGGTGTGGGCGGGGTGATCCTGCAGCCACGCACGGCAGCTCAGGATATAATATATTTATATGCCCGTACGGATACGCGTGTTTATATATATACACATGTGGATAAATATAGATGCCCCTAAATATAGATGCACATACCTGAAGGAAGGTCAAAAGCTCATTTACTCCTTCCAGCTGCAGCAGTCGGCCCCAGAAAGCACACGGCCTGCACTCACTGACCCACCGTGTGCCCATGGGGGCTGTGAGCATCCTTTTGGGGTCCAGGGGGTACACGGACCCCACAGGGAGCTGTCGGATGGAGATTTCCCCTTGCGAGCATTTCCGTGAGGCCGAGCGGTGCCCATGCAGTGGAGAGAAAAAAAAAAAAAAAAAAGAAAAAAAAAAAAGGGAAAAAAAAAAAGGAAGGCTTGAATCTAAATAAATAAATAACCCTAATAGCTCACTTCCTGGAATAATCCAATTTAATTGCCTTTGGCAGTTGCAGCCCTTCCACACACACACACACCAGCAGCCTCTGAAAGCTGACGCGATGCTACCTAAATTATTCAAGGCTCGGTTACGGAGCAAACTGGAGGCAAACGGAGGGGATAACAGGGTGCTGGTGCGAGCTGCGGTGCCTGGAGAGGAGGGCTCTTGGTTAAAAGTAAGGCAAAAGTCTTTAGAAATGAGCAGGAGCCTCTGCTGGAAAACAGACAGGTGCACTCCAGCAGTTGTCAGAGCAGCGCTGAGCTCGACAGCAGCTTTCCCCGTTGGCCTGGTGCTTGGTGCACGCTTGTTGTACGCCCGCTGCCGGTACCTCAGGAATATTTCCCCCTCCCCGAGCGAGACGTTTGCAATTTCCCTGCCAAAGCAGGAGCACGCCGAGCATCCAGCGAACCGCACGGCTCACCCCTTCTTATGTACTCAGAGCTACAGGACTTGCATTTGGGGAGCTGGCTGCTACGAGGGGGGCTCCGTACCCGATTTTCCACCACCACCGGCGTGCCCAGCGCCAGCCTGGCAGCCACGCGTGGTTCTTCTACCAGCCGGAGCCCGGAGAGGGCAGGGGAGAGCCACAACGGGCAGAAAGTGGGCGCTTATCCCGCTCTTGGGAAGGCCGGAGGAGGGAGGCCAGAGGAGAGAGGCTGAAGAAGGCCCCTCCTCATCCTCGGGGCTGCCCGGGGCTGGAGGAGAGGCTGGAGCCCCGCTAGGTGGCAGTGCCCGCCCGTGAGCGGCCCCGGGAGCATCCGGACATCCCAAATCCTCCCCCAGCACCTCCAGCAACGGGAAAGCCCCCCTGAGCGGCTTGGCGCTCATTAGGGAGCGCTGAGGAGCCGCGGTAATTAAAGCGCAATTAAGCGCGGGGAGGTAGGGCTGGGCGCGCTCCCGGGATGGACGCGTCCGGCGGGGCCGGAGGTTTGGGAAAAAAGGAGGAAAAAGCAAAAAAGAGCAATCAAAATACACTTCATGGGACAAAAAAGTCCCTCTCGCCCTGGAGGGAGTCTCCCAGCCCCCCAGAGCCCCACACACCCCAGCCGAGCCCCCAGGGCGACCCCCCAGCTCCCACACCTGCGTACCCGGGGTCTGGGCACCGCCGAGGGGAGAAGGGTCCTGGTGGGGCGAGGTGCGGGGTGGGACGGAGCTATGGGGGCTGGCGGTGTGGGAAGGGCTGGGAAGGAAAAGGGAAGGAGAAAGGGGAAAGGGAAAAGCCAAAAGAACGGAGAAAGGAAAAGGGAGAGAGGACACAGGAAAACGAAAAAGCGAAAAGCTCAGCGGGGAAAGGGGCAAGTAAAAACGGAATAAAAAAGAAAAAGAAAAAGAAAAAGAAAAAGAAAAAGAAAAAGAAAAGGAAAAGGAAAAAGAAAAAGAAAAAGAAAAAGAAAAAGAAAAAGAAAAAGAAAAAGAAAAAGAAAAGGAAAAAGAAAAAGAAAAAGAAAAAGAAAAAGAAAAAGAAAAAGAAAAAGAAAAAGAAAAAGAGGAAAGGAAAAGAGGAAAGGAAAAGAGGAAAGGAAAAGAGGAAAGGAAAAGGGAGAAAGAAGAAATTAAATAAAATTAAAAATATGAAAAAAACGTAGAAAGGAAAAAGTAGAAAGGAGAAATCAAAAGAAAAAATAAAGGAGAAGAGAAAGCGAAAAGGGAAAAGAGAGAAAGGAGAAAAGAGAAATTAAAAGAATAAGGGGAAAAGGAAAAGGAGAAAGGAAAAGGAGAAAGGAAAGGGGAAAGGAAAAGGGGAAAGGCAAATGAAAGGAAAAGGGAGACAGGAAAAGAAGAAAGGAAAAATGAAAAGAAAACGGAGAAAGGAAAATGGAAGGAAAACCAAAAATATGTAACGGAAGGAAGCGATAGAATATTCTTTTTATATATAAAGAAGAATATAAAGACAGTAGAGAGAGAAAAGAGGAAAACGGGAGCGGTGGAAGAGAGAGAAGAAAAGGAAAACAGAGAGAAAATGGATGGAAAAAAGGAAAGAGAGAGGAAATAAAGAGAAAGAAAAAATGGAAAAATAGAATGATTTTTTTTTTTAATGAAAGAAAAAATGAAAGAAAGAAAGAAAGAAAGAAAGAAAGAAAGAAAGAAAGAAAGAAAGAAAGAAAGAAAGAAAGAAAGAAAGAAAGAAAGAAAGAAAGAAAGAAAGAAAGGAAGAAAGAAAGAAAGAAAGAAAATTAAAGAAATAAAGAGAGGAGGAAAGGAAGAATGCGGTTCAGACCGAAACGAAGGAGCGGGCAGGCACGGCAGGACCGAGAGGGGAAGCAGCGAGCGGCGAGCGCGGGGCGGTGCGGGGCAGCCGCGGGGCTGCGGGGGGCGAGGACCTGGACCGGGATGGGGACCACGACCCCAGCAACACGACCCCAGCACCATTCCCCCACCACCATCACCACCATCACCACCACCCCGGCGCCGAGTAACGTGCAGCCGCGTTGAAGAAAATAAAGTCATTTATTGTCAAAGCATCCAACATACCCAGATAAACTATAAAGTTTAATAAATCTTTTCCAGGGGTGCGTGTGGCGGGGGAAGAGGGGATGAAAAGAAACACGGAACTATTGAGACTCCATTTCACGGGCACGAAGTTACACGCGGGGGCGGGCGGCGGGGGCGAAGGGGGCGGCGGGCGGGCGGCGGAGCCCGGTGCAAGCGGAGCCCGGTGTGAACGGACCCGGTGCAAGCGGGGTCCGGTGCAAGAGGACTCGGTGCAAACGGAGCCCGGTGCAAGCGGAGCCCGGCGCAGACGGCGCCCGCCCCGCCGCCCCCCGTAGCTTCATATCTAAAATAAAAATTTACCCTGACATAGAATTATTCTTACACCTAAACCATAAGTGCTCAATAATTTAAGTAGAAACGTATGACAAATGCATCAATATGTTGCAATATATGACATTTTAAACAATGTACTCGTAAGCCGCCGCCTCCGCCGCCCCCCGCCGTGCCCCCCGCCGTGCCCCCCGGCTAGTTGTGCGAGGTCATGTGGCGGGAGAGGTGGTGCCGCTCTCGGAAGGACTCGTTGCAGATCGGGCACTTGAGCTTCTCCTCGCGGCGCCGCTTGACCAGGGGCTCCAGCGCGTACTCCTTCTTGTGGTGGGAGCGCATGTGGTACACCAGGTCCGAGGTCATGCGGAAGGAGGCGTTGCACTTGGCGCACCAGTTCTGCGCCGGCAGGCACAGCGACGTGAACGACGGCGGCAGCAGCGTCAGCGCCGACGGCAGCTGCAGCTGCAGGGGCCCCGCCGCCGCCGCCGCCACCGCCGCCGCCGCCGAGCTCTTGGGCCAGAAGGCGGTGGCGTAGAGGAAGGGGCTCTGCTTGGGCAGCCCCCCGCCGCCCCCCGGGCCGCCCCCCGGGCCGCCCCCGGGGCCGCCGCCGCCGCCCGCCGCCCCCTCGCCGCCGCCGCCGGGCAGCTTGACGGCCAGCGCCTCGGCGGCGTACAGGCGGCCGGGGGCGGCAGAGGAGCCGTCGGGGCACGGCTCGCCCAGGCCGCCCAGCTTCTGGCCCAGCACCAGCGGCGGCCCGTGGGGGAAGGAGCGGGCGGGCTGCGAGAAGGCGCTCTTGCGCTCCTCCGCCCCGCCGGGGCCGCCGCCGGGGCCGCCGCCGAGCTGCGGCACGGTGCTGAAGGCGCTGCCCCGCGCCGGGCTGCCCCCCTCCAGCCGGGCGCCCAGGGGGCCCCCGGAGCCGCGGGGGCACAGCCCCGGCTCCCCCCCGCCGGGCCCGGGTCCCCCCGTGCCCGTCCCCGGGGGAGAAGCGCGCTCCTGGCCCTCCTCGGCCGCGCCGTCGGGCTCGGGGCCGCGGGCCGCCTTCTTCACCTCGACGAAGGCGCTGCGCTTGGCCTCGCCCGTCTCGGGGCTGGGGGGCGCGAAGAGGCGGCCCCCCTCCTCCAGGCCGCAGTAGGAGCCGGCTGCCCGGTACTGCTGCTGCTGCTGCGGGGTGCACACCAGCTCCTCCTTGGGCGCCGACGGCAGCCCCGGCCGCTCCGTGGGGAAGCGGCCCCGCTCCTCTTCCTCGGGGTAGCGCCGCTTCGCCTTGCCCCCGGCCGCCTCGGGGGCGCCGTCGGGGGGCGCCGGCCTCCCCGGGGAGCCTCCGGAGCCGGGGGCGCCGCGGGAGTTTTCCAGCTCCCTCGCCAGGTTGTGGAAGTCCGTGGAGGGCTTGGTGGCGGCGGTGCCGTCGGGGAAGGGGTGGTGGAGCGGCCCGGCCGGCTTGCAGAACTTGGCGGCCTCCGGCTCCTTGCCCGCGGCCTCTTTGCCTCCGTGGGGCTCGGCGGGGCCGGTGCCGGCGCCGTGCAGCCTCTTGGGGCAGCGGAACCGCAGGTGGGCGGCGAAGGGCAGCTCGAACTGGAAGCGCTGGCTGCACTCGGGGCACGCGTAGGGCGGCGAGCCTGAGCGGGGACACGGGGGGACGGGGAAGGGACACGGGGGGCTGTCAGCGCGGCCGCCCCTTTGGGGCCGCGGGGAACGAGGAGGGGAGCCTCTCCTCCCGGCCCCGCTGTCCCCTCGTCTCCCGCCGTCGGGAAAAGGGGCAGAGAGGGGAAACTCGGGGGTCTCGGGGGGGGACACCCACCGTTGGAGCGGGCGGGGGCCCGGGCGGGGCCGAGCAGCAGCAGCTCGGTGAGCTCCTTGCCGTACCACACCAGCAGCTCCTCGTCCTTGGCGATGCGGCGCAGGGAGCGGTAGAAGAGCTGCCCGCTCTTGATGTAGGCCTCCAGGTTCTGCTCCTCCCGCTCCCGGGCCGACTGCACCAGCCGCAGCCACATCAGCCCCTCGGCCGAGCCGTTGGCCGCTGACGTGTCCACCTGCAAGGCGCCGCCGTAGGGAGCCAGCCCGCCTCGACGGCGCGCACCGGGCCGGGCCGGGCCGGGCCAGCCCCCGCCGGGCACCGGAGCCCCCGGGGGGAGCGGGCTGGGGGCTGCCCCCGAGCCGGGAGCGGAGCTTACCCGAAAGATGTAGGGCACGGTGCGCTTGTCGGTGGATTTGAGGGCGATGAAGGCGATGCTGTCGTAGAGCGACGTGTGGCTCAGGACGCAGGGGCCGAAAATGGCATTTTCCGGGATGTCGCAGGTGGTGTAAACGCTGGTGAAAATGTCAGTCAAGCACTGCTGCACCGTCTTGGCGTCCCCGTCCCACAGCCCCCTCTGCACGCCGGCGTCCTCCATCCCTGCGGGCGGAGAGAGGGGCGAGGCGGGCGCGTTAGCGGCGGCGCCGGGGGGGATAAAAACAAAAGGGTGGGGGGAAAACAAAACCAAACCGACCCCCCCCAAAAAAAAAACCCACAAAACACAAAACACCACCAGGACAACAACAAAAGGACAAAAAGGAGGTAGTTGTGTTTGCCTTTCGGGGTTTCGATAGGAAAAGCAGCAGCGCTGGAAAAGGAGAAAATAACGGAGCTCAGAGGAGGCTGCGCCGTGATTTATGGTTCCGGGGGGAACCGGGGGAGAGAAAACCCCGAGAAAACCCTGAGAAATCCTCCCGCGGACCCCAGCCCCGGCACGGAGCGGGGCCAGGGGGTTTCGGGGGTCGTCATTGCCGGCGCTGGCATACCCGCTGCCCTCCCGGGCCGCTCTGCGAGGGGGACGCGTGGCTGCTCATTACCATAATCCGGCACTTTCCCTCCGAGACTTTAATTAAAAGCAGCAAGCAGAGGTAATTATTTTTACCTCGCCGCGGTTATTTATGGAGGAGGGGGAGCCCCGGCTCCCGAGATGCGAGGGGACGGAGCCGGGCGGAGGAGCCGGGGGAAGGAGCCGGGCACCGGCAAATGGGAACCGGGCACCGAGCACCGGCGCTCCCCGCAGGGCTGCGGGTGCCCTTTCCCTTCGCAACCCGATTAGTTTTCATGCCGCCTTCCCCCCGCCCCATCTGCCATCCAATTTGGTCCTTTCGAGGCTGCTCGGGAGCAAGCTGCCCGCTCTTCCCCACCGCCCGCTCCTCTCCGCCGCCTTCCCTCTCCGGTTTTCGGGGTCCAGCCCCGGCACCCCCCGACCTTTTCGCCCCCCCGGTTGCCAGCCCCCAGCCGGGAAAGGGGGCCGGGGGGGGCCCTTCTCGCCGCCTCCCCGTTGCGGCGCAGCCCGGGGAAGGGGGGGGCGTTATTCCCCGCAACGAAACGAGCGGCGGGCAGCGACCCCCGCCAAACTTTCCTGCAGCCCCCCCCGGCCACCCCCCGGCTGCTTCCCCCCGGCCCCCTCCCGACCCCCCCCCGGCCGCTGCCTTTGTCCGGGCCGGGGCCGCTCCCGCAGGGTCTGGGGGTGCGGGCAGGGCCGTCCGTGCCCCCCCCCCCGGCATCGCTCCCCCCGGCCGGGGGGTACTCACCAGGGAGCGGGGGGGACCCTCCTCGCCCCGGCGAGCGGCACAAAGGCCTCCGCTGCCTCCGGCCTCCTCTGCCTCCGCTGCCGGCGGCCTCAGCGCCGCTCCATGGCCCGGGGAAGGGGAGGGAAGGGTTGGAGGCAGGGCTGGAGCCGGGTGGCGAGCCGAGCAGCCGGCCCCGGTGCAGTGAGCGAGCGGCGGGCAGCCCCACACTTTTTGTTTGCCGCACATAAGCTGCCCAATGACGCGTGACAGCCCACGTCCCCTCCCTTTAACCCCTTCGGGGGCCGCCCGCTCGCTGCCGGCCCGCCCGGCCCTCACCTGGCCCCGCCGAGCGGAGGAAAAGGGGGGGCGATGGGGAGACCCCCCCGCATCCTTTTCCCAGCGGATCGGGGCTGGGGGCTCCTTCCCCGACGGCTCTCCTCCCCCCCCCGACGGCTCTGCCCCCCGGAGCCGCGGTCCCATAGGGGCAGCGCCCCCCGACGGGGCGGCCCCGGGGGTCTCCGGCAGCCCCCGGCCCTCCCCCGGCCCCCCCCGGCCCCCCGGTACCCCCTCTCCGCCCAGCCGGGGGGCTCGGGGAGCCTCGGCCGCTTCCCCCCCTCCCCGCCTGGCGTTTCGGGCTTCAGAAACCACCCAGCGACCGCGAGCGGACGAAACAAAACCCCAAACGCCCCCAAATTAAAATAGAAAATAAAAAGCCCGGGCTGAACAAAAGAAGGCACAAAGCCGTTCCCAGCGGCGAACGGAGCGCTGCTTGCAATCAGAGAGTGGGCTGATGTTTGGCTTTCAAATTCACTTATCCTCGACATAATTACGATTTTCCTTGCATTAGGATTAAAGGCTGCCTATAATATGCTTTCAACGTTTATCTTATTAATTCAACAAAACCCAGCGTCTCCCAAAACGGAGACGGACAAAACATTAAAAACACGGGAGTCTGTAAAATTCCTGTAAAATTTGGATTTAATTCCTGCTTCAGAGCCGGATTTTTTTTTTCCTTTTTCCCGTTTTTTTTTTTTTTTTTTTTTCCTCTCTCTCTTATTTTTTCTTTTAAATGCTGCAGCCCTCGCTTTGTGACATAAATTGTCCAATTGTCTCTCATTAGCAGGGGGAAAGAAAACGGACCCGTTATTTCCATCGGCGACAATTTTAAGGGCCACCACGGCACACGAAGCACTGGGCAGCCGCTGCGACACGGCGTCGGATACCGAAAATCCCCGAGACTAACGAGGACGGCCGGGGCACTTTGGGGCACTGAGGCAGCCTCGGATGCTGCCAGAAATTGGGTGCCGGGCACGGGTGCCGCTGAGCCTCGCAGAACGATGCCTTTACACGCACACCCCGCTGCCTGTGGGGTCGCCTCCCGTTTAGCCACGCTGGGGGAGCGCAGCCGGAGCCCCGCTCGCTGGAGGAGCCCAGAGCCTTTGTCTGGAGCACGGGGAGAAGCCCAAGGGCGACACGAGCAGCGCCGAAACGCAGGGATGTGGGGGCACCCGCTGCGTCTGGCTCACCCAGGGGACTCCCCAGGATTTATGAAGGGGGGGGGACAGCATAAAGGATGCTCGGAGCTGCACTGTCCCAGGCTGCGTGGCCAGGAAGCAGCCCCCTGGGGTGCCCACATGTATGGGACTGAACCAAAGCTCTCCGGGTGCCTGGAGAAACGCGTGCAGAGCGGCTGCCTTCCCCCAGGCAGCCACCGCAGCTAGGCCTCTGGCAGCACAGGCCCTTCCCCAGGGCTCCCAGGAGGGCCCCACCACCCTTGCCCCCCAGCATCTCCCGCCACCCTCCAGCCCCATCTCCCAGTTTTGGGTGCCCCCTGCGCCAATCCCCAGCCTCCTGCAGGACGCAGCTCTGTGCTCGGCTGGGGGATGCCACCGGCTCCCCGGCTGAACTTCCCCTGAACTTCTTCCTGAGCCAACACAGGACCTGCTTCCATGTATTAATGGATATTCAGCAGCGTGCTTCGGATTATTATTTTCTTTTCCCCTAGCTGGCTATGAATTCCTTCTGACTTTGTACCTCACCATTTTGCCTCTCGGCACGGTGTTTCCCCTCCTCACCCTACTTGGCAGCAGTGCCAGGGCTCGTGTAAACCCCACAAAGCTTTCACCCATTTTTACCTTCTCAGGGCAGGGGAGAGGAAAATGGGGGGACTGAGACCAGCTCCCCATCTCCAGGGGATGTGGGGTCTGGGCGTTAGGGTGTCTCTGTGGCTGTTCAAGGGGATTGTGTGACATTCATGGTGCTGAGCCCCTCCAGGGGGTGGCTGCCCCCTGGTCAGGCCTGAGCAAGAGCCCCCCAAAGTTTGGTGGGTGCAGGGAGAGCACCAGAAAGCAGGACAGACAGAGGGCAGGGCGGACGGAAAGAAGGATGCGGAGGATTTCGGCTCCATCCCTGCCACGGCGGCTCAACACAGGGTGTGTGAAGGAGCCTGCAACTTAGAAAGATTTATTTTCTCTCGTCATAAATCTCATCCCGTTGTTCCTCTGACCAACCAAGCATGATAAAGTCCTTTTCCATAAAGTATTCAGTATTAAAGCCACAAAGCTCACCCAATCAGTAGCCATCTGCTTCTCCCATAACTGCTGCTCCAGAAGCAGGGAAAAGCAGCCAGAAGAGAAAGGGCACCACTGTTAGGGCTCCGGGACAAATGAGGAGGCGCTGAATAGCGGCCGAAACCTTTAGTTTGCCTTGTATATCTGTATCTATAGAGACAGAGGAAGAAAGGAAGCATTATATTGATACAACAATTGTAAAACAAAAAAAGGAAGAGGCATCTAAAGGGCAATACAGCCGGCAGCGGCGGGCCCCACGTGAAGGGGATGCGAACAGATTTACAGAAACCTTTAATCGCGCGCCGATCAGGGGACGGAGGAGGCCGGGGAAAAGCCGCGAAGGGGCGGCAGAACACCCTGCCTTCCTCCTCATCCTCCTCCTCCTCCTCCTCCTCCCGGGCGGCAGGAGGGCAGGCTGCTTGGGAGTGCGGGGATCGGGCCCCGCTCGGGCCCCCCCGGCCGCAGCATCCCCGCGCAGGGTGAAGGCTCCCTTCCTTCCGATGGAGGGCAGGAGAGGAAAGACGAAGGCGAGGATGCTGCCGGCGGCCCCGCCGCCGTCCCGGGCAGCAAACGGCTGCAGGCTGAGCCCGAGGGGGGGGACACGGCCCCCCATGGGATGGGGAGAGGAGGAAAATCCTCGGCAGCACCACGCGTGGGCTGGGAACCCGGCCGGGGGCAGGCGGGAGGGCTGAGAGGTGCCCACGAGGATGCTCATTATTATTATTGTTGGTATTATTTTTCATGCTTTTAGGGTTTTTATCGGGAGGTAAAGCCCACAGCTGGGAGGCGGCTGTAGCCCCCATTCCCTAGGCAGCCCTGCTGGAGCTCGCCTTTCTCCCCAGACTCTTCCTCGCCTCCTTTTCCCTGTGCTCAACCTGGCGGGCACTGCTTCTGCCACCGTGGTGGCAGAGCTGGCAGCAAGTGGACTCCCTCCTCCCTCTTCCCCCCCTCATTAATTCCATAAAATTGCAGCCACTTAATGATGTTTGAACTGGGGACAGTGCTCCCTTCCCAGTGGGACCATGCAGCACCTTCCTGTCTGAGCTCAATGAGAGCACCCATCACCCCAGACGCATTTCTCTTCTCTCAGTCCCTTTTCTCCCCCTTCCCACTGTGTTAAACCAGCAGGGAAGTAAGAGCTTTTCAGCCACAATTTTTTGTGCCCTCACATCTCCTCCCTCGCAGGCCTGAGGTGCTCACCGTGCCTCACCCGTGCCTCCTAACACACAACACCCAGGCCCTGGAGCTGTAGGATTGGGAGGGAAAAAGCATCTTTTACAGCCCCTTCTCACAACAAAACCCCATTTATCTCAGTGCAAGGCTGTATTTGTTGGCCCGTTGTGCTTGCAGCCGTGTTCCCCTTCATTTCCAAGGTGTTCCTCTCATCACCCATCAAAGCCGTGCTCCCGGTTGCTATTTTCGGGCAGTGAGGTGGGAGAGGAGAGCGCTCCCGCTGCTCCTGCACGTGCGGCTTCCGCTCCCTGAGGGCTTCAAGCACAAAATGAAGCACCAGCCTCGGTCCTTTTTGGAACAGAGAGCATCTCTTCGAGCTGCCCCTCCATCCAAAACCACTTCATCTGCAGGGCTCTGTCTCTGAACTCTTTGCTTTAAGCACGAGCAAATCTCCTGCTGCAGACGTACAAAGCCGTGTCGCGCTGCCTGATACATTTCTTGGCACGTGCACATCCTAATTCCCAATACTATCATTTCTTTCCTTTTTTTTTTTTTTTTTTAAAGTTTGCTTTTCTTCGGTCGCAATGTATTATGTTTTACTGTATGTACTACTACATGCTGCTTGCACAATGTTTTGCATGATCTAATATTCTTTGTTCAAAACTGCAAAAAAATCTAAATAAAGACTATAGTGTGTCGCATCAGTATAGGCATCAGCTCGCGTTTTCTACGGCATATGGTACTTCAGAAGCCATATGTACCACTGTTTAGTGATTCTGGCAAAGAGGCGCAGAATGGTGAAATCCAACTGCCAGGATTTCTGAAAACAAATATGTAAATGCTCCAGTGCTTTTGTTATTCATAACATACCTCTAACACAGCACATACAATATGCTGTTCATTCTGTAACTAGTATACTACTAAGCTATATTTGCTTCAGTCCTCGTTTTTAAAGATTTCTTTGCTCTGTACAATTCCTCTATCCTTTCCATCCGTTAAATGAGCACTTCGAAAAGGGATTTTTTCCTATTTTATAAGATGCGCTTTTGGGGTGGGGGGCATCATATATCCATGCAAGAATCTACATGGGAACAAAGAAGCGTGTTAGTGCAGCGTCCCCTCCTTACAGCCCGTGAAACAGAGGCAAGGGAAGGGCTTGGGAACGGGCTCTGGGAAACAATAGCTGCCAGGGAAGGAAGGATTTGGGTTGAAGCATCCCTGGCAGTGCTGCCCCATCGTTCCCCTCCCAGCCACAGAAAAGCCCCTGCCCCAAGGACTTGCTCTCCCCATCCCCAAAATGGAATTTGGGGCTTGCCTTCTCCATGCAGCCCGGAGCAGAAGCAGGGACCTGTTTGTCCTCTGGTCTGTGCCAGCCAGCAGGGGGTACACGGGCTGTAAACCAAAACTTCTTGTGACAACTTGAGCAATACCTGGATTAGGAAAGGAGAAAAGTCCAGTGCTAAGTAGCAAAAAGCTCCTAGGAATCCAACAAGATTTCACAGTGCACTGGGAGCTGCCAACTTTAACTCTTATCCAGGGGTACAGGTTTGCTCTGCCTGTTTTATTGAGCGGGCCACACAAATAAAAACAGGCACCTACCACATGTGCCAGGTGAGCAGCCCGGTCTGACGGACCCACAGACATCTCAAGGGTGGTTTAGAGCTCTCCTCTGCCATCTCCATGCCAGCACCACAAGAGCTGGACTGTTTTTAAGGGATCAACATCTCCATCCATGGAATAACCCCCTTAGACTTGCTTCCTCTCGTAAACCCCCATCCCCATCATGTTGGCTCAGAGGTGGGACACATCCACACAGTGCTGGGTCTCCAAAAACAGCCCTAACAGGGGGGTTGTGCTCAGGCCCTCACCTTCCCACAACACTCACCAGTGGCAGCATTGCCCCAGCCTCACTTCAGGATCACATTCATGCCCTGCTGGGATCAGTCATGGGATGCTCAGGCGCCCACATCCTGGCTCCTGGTGGTGCCGTCCCCCTCCGCCTCACCTGGAAGCTCCTGTGGGAGCGCAGACGGGCTCCGCAGCGGCACGTTTTGGATCCAGCATCCCTGTGAGAAACTTCTGCCGTAATATTTGAGTCCTCAGATGTTCAGCCATTTGCACATACTGCGCGAGCGCCTTATTTGCATAGAATTTGTATTTGTTGGTATTCACATTTGTAGGAGAACGCATACATTAGATTAATGTCATCACAGTTTATGGAGATCATCTGTGCCACAGTAGCAGCTCGAGGCTCTGGCTGTGCTCAGGGGCCCGCAGTGGCTCCCAGGCGCTCCCACCTCCCAAAAAGGTGCGTCAGGGCCACAAGGGGCTGCAGTAAGCCACTGAGCTGAGCCCCAGCCTGCTCCACAAGGACCATCCCCTGCATGCTTTTAGCCTCATTTCACAGCAGAGCCTGGCACATCACTAGGAGGAACTCACCCCAGTGAATCAGTGTCTGTATGGGGCCACGTGGACCCATCCTCTTTGCTTCTTCAGTACCCTTTTCTACAAAGCTCCCCTCTGGGGACGCTCAGGGCTCACACCAGGTGCCTCCCTTCCTTCCTCCCACAGGGCTGTTATCGCACGCTCCTTGGCTCACCGTGGCACCTGGGTGCCCGCGCCTGCTCGACAGCTGGAAGCTGTCAGGAGCGATGCTGCTGGCACGGAGCGTTGCTGGGCTCAGTCAGATATTGTTTGTGTGGCAGATGGAAAGCCTCGCAAGAACAGCGCTGCAGCAACCGAGAGCTCATTTTCTGCGAGGAGATTTTTGTTATCCGGCCATGCTTTCATCAGGTGACTCCACATCCCAATGAGAAAGGCTTTGTTAAGACACTCCCCTTACCAAAATCATACAGTTAGGCTTTAAAGCCGAGTCACTCCTGGTGCCAGCATCACTTGGGCTTCCCCAGGAAGCCATCCAGGCCCCCAGCATGCAGAGACACTCCCCAAAAAAACACCGAGGAGGAGGATGGCACACTTCCTGATGTGCAAGGATGTGGTGACACCGGATGTCAGCCTGTGCAAAACCACATCACTTCAGGGACTGAGACACTCACATGGCTCAGCTAGTGAGAGGGATGGGTTCCCGAAGGAAAGATGATGGCTTTACGCAGTTTCCTTTGTCACAACTACCACGCACAGCCCTGTGGTGCAACTGCCTTCTTTACACTACCTTGGAGAGGTTCTCGTGGCTCTTCACTGCCATTTTGTTCTCGCCTCCCTCCAAGTGGATGGCACACCTCGGGATGCTCCCCCAAAACACAGCTGTGACCTGCTGCCTATGGGGGAAGGTGGAGGAGCTGCCCCAACCCATGCCCAAGTTAAGTGTGAAAGGAAGGAGCTCAGGCTCAGCCGTCACAAAAGCAGGGCTATCCCACCGCCCCACAAATCCCCATCCTCACTGCATGCAACCCACACTGAATATGTGGTTAAAACTCCTTTAGTACAGCATCGTATCCAAGTTTAATGCTGGCTTTATTAGACACGCATTCATTGAAGTTTTACTCCTTACAAGCAAGGAGTCATATCTTGAAAAGGACTTCAGATGTTTGAGCACTTACATCCTATTTTTCAAGGGATTTATGCACCTAGAAACCTGGAGAACAACTTCCACATCATATGTGAACTACATCATATGTGAACTCAGGCATTTCTGGAAGTGTCCTCAAAACTTCATCAACCTTGTGGCAAGCAGCTCCTTATTTTCCATTGTGCTGGTTCTTACTCTCGACCAACATCTGCCACTATGATTATGATCTCTAATGAGCTTCTAAATCACATCACAGCATTCTGCATTGATGAACTACATTCAGTAACTGTTTCCTTCTGCAAGATGTGAAACACTTCCTACAAGATGCTGAGTGCTCTCAATTCCCACAACACAAAAGGTGAGAAACTGTTTCTTAGCATGTCTTATTCAAGGAAACCTGGGGACTTGAAGAGATGCATAAGGAGATTTCAGCCTGCCTGCTTTACACGCAGGAAATTCTCAAGAATTGCACTGCAGGTGGATAAAACAAACATGGAAAAATGCCCCAGAGAAAATGCACAAGTAGCTGCAGATATTGCCTTAGCTACTGACCCCTTTCAGGTAAGTGAATCTGGGCAGACAACCAAGTGAGCCACAGATATTCAGGGCCCATCTCCCACAGCTGCCACCTTCACCTTTTCACCTTTGGGCTGGACATCAGGAAGAGGTTCTTCACCGAGAGGGTGGTCGCATACTGGAACAGGCTCCCCAGTGAAGTAGTCACTGCACCAAACCTGTCTGAATTTAAGAAGCGATTGGACTTTTTTTTGACAGGATGTGATGTATGCAATTTTTCACAGGGTAGGGACTAAGGTGATGACTCCTCATGGAGGACTCAGCTTGGTCTTTCCCCTCCGTTCATCAAGATCCCTGCAGTTCCTGAAAGGAAGCGTCAGGAAGGTTGGGTTTATAGCCATGACTTCATAGGGATATTCTTTATTTCCTGCAGATAAGGACACGTACAGCTGGTGTCTGCTGCTGAGCAGTTGCCACATCACTCTGAGTACCTGTGCTGCCCTCCTAGCCTGCCTTCTGCATCACATCTGCCATGTGACGCAGGATCCATTGGGATGAAGTGTGCTGTGCAAGGTAGAGGTGGGAGTTCTCCATCACCATGCTGCTCATGGCATGGCTGGGCTGCCGAACATTACTGTGCTGGCAGCAGGCATCCCACTAAATGCATGCACCTGCTTTGCTCCAGTCCAAGCATGAGCCAGGCTCTGCTGTCTGCAGAAAGATTTCAACCCATCCCAAAGCTGACACCCACTTTTGGTCAGGTACAACACACCTCAGTCTTCTCCATTGCCCAGGAAGATCAACTCATCATGGGTGCTGAGCATCTAGGACACATCCTCAGCAAGATGAAGCCACCCTACACTCTTCAGCCCATGGGGATGCATGATGCGCCTCTCCTAGGCAAACCCTGTGGAGCTGATGGTCTGTTCAATTAGCTTCAGCCTTATGAAGTTGTGTCATACTAAGAAAAAAAAACAATATTGATAATGAAAACAGGTGTACAAAAGCTGCAGGGTCTTCCTGACACAGGTAAAAATCACTGTGGTCAGCGTAAAAAGGGGACAACTGAGACAGCAGAACAGACCACCCATCCCATGTGAACCCAGCTCAACTCTAACACCCTCCTGCTCCCACCCCAAATGTGAGACCCCCATTTCTTCAGGTCTGTGCACACCCAGCACCTACCCACCACCATGACACATTGCTGGGGTTGCAGCCATCTCCAAGGGTTCTCACCAAGTCAGGAGCAGGAAAGCCTAAATAAGCAAACAGAAAAACAAGGAGGAAAAAAAAAGGCAATGCTCCCAAGCAGCAAGGGCAGGGCACACACACCACGGCATGCCAGCGCTGCGAGGCATCTCTGCTTACACCTGGGTGCACAGCCCAGGTGAGTGCCCTGTGACTCAGCACCACCCCAGGAAATGAGTTACAAGCGAGTTAGAGTCCATCGTGTTTGCACAGCCTCAGCACGCACTAAAGCGCCGCCCAGTCTCAGGGTGATTCATGAAAAACGTTCTTTGCTACGTGAGTCTTGTAGTAAAGAAGGAAAGCTGCTCCCATTCAATCAAGTCCACTTCGTACAAGTCCCAACCACCTCCCTCCCATCTGAAGACCAGCGGGGTATCACCAGCACCCACTTCTCCTCCTGACAGCCAGGGAGCTGCCACAGGAGCAGCCAGCATCGCTCCCACGGCAAAAGCCCCTGACCCAGCTGAAAAAGGCTCTCACAAGCCCGCTTCCTTCCCAGCCAGCTGCCGACGGTGGATGCAAAGGAAAGACTGACCACAGTAGAAACCCCAGCCTCTTTCGTAACCTTCGGTTTTCCTCAGGCACATCCTTTACAGGGCTTGACTGCAGCTTCACACGAGCTAACGGACTCCTGGTTTCACTGAAAGAACTTCATTAACCTGAAAACAGTCCAGGCAGCACCATGTGCAGGTTCACGATTACATGCTTCGGCTATGCTTTTAAATGCCCCAAACTCCTCTAATCATTCAGGTAGGGGAAGGTTTTACACCACTGCTAGTCAAGCCTCCTGCTCCAAACCCGGTAAATACCCAATTCAGACCCAAACTCTGGACTTGGACCACTCAAACCTCAAATGCATCCAAGGATGCAGATGGCACAGCCACTGTCCTGTCCCCACAGCAACCAGCCACCTCCACAGCTTCGTGCCATGGCTCTTCAAGGGAAGGAGCCCAGGCTGGAGCCACCACCCCTCCTCTCCTGTTCCATGGGATGCCAGCTCTTACCTACAAGCAGTGCTCCATAAAACCTCCACAAAAGGTCCAGTATCTCCCTGTTTGCTCCTCCTGGTGCTACACAGCCCAACCTCCTCCTCCTGCAGCTTTCTCTCCTCTGTCTTGACCACCACAGGGTCACATTCACTCCACACGAGGTATTCTTTGGGGCAGCGCAAGTCCCTCCAGCAGCAGCTTCTCCCCCTGCCACAGGGACAGCCACTGCCGCCACCAGCTGAGCTGCAGGAGCATGGCTCTCCCCCCCTACCTGCAGCACACCCCCATGATGACACCCAGGTGCTCACATTTGGGCCCTTATAATGACAGGCCTGCAACCAGGGAACAGCCAGCAGCTGTTACGGGCTGCAGGTGTCCCCAGCAGCAAGCGAGAGAAGGGACCTCCATGAGAGGACAACAGGCTCTGGATGAAAGGACAAACGAGCAAATCCTACAAGGGGCTGCAGGGGGCAGGAAGGGGAGAAATCATGAGAAAAAAAAAGAAAAAGTAATGCCAAAAAAATGCAAGATGCTTTCTTAAAACTGCACATGAGAAAAAAAAATAAAGTCAGAAAGTCCCTTCCAACCCTTTCAAAGCCCCTGCTTACACAAGGTGTTTGGGCACGGCGTGTCACACCACCGACCTGCAGGGCATCGCTTGCAAGTGCAGCGTGCTCCTGCTTTGGGTCCAGCACCAGCTCACCTGCACTGGGCCATGTTTTTGAGGAGACACACAGGACTCTGGCAACACACAGTGCTCGCACAGGGCTGAATTTCCCAAATGTGGGTGGCGGGAGAAGGCTTTCTGCATGCGGGCTGCTTGGTGGTGCCTGCCGCTGGCGCTCAGCTCAGGGCTCTCCGTGACTGCGGCTCGACAGTGATTGCATGCCGGAAGAGCGTTGCACAGATGACTTCACGAAACAAAATTAGGAGTCATACATAAGAGAGGACATTGCCACAGCTCTGGCGTAATTAGGAGCCATCATCATCAAGCACAGGAAATTGGCACATCTGCTTTTTCAGGCTGTTGGTCCGACGGTGGCTCGCGCGCGGTGTCAGGGGGAGCTCTGCTGCAGCCTGCGAGCCCTGCAAAGCTGTCTTTGCACAAATATTTGCACGGCCCCCTCCCTAAAACAGCAGTATAAGCAGTTCTTCCATCATTTATCCTTCCAGTTGTTATGTTCCCTTTCTCTCCCTAGGCCCTAGAAGGGAACATTGACTTGACAGTGTCATGTTCTCTTTCTCCTCTCCAGCCCCGAAGAGGTCAGGCTAGATAAACACCAGTCACTTTTTAATCAGGATAACCCCGAACAGAACAAAAGTTACATTCTTGTCTGGATGTTCCGCAGAAGGGGCTTGCTCCTTCCCCTTAGCATCAAGTGACGAAACCATAGCAAATTTGGTGGCTGCAGAATCAAGACACTTCACTTTTTCTTTTCTTTTCTCTCCCTTTGGGTACCTACCTGGGGATCTGTAGGATCCCATCCTTTGATGGGATACGCCCAGCTCCCCTCAGGGAGAACTGCTGCCTGCTTCATTCCCCGTCTCCTCCGGCTGTGCCGTTGTTTCCCGAGAAGACCAAACAGGGTCACTGCAACCCTAGAGTTGTGCTGAAATCCCATCCAAAGTGATCCTTTGGTGCTGCTCCAAGCCAGCGGCTGCTTCCGGCACTGAGTTTGATGTTTTCCATCACGTGTTTTTTTTTTTTTGCTGTACCAGGCCAGGGCTGACTTATTTTGACTCTGTGATGGTTTGCACCAGGACAACACACCTTTCTGTCTTTCTTCTCAGTCCCTCTGCTTGCCTGAGTGTAGTGGGAACAAAGAGCACTGGAGAAGGTGCCGTGTGTCCCAGTGCAGTGACAGCCAGCAGAGCATTATGCTGAAAACCAGGAGAGCTTCTCTGCCTTTGCTGAGACCAGGAACGAGCACCGATTATCATCCCTGGCTCACCTGGGCAGCTAGAGGCCCCATGTGCAGATACTAGTTGCAGAGCTCTGTTCTCACATGCATAGCATCTCTTATCCACTGGATTGGTAACGTTCAGATTTCCTAGTTTTCAGAGTTTAAAGTTGTTGTTTTTCCTGTGTTTTTCAGTGTACTTTTGGTAGGTATCACAAATGGTTTCATTATGTCAGAAAGGAATGATTATTCAGGAATTCTGAGCTTGCATAATTCCCAGATTTGTCTAGACAGATATTTTCCATCTGGATGATACATGCAACACCGCACTAACATGAGTTCCTGTGTTACTTAATGCTGGCCTTTTTATTTATTCATTTATACACTAGCGTGCAGAACGCACACAGACCATTGGGCTACATCTGTACAGGGGAAAAAGGATTTGTTTGGCTAATCCTCCAGCAGGCAGCTCCTCTGTGACTACCACGGATTGTAGGAGTGCTGGACTTGCAGTGGCTTCTCTTTCCCTTTGCAAAGAGTGAGATGTGGTGTTGTCGGCCATGGCAGCTCGAAGTACCTGGGAGAGCCCCTGACCGTGGCAGTGTGACAAATCCGGACCTCCATTGGAAAGTATATTTGATTAATCAGAACTGCAGCCACACACACACAAGTTTAATCTTTCCCAGACCGAATTTTGGCAGCCATTGAGCATCCTGCAGAAAGCAGCTCTGTCTCACAGAGGTTGTGCCGAGGTTCCCTGCTCCAGAATTGAACTTAATGAGCAGCAAAGTCCTGCCCACCCTTTGTCCTCTATAGGGAAGGCAGTGTGTGGGGTCACCAACCCTCTGCTTGACTTGGCAGAGCCCGATGGCCCTCTCCCCTCCCGTTGTGCTCACCTCCCCATGGTGAATTATTTTCCACCATGGGAAATGCTTCTGAAACATGCCAAGCTCGGTTTGGCACAAACACGGCTCACCTGAGATCTTCCCAAGCAGCGTGGGGCAAAGAGAAGGTGTGGGTGGGTGGGCAGTAAGGGAGAACACATGGGGAACCTGTCTGCGAGTGCTGAGGAAAATGAAAGTGGACGAAGCAGCGCACAGAGCAAACAGGTGGCTCGCCTGGTGTCAGTACAGAGGTCTCCTGGTGCTGCCAAGAGCATCAGGGACCTCTCCCTGCTGCTACACCACCTTCTCCTCCACCTTGTCACAGGACTGAACTCCTGTCCAGCTCCCTGGGTATCAGCACAGATCTCCCCTGGCACCGGAGGCGGCAGCAGGAGGCTCCAGCTGAAGCCCTGTCTCCACAAGCCTTTTCTTTCTGGCGGCTCTGTATATAAACAGTTGTCTGGGCAGCCACATTTTTCTGCTCTGCGCTCCCTGCCCGAGTATTTGCATAGTGAGAAATGCGAAGGGGTAAAGCACACGACTGGATTTTGCTCAGCCCCTAAGGGTTCCTGTTGTGGTGGAGGAGGAAGGGTAAGAGGCAGGAGAGACACAGTGGTCTGATGAGTTCTGAGAATTGGGCGAGGAGGCCACATAAATCCAAATAAAGCCAAGGACATGTAAATATCCACAGGCTACTACCCTGTGCTTCCCTGCCTATCTCTGTCTCATCTAACCCTTCCAGCAAAACAGGCTTGATTTATCTGCAACTTCAGCACAAACCACAGACCAAAAGAGGAATTCACACACTTGGAAACTGGGAAAGAGCAAACCCTGGCTGTCACCCACCTCTGACTGGCAGGGTCGTTCTCTGTGCGAGCAGCTGGTCACATGCAGCTGAAATAAAATTTCCAACAGCTGGATAATGTGACACACACTCCCGCGGCTCAGGGCGGGCTCATGCAGATCTGGAAACTGAAGCTCAGCCTTGTTTTGGTGACCCTCACCACGCCGTGCTGGATTCGAGGCATCCGCAGAGAGAGGGAGAGGCCAGCGCTGCTCGGCCTTTCTTAAAAGTAGCGGATTTGCAGCCTTTGCTTTTGCTGAGTCTTTGGCAAAGCACAGGCGGCTCAGCCCTTAATCTTCTGTGTTTTGAACATTCACGGGAACTGTAAAATGCAGTTTACTCGCCCTTTAGCCTTGCTAGCTCAGAAACATGAGAACTTCATGAGCCAGATCTTCAGTTGATGTCAATCAGTGTTGGTCCACGGACTTTGGTGAAATTTCCAGCTTACCTCACACCAGGGCTCAGGTTTGTGTTCCGATTGGCACAGAGATGGCATTCTGACACGGCCGTGTCAGGGCAGAGCACCGTGCCCATGAGGAAGATCTCCATCAAGCCACCTCTGACTGCAGGTTTCCCAGTTCCTCTTGCAGAGGGAAGAGGCTTCAGGTCCTTTTCGGAGCAGGCCACGTGCCTGATTCACCTGTGAGGCCTGTGAGAGGCACACGATCCTTGTTAGGTCACTGTCTCAGTTAAAAAACATCAATAAAGTGGTTGTGCTCACGCAGATGAAGGTTCTGGTCACAAAGCTGCTCCAGTGCAGTACAGGGTGGGACTGGATTCTAGGTGCATGTAACTTCTGTAGTTCACACGCTTTTTTCTCAGGCTCTGTTCAATCCTGCCATTCTGACTTCCTCTTGTGGATTAGCCCTAGTAGGCAGCCACACCAAATCACTGCTCGTTTCCTTCCCCCCTAAGGGGATGGAGGAACAAGAGAGGAAGGGCAAACGTGAGAAAACGTGGGCTCAGATTAAATTTGTGAGGGAAATGTAGAAGAAGAGAAAAAGAAAACAAAGACAAGTGATGCAAATGCAACCACTCACCACCTCCCAAGGGTAGAGGGATGCCCAGCCAGTTCCCAAGCAAAGGACGGTCAGCGTCCCTAACTCCTCTCTTTTCCCTTTTTATTGCTGAGTGTAACGCTGTTTGGCATGAAACACCTTTTTGGTTAGTTCGGGCCTTCTGCTGGCTTGTGTCCCCTACCAGTCTCTGCACTCCTCATTTCACTCTTTCTGTAGGGAATCATACTCATTTAAAGACCAAGGTTGTTCCTATGTCTGCAGCAGGGAAACAGAAAATACTTGTTTGATCTCACAGTAGTGGAACTGTGTTGCGATCCAATTTAGCAAGAAAAGACTTTAGAATTCTGTGCGGCGTCCTGTCGTTCCAACAATCAATTCAGCGTGGGAAACCTGTTTGTTAGAAGTGACAAGGAGAAGATGGATGTTAGAGATATCAACTTTGCCAGCTTATCGCTGCCGTGACTGACACGGGATTCTTCTTGTGTTTTGTCACGCATGAACAAGAAAGATGTCGACTCAGAGATGGAGGCTCCATGAGGATAACAAATACCAGTCCACCACACCGCAAGTTTTTCTCACCCAGCAAGCCAGCTGGATTCTCCCAAGCTGCGTGCCAGCCATACCCGCAGTAAAGCAGAGGTTCTGTCACAGAAGCTTGCAGTACGATGTGCTTCTCTAATAGGGACACAGCTCGAGGTCACGGTCACGCTTGGGTGTGCTCCCAGCAGCCCTGAAACACAGGCCAGGAGCACTCGGCTGCAGCACCCCTCTTACACGTCTGAAGAGGCTAATTCCCCCCGGTCCCATCTGTGTTCCCTGCGTACCAGGCCTCCTGCAACCCCATAAAACATTAATAAAAGCCACAATGACGTGACAGCTTACTGCCAGTCACAAACCCATATTGATTCCTGAATAATTCATTTGGCAGAGGATGGGGCAGAAAAAGGTAATTTCTGGGGGATTTTTGTCTTGGTAAACTGCTCACCCTGTGGCCAGTTCCACCGCAAGCCATTTGTTTCAGGAGACTGTCCAATTCTGAAGGAAACTTGTATTTTCTTGTAAGGCATTGGGCACCTCTGACCCATGTTTTATCTTGCCACAGTTGGACAGCCTTACTGATTCATTGCTCCCATGGCTGATATCGTGGTAGAAGACACATTTTTGGTAAATTTGAGAGCTCTGGGATGTATTACTTGGCTAGAAAAACATAGCTTAATGCATGGTGAGGAAGAATGCCCTGCCTAGCCCTAAGCTTGAAGTCTCGTGAGTTCTCCTGAAGTCTCTGGCGCTGGAGAGCCCCACACCTTCAGCTTCCCTGCATCGTAGCTGTGAAAGCAGCCCACTGGAAATTAAAGCCACTTGGATCAGATGCTGTTAAAACAAAATGGTGAACAAAAGAAAAACCAACTTTATTTGAAATCCTGTCAATCACTCGTCACATAGTGCTTGTGGCGAAAACTCCATGCAGGAAACAAAGAACTAGAGGCTAGACATTTATTTTTAACTGGGGAGATAATTTTGGTCTATGCAGCTCGTGGCTAGAATTTTTCATCAGTGAAAACTCACGCATCTTTTTAGCCTTCAGATAATATTTTAAGATTATAAAGCATATTTGAACTTCCTGCGAAAACCTGAGGCCCCAGATGGCAAACTCTGAAAAGATAATATTCTTGCAGCATGAAGTGACGCTTTCCACAGTGCCTCATGTTCGCTGCGAAGGATCCAGCTTATGCTTCAGACCAAATGCCTGCTCTATATTTAGCACGGCAGAGTCTATTGTGAAGCGGTGCAGTTTGGTGGTTACCACGTGCGCAGTCCCAGAGCAACAGTTTGGGTCTGTCAGAGCCGGTTCCTGAAAGGAGAAAATGGTTAACGCGCATGGATGTAACACGACTTGGAACAGCTTTTGGTGGATTTTGGGGGGGAGAAAAAGAACTTGAGCGGTCTTTGAGCTGGCAAAGTGCTTACAAAGGGAAGCAGTGATCTAAAAATAAGAACAATAGTTTAAAAAGACACAACGCGAGGAGGCCGTCGGCTCAGCCTCCTCGGAGGGCGGCAGGCTCGCACGGGCTGAGCTCGGCGTCCCGGCCTTCAGGGGGCTGCCGGGGGGCCCGGGGAGCCCCGGCTGCGCCTCGCTTCTGAGTTTGCACCGCCCGAGGGGAATGCGAGCCCCGTGGCGTGTGGCAAGCGCCTCGCTCGGCTCTCAAACTTGCCTCAGAGAGCCGGCAGGGCAGCGCCTGAGGGGAGGGCACGGCACGGCCGAGCCGGGCGGGGAGGCGCCTGCGGCGGAGCCGGGTCGCCCTGCTCGGGGCTACGGGCGGCCAACGGGGCCGGGGAGCGGGGGGGCGGTGAGGGAGGCGGGCCGAGCCCGCCCGGCCCCGGCCCCCGCCGCTGACGGGCGGGGAAGGGCCGGGCCGGGCCGGGCCGGGCGAGCAGCGGCGGCGGCGGGCGAGGGGCGGCCACTCGAGCAGCGCCCGCGCCCGCTGAGCGGCAGCACGGCCGCGCCGGGCCCCCGCGTCCCCTCGCCGCCGCCCCGAGGCCCCATGGCGGGGCTCTCGCTGCCGCCGCCGCCGCCGCTGCTGCTGTCGCTGCTGCTGCTGCTGCTCCCGCCCGCCGCCGCCTCCCCGGCCCCGGAGCAGCCGTCGTGCCACGGCGCCTTCGACCTGTACTTCGTGCTGGACAAGTAAGGGCTGCGCGGGGGGCTGAGGGGGCGGCGAGCGGGGCTAGCGGTCGCCTCAGCGGGCTAACGGCCACCCACAGGGAGCTAACGGTCAGCGCGCGGGGCTCGCCTCAGCGGGCTAACGGTCCCCACGCCGCGCTCAGCCGCCGCCGCCGCGCCGGGCTAACGGTCGCCGCGCGCCACCGTCGTGTTTGTTTTATTATTATTATTTATTATTTTATTATTGTTTTTGTTTTTTGTGAGGTAAAAAGGCGTTTTCCGAGTAAAAAAAAAGTGCCGGCGGCGGCCGTTTTTCGGGCAGCTGCCGCCCCTCCCCCGCCGCAGCTGCCGGCGGTGGGGTTTGTGGCAGGGAAGTTTGCGGCGGCCGGGTTCGGCTGCTGCTCGCTGCCCCGACGGGAAACGGACCCAAAACCGCTCCCGGGAACCTCCAGGGGGGTCCTGAGGGGAGCAAACAGTCCTGGGGGGCTGGGTGTCGCTGGAAATGCCCCTTTCCTCCCCCTCCTTTCCGTAACTAAGGCCTACGACTCACACGCTTCTGCTTTTCTTTCCAGGTCTGGGAGCGTAGCGCAGAACTGGCACGAGATATTTGATTTTGTGCATCAACTGACGGAAAGATTTGTGAGGTGCGTTTTGTTCCCTGCAGTGTCTCTCATTCTGGGATAGCTTGAGAAAGCCCACGTTTTCGTAAGCTCGGTAGATCCCTCTCACAAACATGTTAAGAGTTTGGCTTCTAATGCCCTGATTGCGAGAAAATCTTGGAAACTTTCCCTTAATTTTCTCATGTTTGGAACTCAGTAAAAAGGCGATAGTAAGCATCTTTAAACACTTAAGTCTCTCAAAGTACTTTGAGGGGTGAATACCTCTTTTTCTGCTCTTATTTTTCCCCGAACCACAGGGAAATACTTCTCATACATATTTTTGCCTGAACCACAGGGAGATACTTCTCATACAGCATTTCATGTATACTGCTTTTAGAGATCTAGATGAAGATAGCAATCTGATTACACCTCTGTGTGTGCATGTAAATGTGTGGCGCAGGTGAAAAATGGGGAAGTATCTTTCAAGCTCAGAAAAATACACAGGAAGTTTGTGCCTTGGTAACAGTGTATGTGTCATACGAACATGTAATCAACTTTATGTTTAACTGGCTCGCAGTACTGTCTGGCAAGTAGTGGTGCTGCAGAAATGGCTGTTGTAAACACTGGCTAACTGTACAAACAGCTGAGGGTGACTGGGTTGTAGCATCCTGCTTTAAAAAAAAAAAAAGTGAAACAAAGAAAACCTCCAAAAATATGGAGACAGATGTGGCAGTTTTTGCTCTGGAAAAAGAAATTCAGCAAGCACTTATAATCTTGGCTTGCTAATAATGAGATACAAATAGGCTTGCATAATTTAATACAGTGCCTACATCCATCATCTGTAAAGCAAGTCTCATGTTAATCAAATGGCTCACATGAGCTTTTGAAAGTTATTTTGTAAAGTTTATAAGAAAAAAGAATAGAGCCTGGGGACACTGTAGCACCACTTCTTTTTCAACAACCACTGAAAAATACATCTGTCCCCACTAAAAGAGTGGTGCTTGTCTGGTATAAATCCTTCCATTCACCATCTTTTGCAGCCAAATTAGAATGCCCTCTGCAACAGTTGTTGTGTAGTGGTCTGGCTGCATTATCTAAAATAATTTAGTTGGTAAGTTATTGAGCTGACCTTACACATGAAAGGAGTGTTAACAGCAGTGCAGAGACAGACAACCTAACCTCAGAGCATCTGCACACTCAACCTTATGTGGCACTAAGCCTTCACAGAAGGACCAACCATCGGTTAGCTCCTGTGGGAGCCTGAGCAGTTCATACTGTGCCCTCTGAGAACTGATAGGGCCTTTGTGCCCCCTTCAGGCCTCAGTACACTTTTAAACAGGGTACAGAGTCAACCCTGCTCTTTCTTAAATTGAAAAGGTGTGGGCAGAACCACAGGGAACCATTTGGTAGCAGGTTGCTTCAGTCCGCACCTAAAGTTTTCATCTGAAGAATTATTTCACAGCTGTGTGACCTGTGTGCATCTGCTCACCAGTTTGGCTCATCTGTTGCATACATGTTTCAGTAGTAGCTCTGTTGCTGCCCTCCTCCATCATCCTGGAGTCCAAGTGCTGGGAACACAAAACAGAAATGGGGTGTCTTGCAAAGAGGACAGATTCATGGTTAGTTAGAGGACAGTTCAAGTTAGTTAAGTAGTAACTTTGACGTTTCTACTTGTAGAGGGTTGCATCTCAAAGAGGGAAGTCTGGCATTGCTTGGGCTAGATAGATAGTGATCTAATGCAGAGGTGGGGATTTCAGCTGTTTGTTTGGCAGCTGTTTGTGGCAACTAAGACAACTGATAAACCCACAACTTAGATTACAATTACATTTAGAGCATCTCAGATATTTTTTTTTAATATCCAGTACCTCAATAGCCTACAAGACTGGATCTTAAATCCAAGTTGTGAGTGGCCAAAGGTTTTCCCAGAACTTTTATTTCCGTGATGTCAATAATTTTAAGTTGCATCACTGACACAAAATAACTGAAAATGCATAGTCATTTATCTTTACAAGTGTTGTCTTTTACTAATATTAACCCAATAAATCAGTGCTGATACACATATATCATGAATTATAAAATTTACCAAATATCTTGTCATGAATATAAATTCAAGGCAGGTAGGATGGATGTTAATACTTACCTTAGGGAAGTTACTGTCTTGGCCTTCCAGAACATCAGTTCTTAAGAGATGCATTTTTCCACTGACAGTTGGAGTTAACTCCTCTTAGTCTTACTAAGAGACAAGTGGGGTTCTCAAAAATAATAATAATAATAAAAGATATAATTCCTTATTAAAAAGTAATTTCATACAGGATTGCTTTGTACAATGACATTTCCCTGGATGATTTTACAGATGTTGATCGCAAGTGGCACAACTCTATGTCAGAGACAAACATCCTAATTCTGAAAGAGTTTGTCATGCCACTTGACTAGAGCTGAAAAAGCCAGACAGTGCTGCTGCTTTAATTCTGGTGATTTTATGACCTAAAAGCATAGTTGGAAATATACTTTGTACTGAGATCAAACTTTAAGAAGGGGTAACTAACTTGTGCATGTGTCCATGTTTACTGCCCTGGAGCAAGGGTGCACTGTAAGCGCATAGCCCTAACTTATTTTTACACCAGCAAGTGATGATGAAAACATCTTTTATACTTTGGTAGATAATCAAATTGTATGTAGATTGTAGATTGTTTGGTAAACAATCCATGAATTTCACATTCAGTTGGGTCACACGAGTTCTTAACTCTTAAGTTCAGCATGTGTTGATTTGGAGTTCAGTCAGGAGGAAGAGAAAAATAATTCTAATTCTGCTACTTCATTCTCAATGCATGCCTGGAAAAGGAAGTGAAATGGGCAGAAACCCTTCAGTTCCTTTCTTGTTCTTGTTTTCTAGTTCAAAAGTGTGTTCTTTGGAAGTTAGAGGATAAAGACATTAGTAATAAATGAGTACATGAATGGAATGATGTGCATGTGTACATTTCATTTGTCTAAACTGTTGTTTTTTTCTTTTCTTTCCCCTTTTAAAAGCCCCAAGATGAGATTATCCTTTATCGTGTTTTCCTCCCAGGCACAAGTCATTATGCCATTAACTGGAGACAGGTTAGTGCACTGCTTTTTTTTAATTCCCATCTCCCTCTCCCCACCAAGAGCTCTTATTAAATCAGAGGAACAGTCACAGATACTGAACAATAACCGATACCTTTAAGTGGTGGTCAGTCACGTGGCCTCGGTGTAGAGATGGATTTAATTTTGTGAACATCTCAATGGAAAGCCTGGTAAAAGGGAAAAGGAGAGGGATGAGAAAAATTCTTGATGTGAATTCTGCTGCTGCTTTGCACACCAACTATGAGTTGATGGTTTTTCATCTCTTGCATGACTCTGCACCTTCCTTGACACAACAGGAGAAATTACTTTTGCATATACTTTTATAAAGCAAGCTCTTTAGATAAAAGTTTCCAATGTTTATGTCCAGGTAAAGCACACAATAGTAAATTAATGTTTCCCATTATCTCATATTGTCTATGTTCTAATGATGACTTCAAAAACAGTTTTAGATGGTAGAGTTTGTGCCACTTGAAAGATGAGAGATCTTTGTGACACCATGGACGTGTCTTGAGGTACCTGACATCTTCCCTTCTGTTGATGTTTTTAGGGGCAATGGAATGCAAGGCTACTCACTCTGATTTCAAGAAGTGATGATTAGCAGCTACGACAGGTCAGGGATAGGTGTTGGGGAAACAGCAGCAAAAAAATCAGGTAGAGGAGAGATTGTTGCAAAATTAACTACCGAAACCACAGGAACTGGGAACTATATTGGGGAATCCCTTCTTTCAGCAGAGGACAGTTGCAGTACCCTCAAATCACCTGGGTCCTTCAGAAATCCTTTCAGCCCTGTCAAAACAACACACCCTTACTGTCTCCCTTCTGTCCAGAAGCCAAGCACTATGAACAACTTTTTGGATTTGGAACATTTGGATAAATCATTTACAAATCATATTAACGAACTGTGGCAGGGTGGAAGTGAGGTAGTCCTTCCTTTCTGTTTCCTTTAGTGGAATTGATACAAAACATGATGTGTCCTTTTCACTCAGTTTTGTTTTTTTTTTTTAGTAAAGGATACATAATAGCAAGTACAACACTGAAGAGAACTGACCTTGGCAACAGACAAATGTCTCGCCCTATAGTAAAGGAGGCTGACATTCTAGAAGTAGACTGTCTGAGGACACAGTTCCAAGCCCCTACCTGTTCAAGCACTTCAAAAAGTGGTCTGACTTGAGAACAGCTAAGTGCTCACGCCCCAGCCTGCACTTGGATGCTGGAGCTGCTCTCTGCAAGGAGAGACAAGGTTATAAACCATTTTTCCAGATGGCTTGAGAGAGTTCAGAAGAGGACATTTAAGCCTGTTCCAAGGACTGCTCAAGTCAATGAGACCCTTTCTCTCGATTTCAATAGGCTCTCAATCCCTGTTAGTAGTCTATTCCTTATCAAACTCAGAGTCAGCATTGATACCACACAGAGCACTTGGACAGAGCTCTGGAATTGTGCCACATGAGCACAAGTGCCTTTTTTATCGTTGTGTGCCCATGGCGCGCTTCAGGCTGTGGAAAGAATCAAGTGTTTCTTGGAAATCTAGTTTAAAGCATAGAAAGAACCCATTTACTCTCTTGTGGATTCCTCTGAAGGACTTTTCTTAAATACAAGGTTTGCCAATTGTTTTGAGCATGTTTAGGAGGAACTAAAAGGAAGGTGGAGGGGAGACAACAGTAACTGTGACCTGACCCTATCTACATGAATAAGAACGGATAGATAGAGCTGGAACAGCTGTTACTTTCAATATTGAAGTAGTCAATGGTTAAAAATGACTTACAATTTTAACTCCCATTGTTCTGAACAGGAGGTGAGCAGGCTAAGTACAGCACGGTATCAGGGATGGGTGTTCGTGATTATGGGATGTTCCAGCCTTGTTAGTTTACGTGCATTTTAGCTTTGCCAGGATGTTTTTCCCCACACTCACTTGCTAATTCACCAATTAGCAATTTGTGAAACCACAACTCATTCCCAGCAGTTAGTTCAAAGTAGGGAGATCTTTTTTGTTTAAAAAAACAAAGCATTCTAATTGTTTGCACAAAGTGATTGCTGCTTTTTCCTATATAATAAAGATGTGGATATAAAGAAACCCACACCACAGTGCTAACGCCCCTGCATTGCCAAATATTTTTGGGACTATGTAAACAACTGTGCAAAGAGAAGTCACTGATAACCACAGTACACACAATGCTGTGACAAATACTTGGAATAAAAGTAACACCCAAATGGAAACTACTGTTGTAGAGATGCTCGTTCCCCAGTGAAGTTTGTCTGCAAACTGTATACAGACCGATAAACAAAGATTTGTGCATTCACATTCGGGGCTCAGCTATGCTACCACTTTTAAAAAGAAAGCTGCTCAGAAAAGCAGTTACGCTGGCAAAGGTCGATGTCTTCTGCATTCTCTTCTAGCCAGCTGTATGCTGGCCAGCAGAATTTCAGGTTTCTGTAAGCCCGATTCTGTAGCACGTGGTTGGTATCCATAGCCAGAACTAGCTGTGCTGATTCTGTGGGATATAAAGAAAGATTATGTTCCTGAAAGTGGAAAAATTGGACCCTTAAGTACCTGATGCATTACCAGCTGCACCCTACCGTGCTTGTCCACAGCCTGATGGAGTTCATTCCTTTGCTGCCCTTTGGTGCTGTTTTCTATTCAAACACATGCAGGAGTCCTACAATTTGAAGCAGAATGATTATTATTGTTGTATCTAGCTCTCCAGTATTTAAGTAAATCTGAATTCTGGATCATGCTCAGATAAAGGAAGGTTGCTACATTTTAATTTACATTAAATTGATTTATTTGTTTGCAAAGCTGGGCTGCATTGTAATCGCTCTTTACTAAATGGTCTGGTTTAACTTCTAAATGTAGTTCTGCAGCACCCTTGGGGCACGGAAGGTAGGAGACGAGTTTGCTGTAGACTTTGGCCCAGGCAGGGAGCGGTGTTTGTAGACAGGCCCACGTGCCTCCCAGAGGAGTTGGCACAGCCTCCCACACAGCAAACAAAGCCTCTCCAGCTGGAGTGTGTAATGCTGGCATAAGGTCCTGCTTGCTGAGACAGAGCACAGCAGAGGTCCCCAAAGGGCATGGCTCAGCCCGGCACCTCTCCTGATTTCAGCTGGTCTGGGCTGGGCTCTTCCCCACAGCCCCTGCTCACACAAGTTCACAAGAGAATCCAAAAGAACCCTTGGATCAAAATGACAAAGTGCTTATAGCAATGGTTGCATTTGCCTGCCTGCTACTAGAAGCATTATCTGAAGTAGCTGCAAAGTTTATAAGAGAGAACAGACAGGGTATGTAAAACAAATTAAATGTGCCTTTTCTAAAAGACAGAGGTGTGATGCAGCACATATGCCAAATGGGGAAGAGATATTAAAATTGTGATTGTTCAGCCCAAACACAGACAGGCTGCAAGTTGCTGATTTTGTTTTGCCTTTTCCACCTCCCTCCCTTGTCTGACTTAAACCACGAAGCCAAAGGCAATCCAGCCTTTATTACCATTATTGAATTGTAGTGCAGTGGTGTCCAGACACCCAGGCTGAGGTCATGGTTCTGTTATTTCAGTACAGATGAGCTTCATATAAAACCAGACCTTCTCCGCAGAGTTTTGTGGCTACAGCAACTCATTACCGAAACTAGGGAGAAGAGAATTCTGAGAGCACTGCAGAGCAAGAAAGAGGGCTTCCAAGTACTACAGCTGGCTGAGTAGAGGGTCCTGTTACTGCAGGGGTTCAGGCAGAGATGAGCTCCTGTGCCCTCCCTCCAAACCTTCTGGGTGTGAGTTTTGGTGTGACTCGGCTGATCTGTTTTGATGCTTGTTAGGGGGCGGTCTGCTTGGGCTGTAAGTCCTGCATTCGCCTTGTGACAGCCAGAGCAGGGCTTGCTCCTACCTGACCCTCCCAAGGCAGGGGTGGAGCTTCCCTGTGTCTGGCTGGGCTGATCTGGTAACACGTGCCCCAAAAAGGGATGGTGACTGATTAAGTTGCAGCTAAAAAAGCTGCTGCTGCCAAAGATTTTCCTGGAACCCCTTGTAGGCAGAGGCCTGGAAACACCAGAGATTTCTGTGTGGCTGGGTCACAAGACATTTTAGATAAATAAAACTGAACTGATTGTACAAAAGCTATTTTTGCAAAATGAAATCTGTTTCAGAAAACTGGGACTTGAGTTGCTGCTTGTTTCTTGGCAGCAGAACGCTAACGCCTGTGATGTGCTGCCACTCATCCTGGCAAGCACTAAGTATGTGGTTTATAATCTGCGTTCATACATAATCAGTTTCAAGTTGTTTCTATAGATGCTGAATATAAAATATTTGGATCAAACAGATTGTATTATCTTACATAACTTGTTCTTCTCCATACATTCAATGTGACATTTTTTATTTTTATTTTTTAATTGTATCAGTTGATCCTGTGATTGGGAGCTTATTGCAGCTAGGGATTGTACTTTGGAACAGAGCTTCTAAACATAGAGGAACCCCATCAGCGGAACAAATGCCTAGTGGGTGGCATTCAGGCAGACCGGCATATGCATTCTTTCTCATTTTGCTTGCCTTAAGGAAAGCTTTCATGCATCCTGCAATGTATTTTCCCTCTGTCTCCTCACCCCTGCTTATTTCCTCATTGTCACCTATATTTATTCTATATGCTCTGCCCCACGTCATGTCTTTACTTAGCTGTTTTTTGCTTGTTTGTTTGTTTGTTTTCTCCCCCCCCAGGGTAACTTTCCATGGGTTGAGTGGAACTTTAAGAATTAAGAACTTCCAGATTTAGTTGGAAAAAATCTTTAACACTATCCTTACTGCTACTCCCTTTCCTTAGATAAAAGAGGTGTCCCACAAATGCTGCTTTTGCCTATCAATACTAATTTTTTAAGGCAGAAGAACTTAATTATTGCAGTTCTCTCCTACCCTATTAAATAGCCACAGACTAACCAGGATGATTTATTTAACTAGAAATATAACTGCTATTTTAAGGGATTTCCTTTTCTAATTGCAGCATGATCAGAAGTGAAGTCAGTTTAATTGAACAAAGTAAACTTAATAAAACAAAATTTCTGGTGGGCCATTTTAATGCTGAGGCTTGGTCACTTTTTTTTGTGGTATTTACTCTGAAACATTTTACCCAAATCCAGCTCTTTGACTCACTGAGGCATATTCTGTTATTTAGGTTTAAACTAACTGTTAGCACAGTGCTGCTTCCGTTGTGAATATAAGATCTGCCTCCACACATAGCTAAATGCCGTGTTTTACAGATTTTAATTTCAGGCTTCGTTTACAACAAATGCTAATTTTTTCCATCAATAAAGTAACATCTTTTCCCACTGTAAATCAATGCTGAAATCCTTAACCTTTTTGTTTTCAGAGGGAAAATCAAGCAAGGTCTTAAGGATTTGGAGGAGGTGAAACCAGCAGGTGACACATACATACATGAAGGATTAAAACGGGTAGGTTGTACTCACCCTCTTGCAATTAAAACCATCTCTGTTCTCACCCTTTGGGTAACACAACCTGTAACATAAATGGATTGATTTTATATTCTGGTGAGTTACACTCAAATATTTCTGGCTCTCTTGTGGTCCTGGGACTGCCCGGACACTAAGCAGATCCCATGCAGGAGGCAGACCGGCCATTGCAGGAATTTGCCATATGCAATTTCTTTGGTTTGATCCTTCACAGCAGAGAGTGTTTCTTTGTTCTGGATCAAACAGCTGACACAGTTACATGGTAAATACTCACACACAGCTTTGTCAGGCTGCACATATAGCAGGGCCTTCTAAAGAAGGTGCTCATTGACAATTAACAGCACAGATCAGAATTTTAGAAACAACTAGCATTTTTTTGAACTACTTATTTTTTCTTGAGATAAACAGTGAAAGTACACTTGGTCATTTTGCTGAAAGCCTCAAACCCTGCTGGTAAGAAGTAAAGTGAGGAACTAAGCTTTCATGGTTATGGATAGAAACTTACTTTCTTCCTTTATGCCTGTAGAGCCAAGATTGTAATTATGATCTGTGGGCTGAAAAGCTAGGCAAACAGAAGTTTGTTGCTGTTTAAAAAATGGTAATGGTAAGCCACTCTTCTTTTATCTTGGAACCTACTGACTGACATTTAAAAGCTGCGGGTAGCAGAGAAAACCTTATGGTGGATTTAAAGAAATGTGAGCTTCAAAACTCAAAGCATCCGTCCTGAAGGAATCAAGTTTTTTCAAAAACTGATCAGTTACTGACTATCACTTCAGAGATGCACTCACTACTAACTGTAATGTAGTGACAAATTATTTCCTTGTTAGTAACACGTGAAAGGAAGGCAGAGGATCATCGGAAGAGATGGGTTTGAAGATAAAGCAGCATGTTGTTTCAAATGCCATGTTAGCTTAGAAGAGACATCTTGGTTAAATGTTCAGATATAATTTTCATTTTTTTTTTTTTAGGCCAATGATCAGATTAAGCAGCATGGAGCAAAGTTTTCTAGTATCATCATTGCATTGACAGATGGCAAGCTAGATGGCCAGATTCCCTTGTATGCAGAGAAGGAGGTGAGCACTAGGTGAAAATGCATGTTGTATTCTGAAGAGCTTGCATTGCCTTTTGAATGAAAAAATACTTAATCCTCTCTTCTATTCCCTGGCAGGCAAAGATATCCAGAAGTCTGGGGGCTAGAGTTTACTGCGTTGGCGTCCTGGATTTTGTGCAACAACAGGTAAGAACATTACTATTTTAGATTAGTAGGCTGTACCTTGTTACAGGGTTTTACGTGTTTCATGTTAAATAATATATAAATAAATTTTACTTACATTAGGCAGGACAATATTTTCTCTGGCTTAGGAAGCAGACACTCAAATGCATATACAGGCATGAACAGAACGTTTGGGTGGCACTTCTGGTGCAGGAAAAACTGCCAGAAATACCCTTGCTACCTCATATCTGCCTACAGCAAGGGACATAGGTAAAACCTTCCATTAAGACACTAACCAGATCAGGCTACAGCTGGCATTAACTGCATTGCTATGGACAAGCTTTAAGCAGAATATATAACAACCTTATGAAAAGGATAAAAGAAAAGAAATTTTTCAAAAAAAAAAAAAAAGAAAAAAGGATCGATATCTTTCACCAACTAAAAGTTCTTCCAGATCTGCCATTCTCTGGCAAAACTGTCCTAATCATCCCTGGAGCTACTTCCGTAGCGTGAACTTGACTTAAAGGGAGCAGTGTACAAGAGATGCTTTACTATAATAAAGGCATGTAGAAAGGCTTTTTAATGTAAGGCAGAGTGAAGAAAGAACATAACTTTGGAAAGAGATGCAGAATTACTGCCGAAATACAGGCCCTAAAAGCTTTTTTTACTGTCGTTGTTTGACATGATGGATAGCTACTACACCATATTGTTATCTGCTGTAGGTTCTCACAGATCCTCCCACTTAGAAAAAACATGGGTAGCTTCTTCACTGGAGAGGGAACCCAAATTTTTCCTTCTCTTTTCAGAGTTATGAAAGGTGTGTTTTTTTGTACATCTTTTTTTTTTATTTTAAGGCTGAAAAATCATTTAAAGAGCTTCATTTGCCAAGTGATTCATGTGTTTCCATGTGTTTTCTCTCCAAAGCTTGAAAAAATTGCTGACACAAAAGAGCAAGTCTTCCCTGTCACTGGAGGATTCCAAGCACTTAAGGGGATCATCAATTCTGTGAGTATCAGGCAATAAGTTGAACATTTCCTCAAGATAATAGCATACTCTCCACTTCCACTTGCTCTTCCAGGAAGAATTGGTTCCTAAATGTGTAATACCAATATATTGTGCTCTACACACAGAGATGCAGTTGTGTAAATAAACATTGCCTGCTGCTCCTGCAATTTTTCATGCTCAGACCTTGTATAGAGTTTGATAGCTCCCAGGTCTATAAAGTACAGTGGGTTTGAGGAGGATGCATTGAGGAATGGCTGCTACAGGCTTAATCTAAAACAATTGAGACTTTTACTCCAACAGAGTTGAGAACAACTGGTTAAAGTTATTAAGAATGAGTGACAAATACATAGTGCACAAATCTTGGTATACTGAGAAGCATTCTAAATATACATGTATATGTTAGCCTTGACATTAATTGCTTGTTTTTCTTGTAAATAACAAGACTTTCAGTTCCTCCCCCCCCCCCCCCCAACATGCCATGAGCAACTCGCATCAGTGAGATGGGGCTCTTCAACTTCTTACTGTGATTTGCAAGCAAGAATCAAAGCAAAAGGAACGTTTTGTTTGTGGTCAGGGGCTGGACAGTATTGTAGCTGCATTTAAAGCAGACACCTTAGGTTGAAAGGACATAATTTGTTTGCCTTGTACTTTAACTAAAGGTCGCGTGCCTTACGCAGGGTTAAGCGTGCTGCAGCTGCACATAAGCAGCAAAAGAGGAAAAAAGCTTACTGTCAAGTCAAAACCAATAATGAAATCCTTTTTCTGAGAGTTATAATTCATTTCCTTTTCCATCTTTTTTTTTCTATTTTAAATAAATGAAGGATACTACTCACATACAGGATATTATGCAGTCATGAATTTATCACTTCCCTTGAATAGTGTGTTTTTTTTGTGGAAGTTAACAGCATCATGAAACAACTTCTTTTCCTTCTCATTACTTAAAATAAATGTAATTTGAGAAGCTTCCTTGCACATTCTAAAGAGAGATAATCAACCTTTTCATGCAGTGACATTTATTTTCCTGAAATGATATACACCCCATGTGGTACTCCTTTTTTTAAATCTCAATCTATGCCATTTTAAATACTTACACAAATCAGTTTTTCTGCTAGTGCAAACCAATGCAACGTTTGAAGCCACCAGAGGAAGACTTATAGATAAGAGCAAAATATTTAGTCCCAATTCATTAAGCAAATAACTTTCCAATGGTACTAAATTTCAAAATGCATATGTCAAGGTAAACTAGGTAAAGGAAGAAGACATCTGCATTTGGACTGTCCTTTCAAACAAGAGTCACTGACCTGCAGGTTGGACCCTTCAATGAGTTGGATTTCTCCACTCTTCTTGCTCCTTGAGAAGGCAAAGGGAGTACAGTCTCTTGAAGTTTCTGAAGAGCTCAGCTTGAGAATTCTATAATTAAAATATACAGAAAGTTGACATATCCTGCACGCTGTCTCATTTTCCCTTATTTTTCATCAGTGTGGTTCTGGGCAGGCTCAGACTATTTGTCTCATTCCTCCCAGGAGCTTTCAAGCACTGCCATTTCTTTGTGGACAGAGTCAGCTTGGCAGATAGCTTTTGCACAAGTCTCAGTCCACCTTCTTCTGACACTCATGAAAATCTCAAGTGTAAAAATAGCAGATGTATGCATATCATGGCTGCAGAGCAAGAAAAGATGCACCTAGTTGCAGCACCTTGTTTTTAAAGGAATAGTTTAGGACAGGGACTGTGCAGAAACAGCAAACTTAAAGGAAGTTGTTCTATAGCTTAAACATAGCCTGCTCTTTACACTCTGACTTAACTCTGGAATTTTTTAGGGTTGTTAAGCAGATTGTAGCTGTAACAGATGCTTCAACATTCAGCTTGCTGCTTATTTCTGTCCTTAGAAAGACCATGTTGTGGCTTTCTGGGCCTATGGAAAATGTTGTAATTGTTGTGAGTGCTGTAACAAAGGAGCATGAGAAAACTTCTCCAATAGGAAATGTACCACCTTGCTTCAGTCTTTGTTTCATCAGTCTCATTTGTTTGGATAAGCGATCACACAAAAAGCGTTAGCACTGTGATACCTTCTGAGAGCTTTTAGGGGCTTGAATATTGTTTCCAGCTTCCTGAAAAGCACAGAATCTAACTGGAGTTTCATTTTCCTGTCATGACATTTAAGACTCTCTCCTTTTCTCTTCTCTAGTAAAGCACTTTAAGTGTATTTGCTGGAAGCAGCTGGAGTATGATACATTGCCAGCATCTTTGTTTTTACCACAGTGCGTGGAGGGAAGTATCTATAGTTTTTCTTCCCCGTTTTTTTAATGCACATGTTGGCTGCATTGCCATGATTGTTTAGTATGCTGTAGTTATAATTCAGTTTCCATTGAAAGGGTTTTGACTGATTGTGACAATTCATTCTCATTGCATTATAAAATCAATAAGCAAGATCTAATCAAATATGAAATAGTCACAGTTTTCCTTATTATTCACAATTATAAATCCATTTCAATTTGCAAGTTAGCTAAAGAACGCAGGCTGAAAGAGACACGCTGTCATAAAAGGGAAGTATAATTTCAAAAGAGATAAAGAGGAAATACCCAAGTCACAAACATGCAGAAGTATTGCTCGAAGTGCAGCATCAAAGGTGCAGTTCTGAAACCTCTGTTAACATTATTGAACATTTCTTGTTAAAAAAAGTACTGCTTACAGAAATAGCAGTGACCCAGCAATTAAAACCCTCGAGCAAAACTACAACAACAAAAACATTCAGTAGGAATTGTAGGAGGAGCTTCTACTACATTTGTCTTTACTGGACTCTCAGCTGCAAATTTTTTGGCTGCTCTGATTTTATACTTCTGGTAAATTGACAGAATGTTGAACAGTTCATTTGCTGGTAGAAAAAAGTGACAAGCTTTATCTTACAGGATCTACTACAACCTGCTTTGCTTCTGCAGTTGCTTACAGTCTAAGAATTTATTACAATTTATTTTCTTTGGAGAGATGCACAAAATATGTTTAATGATTACCATGGATTAATGCTTAAGACAGTTGGAGATTTGCATTTAGAGAATTTTGAGCATTTAGCTCAAATCTTGAAAGCTTGTATTGTGTTTTGACTTTCTTACTTCTGATAAAAAAGGCCAGTGAAATTTCAAGGATTTAAGCACCTCCACATTGTGTTGTGTTTCTTCCAAGTAATACTGACAAACAAAAACTCCTCACAGACTTCTTTAAGTCTGTTTTTTGAAGTTTCCAGCTCTTCTGGAATTGCTAGTATCTAACTTTATCAAGTAGTAACTGAACAGCATTGTCAGAGCAAATAAATCTGAGTAGAAGTCTAGAGCTTAAAAGAAAAATGCTGAAGGCAAGTTATTATGCTATCAGGAACAGTTTACTGATGTAGTTTGGCTGATAATTACATGGAGTATGGCCTCATGAGCAACCCATAGCAGTGTGAACTGAAAGGGTTTCAGACTGTACAATTTATATCAGCGTGTGACAGTTCAGTACTATGTAAGACAATAAAACTGTTCTTTTTCCCCGTCTCCTCCCCTATATTATTGAGGTTAAACTTTTTTTTTGTTGTCATTGTTTAATTTATATTTGAAGAACCATTTAGGAAGTTACCAATTTCATTGTTAGGACTGAGTCGGTCTGTCATAATCAAACTACCACCTTCTTAAATGGCTTTGGGGGAGGCTGGTGAGAATGCACTTGTCTTTACAGCTATCAGGCACACGGGTTCTGAGCAGCTTTGGGAGAAGGAAGATTAGCAGGGTCAGGACCCAGTCTGTAAGTAAGCTAACTCAAGGGTGCCTCAGTTGCATCTCGCCACATATAGTCCTGAACCAGAACCTTTATTGAGAGAAACACTGTGGAGACTTTGTCCTTATTAAATAGCTCAGACACTCCAAATTTCTCTGAAGGATCAGTTTCCGCAAGGTGACTGGGGACTGTGGGGCTAGCAGCCTAGAAGAATTTGTGAAACATACTGGGCATCAGGTTAACTTCTCTGTAATGCAGGAACAGTATTGGACTCTGTCAAGGACATGAGCAAAAGATGCCTTTGTTCACAGAAGCAGGAAATTTTGCAGTTATGAACACTTATTTGAACTATTTCATCATTTATGAAATGAAAGTTATAGGAACAGTGAGAACAAGTGATTAAATTAAGGATCTGGGAGCCAGGATGCTGCTGCCATTTGAATCAAACACATGGAGCTTTACAGTGGACAATAAGGTCTCTACTCCCTTGCTGGAAAGCTCCACGTGTTTTCTAGCACCCTGTCTACTTCTCTGCCCTAACCCATCTGTATTTGGCTGCGTATTTGAATATAGGGGCAGTATGTAGTACAGTCAGCCTTCCCTGCTTCTGTTGTGCATGTTACACCTGCTGGCAGGCTTGCCTTTGGAAGATTGTTACCCCATTTTTTTTAAATTTATTTATTTTTTAAATCAGGCTGAAGTTCCTGCCTGCCTATAATATCCCCATAGGCCTCCACTGTCAATCAGCATGACATTTGATTTCCAATTGTTCCTGCAGTATTTTCATATTTTGTCTGTTTTCATGACACGTTTCTGTGCTTGTGGTTCACACAGCTAGGCAAGTCAGAATTGCTTTTATGTGCCACATTCTGAAAAGCAAGAAGAGATAACGATCTCTGCTTCCTCTTCCCCTTACGCAAACACAAGTCCTACCGATTTGTGAAAGTTGTCTGGTTGTCTCTGCAGGCAGAACTGGACAAGGCCTGTAAGAAGATAAATTAATGGAGCTTGCTTCAGTAACATTATTACAGTATGTGGCAGTTAGAAGTAGACTTCAAAACATTTTTGTATTAAAGTGAGTTGGCAGCACTTAATGCTGGAAGTTAAAATATATTTTGTACTTCAGAAATCCCTAAGAACTTGTTAGTAAGACTACAGAATCTTGACAGATGGAGAACTTGAGAGGAAGTAGTTTACAAAACATTTCTGTCTAGAATTGTTTTACCTTGCATTGTTACAAAAATTTATTGAGAATTCTACCTGAAAGGAATTAGAAATACAAGTGTTCATCTCTTTTTGCAGGTGCTTAGTTTTGAATTGGGCATTTTAGGTACAACCACCCTTTAACACAGTAGGGAAAAAAAAAAATCAAGGTATATAAGCTGAGCAGTTGCATTAGGTAGAAGAATTTTTACTGCACATTTGAAGCTAAATTGATTCTAAGTTGGCAAAGCCTATCATGGGAAATAAAAAAAAATCTAGTCCTTAACACAAAGTTGTAACTTTATGAAAAAAACAATTGGAAATTTGCAGTTAGTATTTCAACCAAATGAGAGACTCGTTAGGTCTTGGACTTGGGCATAGGTGTGGGGAGACACCATGGAGCAAGGTATTTGTTGTCTGGACAACCCACCTACAGCTGTACCTTGCCTACTGCCTTCAGCTCTATAAATTCCTTCGCTGGAAGGATATTGACAGAAATAGGAAGAAGGTCAGTTAGCTGTGTAACTGATGGATGAAGAGACAGGACAACAGGAAGGAAAGATTCTTGGAAGAACAGAGTAATACATCTATCAGTAGTGCTTATACCGAATGTTTTTCGTGGAAATGCTGGCACTGAAATTAGTAGCACCACTTGCAGCCTGGCATCTTACCCCATGCAGTGAAGATTCCTCAGGTTACTCATATACCTACCTCTCCTGGGAGAGAAGAAATCTCAGTGTCTTTGGGATGTCAACTCCAACACCAAAGCAGGGTTACTTTGAACCATAAAAAGAGCATACTAGGAACACAAAAAGTGAACAAAGGCCGTAATGTATTCAGCGTCCTTTAAAATAAACTTATTCTTAACATACCCAGTGGCAGACTCCTGCTCAAGTGGTATGAGAAGGCAGCGCTATAAAAATCTTACTGCCTAATTGTAAAAATTCTTTCCAGTAAAAGTCTTGTTGATAATAGAGGGAAGGCTGCTCTGATTGTAAAGGACAGTAAAAGCCCTCTGGAATAGTGAATAATAGTTACTGAATACCTGGGGAATTTGTGTCAGTTGGATGGTTCCTGTGCCCATCTCTGCATGACAATGCATTCCTGCCATTAGGTTGTACAGACTGTGCACAGCTAGGCTAGTAGGGCCCAAGTGGGCCCCTATATAATGGGCATGCAGCAGTGGCAGACAACAACTCTGAACACCTGACTTGGCATTCAAGATCTCAAGTGACGTGACAGGTGTTGTTACTGCACTTGTACCTCAACATTTCAGCAGTAAAAGGGATCACGCAGGCTTTTGATGAGATTTTGTGAGAAGCCAGTCTGTTCCTGCACACCTCACAGCCAATCCCAAAATCAACAGGGAGACAGAGGCAGTGTGGGGGGTAAGCCAGGGTGAGCTGGCGCCAGTGGAGAGAAGAGAGCAAAAGTCTAAGAAGGGGCAGCCAACTACACTGAGAGTAGGCATCAACTCTTTCACCTTAAGAATGATTTTAAGCCATTAGGTTTGTAAACCCTATTGCAATTAGTTTACAGAAACATGCTCCAGCCTCGCTTCATCAGCCTCTGAAACCTTCTGCTCTAGATATGCTACCAGTAGGACTTCCTTGCTCTGTGCTGGCATGGTCCTGAGTTACTACTGGTCCTCAGTTCTTAAACAGAGCTAGTAATACCAGCATTTACTGAGCCATTTCTGTCTGAACTGCTCCTCTCTCACTGGCTAAAACTGCAAGCAATTTGATTATCGAATAGTAATAAGGAACTAAATTATTTTGAAGTAGTCAATACTTTTGCTCCAAGCTGGCTCAGCTGACTAGAGCTGAAATTCCTCTCTTGTTTACCGTGCTTGGAACACACCAAACACTCCCCTCCCAGCTTTCTCCTTACATTACACCCCTGAGCTATGCATGAGGGGAAAAGGGCCGGCAAAGGGACTTCGTGCCGTGAAGACCTTTCAAGAGCAACATCAGCTTAAACAGCTCATTATCAATTATACATCGACGTAATTGGATCATTTCCTGTAGGAAGAAAATATGCTCAGTTTATGCACCGGGAATCCAGGAAGCCAACTATTAAATGTTTAAGGAGATGGGGGGAGGAGAAATGCAACAAGTTATCATTAAAAGAATTACTCTGATTAAATCAGTCATCCTCTTTAATCCACTTGGATGGTCTAATATTCAAGCTGCACTCGGTGCAAGCTTGAGAGCTAACGTTGTGCTATGTTTTCCATGTGATTGAGACTGAGTAGATAGTTTGGGGAATTACTGCATGTAGTTGTTAAAGGGACTCAATGGCCTGGAATTGAACGCTTTCTGCTCTACCCTTCACTGCTGTGCAGCCCTTAATTTGACATGCTCTGACATATTACCAACCCTATAATGTTCTCCTGGTGAACAGAGAGCTGGAGAAGCCAGCAACCTAACTGACACAGCTCCGCTTTTCACGAGCACAAGCATGCCTTGTGATTCGGATGAGACTTGTCAGCTCTCCTGCATGGCTATCAGTTCTGTTACATAAGGGGTGCTGTAAAACTTGCTGAAAATGAAGCACAACTCCAACTGAAATCTAGTGTTTCCTTAGCAATAAGTTTGTGAGACAGATTTTTTTTTTTTTAAAGAGCCTAAACAACTTCTTTCCTGTTATGGAAAATAACAGTTTGTCTCAATTCTTATTTACATTACTTGATAAGTAATGGGCTTGGGGTTGTTTTTAGTAATCTGGGGGTAAAGGTTCTGATGCTGTTAAAATACGCATCTCTTCCGACCTGCAGTTTTGTCATCTACATTTGGTTTACTCAGTGACTGCAAATGAGGCACTGCTTAGACATCGTATAATTAGAATATTCTCACTAACCTGACACCGCACCAGGCTGCTCTCTCCGATGGTTATTTTATGCAAGACCATATGTCTCAGGGATTTTTTTTTTCATTTCAGTGGGGGACAGGATAGCAACCCTTCCCCCACGTCCTTTCCTGTTGCACTTTGTGTGCAGCAGTGCCGAGCACCGTCAGGAAGTAGGCTGAAATTGGCAGCGAGTCCCAGCTAAGAGCACAGATGTTTGGCAGCAGACAGAAGTAGGTCCCCATTGCGTACAGCACTGCTGCAGTTGCTTTGCCATCGCTTATTGGCGAGAAGCATCAAAATGGTGTTTCCTATGAAAGCATTTGCTTCGTTTCAAGTGATGTTGACTAGATTGCCTTCCATCTAGCGCCTCGTGGCTTTCCTCAGGAATTTGCACAGGGGTGTGGTTATGTGCAGGGAAAGATGTAGCTTGCTTTAACATCGTAATGATACGTGATGCAATAACATCCCGTAGATTTGGTATGGAATTTCCCTTTGCATAAGGATCCCACGTGTCCCCTTTTCCTCTTTTTAAAAAAAAATGAGATCATGAAGACACAGACGTTGTAACATTATCTGAAACACTTCAAGATTAAACTTCGGAAACATGCAGTTTACTTCCAGAAGTTCAACCATTAGTTGCTGCATGGCGAAATCAGCCTGTCTAGAGAGTAGTCTGGTTAAAAAGACTAAGGACTAAGTTTCTGACTCACATATTCTAAATGCAATTAAAGCTACTCAGGTGTAATCAGTGAAATCAGAGGCTATACTTATTTTCATTTGGTCTTGTGATCTACTTCAGGCCTTTAACCTTAAAGCATAGCTGTACCACAGTATAAAGGGGGGAAAACTCTTACTCAACTGAAGAAACCAACAACTTGTGAGAGAGAGAGAGAGAAATCTTTAGCAATACCCAAATGCATAAGACCTAAGTTCTTATCACCCTGATTTCACACGTTCACTTCTGCATACTGCAACACTCAGCTCAGTAGGAAAATGACTGCTCTATGAACAGTCAGCATTTCACTCTCTAGAAGAAAAATAGCAAGTTAGCCCACTGCTCCACTGAAACACCTCCTGTCTAACTTTCACTTTATTTTCACTGCCTCAGCAATAGTGGAAAAAAAGTTTACAGTTATAGGAAGAAAAAAAAAAATAGTTTCCGATAGAACTTTTAAATGACTCATGTAAAAATAAAAACACATGGAAACACAGGTTAAGCCTAGTCCTTATGCAACCAATCAGAACAAACAAAGCAAAGTCATATTAAGAATTAAACCAACCGCTTCTGTGACCTCTACTACAATTGGTTCTTCTTGACTCTGTCTGGCCAGGCAGGCCCTTCGCCCAACCTAGCTGGAAATGACTAAACCAAACAATAGTACAACACTGTTTTCATTACAAATTCTTCTAAGCTTTTTTTACAGCTCCAAGCTGGGATAAAGCTCAAGAAGCTATTAACTTACCCAAGAAGGAACTAACTCGGGCGCTTTGTTCCACAGCCTCAGTCAGTTTCATGCAGCACTAACCCAGTCTTTCTACACCTCTTTTATGTATGCTGCTACAAAAACTGATGCCTGCCTCTTAACAACCTTTGCACTCCAGCAACTTTGCCTACCACCTATGTAGCTGCTCTCCAAGCACCAGCTAGCTGTACAGGTGTACAGCACTCCCTGATTAGCAATTAGTGGGAGACAAAAGGTAGGGCAGTCCGTAATCAGCAAACAGCCAACACAACTTGAGTGTTGCAGCTGACAATCAGAAAGCTTGGCCTGGATGCACGGATCCAACTGAGACTAGTCATGCTAAAGTTACTTTTAAGCGCTATTTTGCTGTCAGGGCCCCTCACAGATGCTGTTTGCAAGTTAGCTGTCGTGTGTAGCATCTTCTTTCCTCACCTATCCCTCCCCTTTCAGTACATTTAAAATAATTAGCAATGTTCTGCAGCAACAATTACAGGGTTGCGGGTGGCTGACTAGTACCATATGTGTACCACTACATCTTGGTCAAAGGGGGAAGTGAAGGAGGTGCAGCTCTTTCTGATGTAGGTGTCATATATAACTGAGAGATGTACTTGGTACGTTGTATGAGGAAAGGCACAATTATCTTGGTGTCAAACTGTGCACATGGCTTCTTCAGTTTCAGTTCTATTTGTAGTTTGCTGTGGACCTAATTCTACTTTCCTCACAATTAGTTTGCTCACTATATTGTGTTTATGGCATTGTTAAAGAAAATGATGAACTCTCTGTCAGAAAGAAAGGAAAGTAAAGGGGTGTAAATCTACAGAAAAGCCAGTATTTGGAGTTTGCTGGTAAACTAGCATTCAAAGCTTTTTTAGCACTCTTTTGCCATGTTTCTGAATTGTACAGTACACATCTTGCAGCGAGCGTACACATGACTGGCTGGCAGAATATCAACAGGCAGTGCTCCAGGCTGCAGGCTCAGAGTGCAACGAGCAGGAGCTCATACTGCTGCAAATATATTTTTGCACGCTGACTGTGAAAGTGATTATCTTGCACTGTCAGCGTATTTTTCTCGTGGCTTGTCAAATGCAAGTATAGCAAATGAGATTGTTCTTAAAAGGTAAACATTTTTCCTGTTCAGAACTAGGTTCTGGAGAAGCAAGTTAGATGCGTTTGTTTTACTACTGTACGTAGAGTTCATGGAACCATCTCTGGAAATCCTTTGTTCAAAATGATTCATCTGCCACGTGTGATCAAAATTATCAAAAAACTCTTCCTCCAGCACTTCGTGCCTACACTCATCTTTGAACCAGGAAGCAGATACTTTACACATCCGTATATCATTTTCTGGTTTCTACACTTGAAAATTGATGTGATGGTTCAGTAAAGACTCCAGCTGTGCTGATGACCTACCCCAAATCCTGAACTCCATCTACGGTTCTGGGGAGGAACAGATGCCATGAGAGTTATGATTTATGGTGCTGTTTGCTGCCAAAAACTTTTGAACTGCATGCTGGGGCTAAGCAAAATCGAATGATGCTGTGAAATGAATTGACACTTAGCATATTTTGTTAATTGTCGATGTACAGTTGGGTTGCTCATGGCTTGTTACTAGTGCATTGTTTTCACAATTTCTTGGAACGTGAATTTCATTAAAGTGCTGGAAGGGAAAGTCGTTGTTTTAGCCCGCGCGTAGCACTGTACCGCATGGTATGGCTCTGTTCCGCAGTATGTTCCGAGGATATGGTAGGCAAAATACTTGCAGAGCTGCAGGAGCTGTACAGTTCAAATTCCCAGAACTTTTAGAGGCAGCAGCAAGGGTGAAAAGTGAGTCAAAGCAGACCTGGTCCCAGTGTGTGACGAGTTAAAGAGGTAGTGGAAGATGCAGGAGGCAGGCTTTCTATGGGAATAAATGTTTGCATAAAGCAGGGGCAAGACCTGTGACAAGACAAAATTTATAAACAGAGGTGGTCTGCAAAGCATATAAGCAGCGATGAGACTTACTTCATCCAGTTATTTGGTTGTCTTTTTCTAATTTATTGCAAGGACACGTGCCTTTTCTATGCTAATGTAATTATCTACGTAGCTGTATTGTTTCTGCAGCTTAAATAATTCTAACAAAACATGATTCTCTTTTTAATTCAGGCACCTGCAGGTCAGAAACTGGCACCATTTCTGTAAAACATTTCTAATTGAATCAAATGCTAAACCACTTACTTAAAAAGGAGGCATTGCAGTTTATATCAGCCTTCAGGAATCTTCTAGTGGGAAACACACAGAAATCCTGGCCACCTGTGTGGATTGATGGGGCTTTTAAGTACTGATTAACAGACAGGTTGCTCGGATGGAAATTGATGAGGTGAAAAGCAGTCCCACCTTGAGAAGCTGGTAAAATGGCAGGGATTTCTACAGCTGTTTTGAGACATTTACATACATGCTAATTTGTACCTGAAACAGACTGAACTTTCCTTGAACACAAAACTGTGGCTGTAAACCTCCAAAATAGCTCGAGGGGTGGAGATAGGTGACAAATCAGACAATGTAGAACTTCAGATGAAAACCTAAATGCCAGTTATCTGGTTCAGGAGCTAAACGCTTGCAGTGTTGTACCATTGCTGTGCCATTAGCTGTAAGTGAGCCAGTAAACACAGTGTGATAAGGACAGTGGAGTACGTAGAAGGTCCTCTAAAGGACAGAGCCTCTAGCAACTGCCAGATAGTACTGAACTGTTGTGGAAGGAAGCTGAATCTCATGTTCTGCATGGGACATCAAAGCACTGATCCAGCCATGGACTTATCTTTAGGCAGGATCACATCCTACTGTATTCAAATGAACATCCATGCACCTACAGTTCCACGTGCAGTTTAGGAACGTGATAACTAGTGCTCAGAACCGAGCAGACCAGCAGCTGATCTACAAGTGACCCTTTCAGAAGAGGAAGCTTTTTTTTTTTTAACCAAATTGAATCCCAGTGTACATTCATGAGTTTGTATCAAGGATGAATTTGCTTTTGAGTGCCCATTGGATAGTTCACAAGCCTTTATTCTGATAAATTCAGCTCTTGGAAGCATTCTGAAATGATTAACTTGCATTACTGAGAAATGCTACGGAACCTGTACAGGATCCATTCACTTAATGGCCATAAGATGTGATCTCACTAAAAGCTTCTAAGGCTCTTTTGCCTTCAGCTAACCCTCAGAAGTTGTTCAGGGTGGTGTTTGCTGCACTGAGCATAGGCTGCATTCATGCTGCTAGCTGTGGAGGTAGCTTTTGTAATAACTGTTCATAGAAAGCACAGCGTAACTTTTAGTCAGATGCTTAGCTGCTGCAATATGGCAGTTATACAACAAACACTGCGTGTGGAGGAGCTACAGAATAAGGTTTTCTCAGCAGTCTGTTTTTTGTTGTTGTTGAACAAGGGGACATCTGTGGCCTGAATTTCATGTCTCATTTTCCTTAAGTACAGGAGAGTCACCACCCTAAAGAGCAGCACCATTGCCCTCTTTTTCCAGCAGCCACACATGGTTCCTAACGAGCATTAAAATGACAAGCCTACAGCTGTGATTTTGATACAGTCCTCTCCATTTTCATAAGCCCCTGGGTATTCCCAGCTGTAACCAATTCTGCATAGCATGGTTTTGCCTCAGACTTGCAAGACCCCTCTGTAGTTCCTCCAGTTATTCCTTTCTGAAGCTGTAAGGAGGCAGGACAAACAGGTCTGAACTCTATTCTGCACTTTGTTTTGTGGGGAAATACTTGTTTCTGGGACAACTAGCACTCAGGGAGGTGTCTAGAAGGAAAGCCTTTGTAAGCTTTGGAGAACAGAGCCCTATATTTGGTTTGGCGCTCTGGAAATGAATGACATCAACTCCAAATCTCTCCTCTGCCTGCTGCTAAACTAAGGCAATTTACAGTCATATTTGAATTTATTGTACTTCAGCAGGGTGCTTAAGTATCCTATTCAAGAATGGCCTTATATAGTGATTATTTCAACTTTTCCTGGGGGCAGTAAGTTTTTAAATGATGACTTCGCAATGCCAAATCATTCCCCCTGATTGTCCTGAACCAGAGAAGGGGGAGCATAGTACAGTCTTTTGAAGAGTTCATTTCAATCTTGCTGACTTTGCAGTCCAGTTTTCCACAGCAAGATGGTTTAAAGTTAGTTTTGACATTTAATATGTAAAGGGGGGCTGTGAAATTATATAGATGCTTTGGTTTGTGTGTTGCCATTGTTTGAATGTGCTTCCATAGCACACACAAAGGAGAAAGCTCCACTAAAAGCTGTTACTGTCAAGACTGACCTCATCCTCCTCTTTGGCTGCACAAGTGGCAAGAATACTACAGTTCAGCATTGGGTGCTAACTCCCACACCTCCTGTGCACAAGCCCAGTGCTTCTTCTTTTAAGTGCCTGGTAAGGCACCCATTTCTAGAACAGGGGAGGTTAGACAGTCCTCATCTCTTCTGAGTACCCTTCATAAGCTCCTGAAAGATTATTCCAGAAGGCTACTCAAAAAGGGTGAAAGAACAGTCCCAATCTACGGGCACAAAAGCACGTTTAGTAATGGAACACGGATCTAAGACAAAATGACTACAATGCTTTCCCATCCTTCATCCTGAAGAGAAATTTTTTTATTGGAGTGCATTGTGCTAGCTTGGAAGGAACACCTTGCATGGAAAGAGTGAGAAATGAATATTAAAACAGATAGAGAAGTGTGAGCCAGAGAAAGAAGAGTGAAAAAGCCTCAAGATTCCATACATCCTTTTAAGATGATTAAGAACAAGTGTTGATTGCCATCTTTGGAAATATTCTCGGGTTTTCCATTGTGACAGCTAAATGCTAAACCTTACTTTTTTGAGCAAAGCCTTTCAAAATCTTTACGGCTGTTAAAATTAATAAGATTAGACCTTTTACATGAATGTTATTTCTGATTTGCCTTTGAAAGTTAAGTTCTCCATAAAGTTTTGCTTTGAGGGAGCATTTGGAAGAACCCAGAAAGTAAAGGCTGAGTGAAGAGCTATTTGTATACTTGTAGGTTGGTGCCACCTGATTCAACTCTGTACATTTGATATTTGCTTCTTAAGGTTGCTTGCTTGTTGGGAGAGATTCTCAGAGATGATAAAGCAGATTTCTATAGCAATATATATTTTTAATAAGCATGGACTATCAGGAGAAGTACTGCATCAAAGGGTAGTGAACTATTTGGAGTACCTCAGAAAAACAAACTTCAGTATCTTCAGAGCTTTGCTAGTGTAAGCTTGGTTCGCATGCAAATGACAGCATTAGGTCAATACCCTTGCCAAGAAATTGAGGGTGTTTGGGGGAGCACAGCTGTCTCAAGCTATGTGGAGAATGACAACAGTTTAAATGATGAAAAGCAGTGTCTGTTTATTTCTAAGAACGGTACTGAACAACTGATTTCCTGTTTTGTCACAAATGGCACATCTACATGTAGAAATATTAATTGCATGGTACCATGTGGGAAGAGTATATCCTGAACTATTATGTTTCCCTTTTGTTCATGAAATTTGATAATTAACTCAAAGCCATACTATATATCAGTTGCAGTTCCCCCCCCACACACTGTTTATTCTAAATACAAAGGGAGTTAAGCATGTCCAAATAGGTTATTTCCCTGCTTTGTGTTGCATCTGGAAATGGCATTAGAAAATTGCTATCAAATATGGTGGGGCTACAATACTACTTTCCACAGAAAGACAGATGACTCAAGCATCTGTCCTTGTTCCAGGTCCTCCCTACACTGCAATTCATAATGCAGCCCTTATTCACCAGTGAGCAAAGGGGGACAATATAGGAACTCTTAAGTTTCTTCCTGGGGATCTGGGGCTACTCTGATGTGAAAGAATCCCAGTGAATTCTATGGGCCTTCATATAGCCAAGCTAGATCAAGGGCTAAATCATTTATACTGAAACAAGTCCATAGTCTCATTGATTTAAATGGGACTATTCATGGGACTCAGTCTTCAGAGAAATAAGAGAACATGTTTTTACAATAAAGGAATAAAATACTTTATTCCTTCTTTATTTTGCACAAGATGCTTCATTATTTTTCTCCAAAAATAAACTAAGGAACAGTTCTCCCTCCACTGAAATAGCAATCAAAAAGCTAAGTCCTTTTTTGGAAGCAAGAGAATGAGATCTTCAGCTAATATAAACTGCTTGACTTACACTGAACTTCAAGCTACATTCTTTCCAAAGATCTCTGTTGCTGTGTCTCATCCAAATGTATGTGCCTGCAAGGTCTCTTTTTAAAATTTTTAGATACAGCTTTGTGTTTATAAGTGGGCATTGAAAGCACTACAAAAATAATTTGTGTGCAACAGTTTGAGGGGAGACAGGTGATATGGAAAGTGTTAAATGAGACAGGCAGTTTTTTTTTCCTTGGAACCCTGCATGCTTTTTGATTATGTGCAGTGACAAACATGTTATTGTTTCTACTGGGTCTCAGTATGTAGCAACAAAAATCACCAGCCCAGGGGAGAGTGAAAAAGGTAGCATTTAAAGGAACAAAAAGGAGCTGAGTGTAAGACAGGTACACTTACTGACAGGCCAGCTCCAGAACAGGCAGTTTTGGCAAATGGAAGTACAGAAGGGATGGTAACAGGACAGTATACTATGCACATGATTTGATTTCATATAATATTACACAAGAATGCCTGCTAAAAATAACATACTACAAACAAGCTATTTAAATACAACAGGACAGTTAAAGAATTCATAACCATTGGGTAAAATCACATTATTATGCGAGGGTAGACAAAGACAAAGCTATTCATTTTCTTTTTTAAATCCTACAAGTTTCAAGTGACTTCTTCCCCAAGTCAACAGAAATCTCCTATTATTTGCTTACAGAGGGGCAGACTTGGCTGAAACTAAGCCAAGTGTCCACAACCACCTTTTTTAGTACAAGTCATTCTAATTTGTCTAGTTCTTCCTTTTCCTTACATTCCATCCTCTTTATCTCTCAAGTTAGCTATAGCAATATCATTTTTGTCCCAGCCCTCTGGAAGAATATTCCATGACTGATTGGAGAAGCAAAGCAGGCTGGATGATACAGCAGTAAAATAAAAATCCTCACACCACAGAATGCAGTTCAAGAAAGCCATGCGTTCTTGCTCTGCTTTACATAGGGCAAGATGCCAGCACTTGGAATAACGTGCACTTGGCTTGACCCACAGGTTACTGGAAGACTTTTGCCTGGGCTGGATTTTGGATCAGGCTCCTTGTGACTAACTTTTGGCTTAAACCTCCAGAGTGAGTTCCATGGAAAATTAAGTCAGGGAACTGGACAGAAATTTCAAGGCCAGAAATTGTTTTGAAGAGTATCCCAGGTTTAACACACTAATCCAAGTCTTATGAACTCTTCATAGATTTGACTGTGCCAATGTGCAGAAGTTTTACATGGTTCACGATAATGTCCTACAAAGTCAGGCACGTGCAAATCCAATCTGTAGCTGTGCATGTACATCTTCTAGGTACAGGCATTTGTTTTAAAATATTCCTCACTGAAATAGCATTCTGAAACCCATTTCTGTTTTCCTTATTTGCAACAGATACTGAAGCAATCATGCACTGAGATTTTATATTTGGAACCATCCAGTGTCTGTGTGGGAGGTAAGTTTTTATCATTGTAAAATTACTACAGGACTCATACCTGTATTTTATTCCAAGGAAAATCCCACAGGTCATCTAGAAAACAAGCAACTCTACCTAAAAAATCCTCAGGGAATTCAAAGTAAATCAGATCCTTCTCTTCTGGATCATTTTTCTCTTCAGGAGCTCTCTTCCAAGGCCTGCTCTTATAATTTAGTTTGTACATAAACTTTGAGAGACTTAATCTCCTGCTGTGCCATTAGTCATGCTCTGCACTTACCCTCGTATTCAAAGCAATGATACATTTTGTGACACTCAAATTCTTACCTATGGTCACCGAGACAAGTTCTGGGAATCCTGATAATTTAAGTTCAAATAAACATGAGAATATTTCTAGTGCCCTGAATCTGTAGAGTATGATCAGTAAAGCATTTGACTGTTTTGATACAGCATGAGGTAACATTGACGTAGAAGACTTACACTAAGTTGTAAGGGCTTGTCTTCTTTCTAGTTTCACATTTCACACATACTTTGAAACCAAACAAAATAAGGTGGTTGCAACATCTCTGTGTTTTGATGTCTTTTAAAAACATCAATCTCAGTGAAAACACTGGCCTTAATAAACAAACTCTTCCCTCCTCCTCTGCAAAACACACAAATAGTATGGCCCTTACACAACTTCTGGAGAACTAGTTCCAAGAAGGAGAGACAGAAGAGAACGTTTTAAGTGGACCTGCTCAGAATCTGGAGAGTCTTCCTAGGAGATGCCCAGACTCCTTATTTATCTAAATACTCAATGGGAAGCTTTCATCATATGCAACCGAGATGCAGGAAATTCATTTACACAGGTTCTATTGCTAGTCAGATTCAAATTCAGTTGATACTGATTCAGGAACAGTTGTTTTTATTTTTCCCTGTAATGACTTAACAGAAAAGCGAGGTACTAGGAGTCAAAGAATGTATTCTAGGTTTGAACCATTGCTGTGCTGAGCTTCATTTATTGCTAGCTGTATTGAAATTCTCCCCTTCTAAATTTAGTCCTTATTGCAGCATACTGAAGACAGTTGACTATTTATTTTTTCCTCTCCAGAGGAGTTCCAAGTTGTTCTTAGAGGAAGTGGCTTAACCCTTGGTGGAAGAACCGATGGCATTACTTGCACCTACCACGTGAACGGAACTACCATCCGTAAGTAGAGTTTAGGATCATCTGCCTTCATATTTCTTCATAATGGATTTCCCTCTCCCCATCATTGCCTCAGTTAATTCAAGTCTTAAGTGAAAGGTATGGATGAAAGAAAAATGGGCAAGCTCTGAGGATTAGTAAGAGAAGGCAAGATAGTTCACATCTCACACTGTGGTTTGAACTTGCTACTGATGACCATTAGCTGTAAACTGTGACCAGTGTTTGACCACATGAAATAACTCCATCCATGCATTTTGACATAGTTCATTTGTTTAGCTTTCTTTAGCAGCATTCTTCTCCAGCAATGATGCTCAGTGCAGCCAGATCCCTATCTGGATAGAAACTTCCTGACATGCAGAAAGGAATTCCTCTTCAAAGTGAACGTGGTGTCTTCTACAGGCAGTTTGCCTGTAGCTTTGTGATGATTAGGAATCACTTCTCTGGGAAAGTGTTGTTTGTTTTAATTAGCATTCACCCTTGGTCAGATGTTGTAATCCTTTGTTCCTCCTCTGTCAAAATATTGTCTTTTGGGAAATTCTTTTGAGCAGAGGGCTTCAGAAGTTAGAGGAACTCCAAAAACATAACATGAACTATTTGCTTATCTTATTGAGAATCTCAGTGGAAAAGATCATCTTAGGCAAAATTTTCAGGAATTGGTTCTCTGTTGCTCAGTGCATTAACTTACAACAGGGCAGAGGAAGCGTCAGGCCAGGATCTGGATTAGTCCTAGTCTGCTGCTCTGTTCCCTGAACTAGCAAAAGGGAGATGATGGTGGAAAAAAATACCATTAAGAGAAGCCTCTGCCATTTTTGATATCCAGAAACGGGACAGCTAGTAGAATTACATCCAATTCTTGCTCTGAGCAGTGTGTCTTAGAAGCAAGCCAGACTGGAAAAGTTACAAAAAATGGACCTGTAGAAAAAACTTTTTTCCCCTACATAATGTCTGATTTTTGTATTAGCTTCTCTTGAATTCCTATCCTATTCAACCTGTGTTTCCAGTATACTTCCTTCCAATTTCTCTCGCCTGTTAAAGATTTTATAAAGCAGTTTGAAAAAGAATAGCATGATTCTGGATAAAGGCAACTAGCATAAATACTTTTGTTTCAATTGCCCTTGTTTCAATTGAAATTGTCACCTTTGTTCCCTGTATTAAGCTGTAGCTTGTTTATTTACACTTGCTTTATGGATTGGCTTTATAGAACTAGAATTTGAAACACGACTGAATTAGTACAGTTGTATTTATTATCCTGGTGTACCTTTCTTACTTGGAGAAGTGAGTAAACAGGTATAGTTCTAGGTGAAGAAAGTTAATTTTACGCTAGTTAGGGTCAATAGGGGAGATATCAGTAACATGACTAAGATAGCGACAACTTAAATTTACATTTAGGTGTCTGGTTTGCAAATCAGAAGTTGCCGAGTTCTATTCCTGGTTTGCTTCTGACTTGTTTACTATAAGCAGTTCCCCTCTTTACAACCCCAGTCCATCCATCTGGGCAATGAAAATAATATCGCATACCTTCTTCACATGAGTGTTTGGAGGCTCACATCCATATAGTTAAGTTCATAGTGGTATTTGTATGTTCAAGATCTTCAGGAGTCCCATAAGGTATGGCTGAAGGTAGGGACCTACAGGATGCAAGAGAGAAGGATGTAGTTATTTTTCACAAGTATCACAAATGCAAGCCTCCCGTGTCCTGCTAGTGGTTGCTGCTATTGTAACAACAGTTTTGGAATTAATTAGTAGCATTGCTACCAGCATACAGGCTTACAGTACTTAATGATTGCTAGGTTGTAGTGCTACTCAAACCAGGGCCTGTGGTGCCAAAACCAGCCTCTGGCTACCCGGATTTTGATCTGCTGCACGTTCAGAGTGGGCTGTGAATGCACCGCGGAACATTCAGCAGAAGCTGGCATGATGGGCAGAAGTCAAGAGGACACGCACACTATAAGGAAGGACTGAAAAAGTGCATTTCTTACATTTACCAGCAAGGATGCATGGTCAAAGTTGACGATTTTTTGTAATAGTAAATAGTAATCTTGGCTTTCCAAACCCGCTGAGAAGAGATCAAGAGGCAACAGGCTTAAAATTCTGCAGCAGCTCTAGCTTAGTTATTAGGACAATTCTCTCTGTAAACATTCCTCAGGTCTGGAGTAGGTTACCTAGAAAGCCTTTTAAATGCTTAGATAAATGTCACTGAAAAATGCATGAACCGCATTGCCTTCTTTAAATGACCTTTAAGAGTGTTTTCTGACTTTGGTGTCTCTGATTCCCTGATCATGTAGTGATTTAAAGCTGTACAGAGCATGTGTCTGCTTTGAGATGGTAGAAATAGCTACACTTGGACAGGATGAAGCCCCCAAATACTTGCTAGCATCTGATGTGAGAATTTCCAAGTAGATCTCTGGGCTGCTTTTCCTTTTCTTGGCTTCAGTAAAGGGTGTGCTAAAGCACACAAAGGGAAGGGAATGGCATAGTGATGTATTATTATATGTTGCAGCATAAAAACACAATCTGCTGCATGGGGTCTTGCCAAGGGCCTGCTGCAACCCACCAAGCTTCTTGTCTTCAGCAATGGACAACAGCAAATGTTTACTGAACGGTACAGGGAGGTAATAGGGAAGTTTGATGCCATCCTTCCTCTGATATGCAAGCTGTCTCTGCAGCTCTGTGCTGGGCTGCAAACAGTTTCCTCTCGAGAGAGGCTAAATGAGAAGGGTTGGAAGGGCTTTGAGCTCTAGTGAGAGGAAGGAGGTGCTCCCAAGAAAAGGGAAAATTGTTCCAATGTTGTGTTCTCCTGTACAGAAAAACCGGTGTGCTCACCGTGAGCCTGTAACGGAGGACACTGTGACAGTTCCCCTTACTGATAGCCCGGGCTCCTCTTTGAGACCAGCCTCAGAGCCAACCTTTTTGTCAGTTCTTCAGGTTTTGAAAGATACATTTGGCATGTTTCTCTTTCTGCATTTATAAAGAACCATTACCAAATGCTGGAAAGGAAACCTGCCAAATGTAGCTGTGGAATAGAAAAATAATCTATGAAACATACCATTAAGACAAAAACATATGGCAATGTGCTAATCCCTCTTCCCCACCTCACAACTAGCCTCAAATCTAGGCCAAGCAGTCAGCGCAGATTATAGCACATGAGAAAAGCTCATTTATGCTAACAGCTCCTCCTTCAGCTGCCCCTGAACTACTTGTATGTCTGCCTTCTCCCTGAGTGCAGGACCGAGTCATCTCCAAGTTTATCTCACAGATCATTCATCTCCCCTCCCTGCCAAATCAGGAACTAGTCTATGCTTGCAGGAGCAGCTCCAGTACAGAAATTAACACTTCTATGGGGAAGTTGGGAGGACAACATGTGGACGTGAACAGACTTTTCCCCAGTTTACCAAAGACATGAGATAAAAGAGCTCCCTTCCGCAAATACAGTATCCTCTGTGTACAAGGTTTTTCTTGTTTGACCCCTTGGTCACTTCCTGGATGCTCTCCAAGCTTACTGCTGTCTTCTGCTACCCAATTGCAGGGTGGAACTTTATTTCTCTCCTCTGCTTTTCACAGAAAAGGAGTGTTCTGCTGGACATGCTGCTCTACAAATAAACGTCTATGACCTTTGCAAGCACTGAGACACCAAAAAACATGAGAAACACTTGAGAAAACACTCCAGTCTCAACTGATAGAACAGTCATTAACTCAAATCCTGTATTGAGCTCACTTAGAAACCAATACACACCTTTCAAATATAAGGAAAGCCTAAATGATGTTCTCCTCAAAAAAAAAAAAAAAAAAAAAAAGCCTTGATTCTAAGCAAACATTTCTCTGCAAGGACATGATCTGACATATATTAAGCAAGTAATATGACATGGGCTCAGATTTAAAGTTAACTCTGGGTTTGTAATATGCCCTTCACAAGGTATGAGTTTTTAAAAAGCAGCTTTCTTCCTAACTTGGGCTTGCCTAGCTTGCAAGTTCCAGACAACCCATCCCATTTTGCAGTATGCTGGGTACTAGTGTGGACTTCATAGCACCATTACATATCACCGTCTCAATTAAACAGCACAGTATATTCATCTCATGTGATTTGTTTTGCAGATGAAAAACCCAAAAAGGTGGAATCAGAGTTTTTGCTGTGCCCTGCACCAATCCTATACAGAAGTGGCCAGTAAGTACTTGAAATAAATGTCATCCTATGTTTTGCTAGCATTGGACCCATTATTGCTGATGTTAATCATGTGGGCTTTTAGCTAGAGGCAGTCTTTTTATGGAGGACTGTTTGTTATTGTGTATTTTTTTCATTCTTGTGTTATTTCCCTGGTGTATTTGCCAGCTTTAGAATGGGCTTTAAATAGTCATCTGTGACCAAAGCAATTTGGACAGTGCCTTAAAAATGAATATTCAGCCAGTTTATTCAACACTGAAAAGGTCTGGCTTGTCATAAGTTTTATGCAGATTAGCTGCTTTATCAGGGCATAATACGCTCTCTTCTGGATCATCTTTAGGCTCATTGTTAAACAGATTACATTATCACTGACACTTACAAGCTATTATTAAAATTATGTGTCAAGATGTGTACCACTGCTCAACATGTAATGATAAAACGAGGCACTAATTTAACAACGGCAGCAATCTCCTAACAGCACCGTGGCTAAACCACAGTTCCAGCCTTATTCTAAGTGTCACAGGCCATGGCTGCAGATTACTTCTGTCCCTTGGAGAACTAATTCTTCCCCCCTCCTCTCAAATTCAGACATGCCCAAGGCTTTTAGAACCACTTCAGCTTCATTGTTGGGATTTATGAGATAGCAGCATGAAATAAAAAAAGTTCTCTAAGCTAATCACAAGTGAAAAAACTGCATGTCAGATCTTGGCCCTGTGGGAGGGAGAAGGCTGTTTACTTTCTCAGTTTTGCAAGTAGGTCTTATCAAGTAATTATTTGGGATGAGTTTTTAATATTTTTAAGTTTTGCTACAGCTTTACATTGTCAATTTTTGTGAGAGTTCTTAGCCATTTAAGAACTAGACATATTGCTTAGATTGAGTAATTCATTTTCTGAATTAAGCAATAATCAACAACCTCAGTTGCTGCAAGACAGATAGCAAAACCCCAAATGCACATCTGTTTTGTGCATTAAATGGCAACTGGGAGGGGAAAAGTTGGGAAGCAGCAGAAGAAAAAGCTTCAGTGAATAACCCCAGTGGAAGAAAGCAGGGTGAAGCACTGTGGAGGAGCTGCACTGTAGTCTCCATGCAGCAGCCAAAGCTCATCTCTGGGGAGTGTGCACTGTTTTAGAGCAATGCAGGAAATCGGCATGGAGGGGGAGGAGTTTTTAATTCCCTTAAGTTTTCCTGATACTGAAGTTGCCTTTAACACAACCACGCAAAATGTTGACCTGAACCTTAGTGCTAACAAACTCCTGCAGCACAATTTGCTATTACATTACACTGTGCAGTTACACTGGTTTTGATAGAGCTGGGCTGCAAGCTGTCGTGTGCCTGTTGTACAACAAACAGCTGTAGCAAACTGCTGTCTTAGCTAAAATAAATCAGCACCATGTGCAGCTGTGAGACCTAATTTTATCATGAGGAAAATATAAATCAGTCACATTAAGAACTCCTCCTCTCCATGCTAAGTATTCCAAGGGAGTTACATGACCTTACAACAGCAGATTAGGCCCCAAGTTCTGAACACCCCAAAACCTGAAGCTTCAAGTGAAACCATTTTGTAAAATGAAAGCATAGCACAGTCTGAGAGCCTGTAAACAGCCTGTCCTGCCAAATGAATGTGAAATGCATGGCATATTTATCTGTATAGATTAAAGCACCATAGAAGTTACATGCTGCCTTTCCCTTGTTCTGTGACACGTTACTGAAATGGACAACTAACTGATAATGTAACTACAGTCTAGATGAAGCACCTATTCACAGCATGTTTGTTCTCAGCACTGTTTATAAGAACACATGAACACCACACACGAAGTTGTGCAGCTTCACAGAAAACCATTTCTCAAAACTTGCTATGTAAAACAGTTCCACAATCCTATTTTGAAGTAGTTACAGCTTTGGCCCGGAGATAAACAATTTGCTGTGCAGAAGAGTGACAGCTATGAAAGATATGTACATACTTGAACTCTTGACTTTCCATTGGCACAGCTCAGACTATTGCTGGATAACTCCCAGTAATTCCTCATGTAGTGGAGCTAATATTAGTTGCTAATGTAGCAACAACCGGTCTGCTCATTTTCTAGTGCTCTTTTTAGCGGAGTTAAGTACAACACAAGCAAAGTTAGCTTTGTGATTCTTAAACTTACAGCTTTGTTTCTGTGTAAACAGGAAAGACTCACATAATGGGTTTAGTTATATTTTTGTCATTTGAGACACTTTGAGAGTGATTGATTCGCAGTTTTCAAATGCAGAACAATAAAAGCCTATGTAGACTAGGTAAGGTCCCTGGACTGGTGCCATTGTGTATTTATACTTGGTTTCCAGCTGCTGGCTGTGTTTAGTTAGGAGCCTCCAAAATACCATCTGTAGATTAATAACTAAGCTTTCTTTTCAAACTGTTTTCATAGTACCATGCAGGAGATTGATGTGGTAACTTTACATTATGTTACAACATGACTGTGCTGCTTGTGCTACTTAAAATACCTTCTTGACGTACCACTTCCAAGGTGCAAAATTACATTGTTCTCTGACAAAATCATCTCTTCTGCAAGACCCTTGACTAGTTGGCAGACAATAATTACTTGTGAGTTCTACATGAGCAAGTTACACATTATACAAAATTGAAATGTTAAAACTGTACAGAATGAAGAAATCTCTTGTACGCCATGGGATGATGAAAACCCAAGGAAGGTTAATTGCTTTGCTTCATGTAGTGAGAAATATCTTATTGTGAGGGCAACTGTAATATTAGAATCAAACCAGTGTGCAAAAAGGATCCATTTTCCTGCACTGACAACTGAAGAGCACTATTATTTTGAGGGTCTTGCAGAACAATTGAGAAAATGAGTTCCTCTTTATAGAAAAGGCTGGACTTCATTGTCCTGCCACAGCTTCAAGGGAATCAAACTAGATCAGAGCATTTCTTCTATGAAAATTACTTTAGAGGTTTCTGTAGTCATTGTACTTCAGAAAGTCCTTACTCTACAGTAACTGTTACTTTGCAGTAGCAGTACACAAAAAGCTTGAGAAGAATACATTCTTACACTACGACGGCTTTTGTTCTAGTCCTTTTGCTCTAAGTTCTTGGCGATCACACTCTGAAAATATATTTGTAGACTTCACTCCAGTAACCGATAGCTTTTATTCCTCTCAACCAAGACAAGATAATGGACAAGATAATTCTAATTCCTGAACATTTACAAATGTTTCTTAGTGCAACAATGCAAGTATTTAAACTACAACACATTTCAGTGAAATATTTTGTACTATATATTTACATATCTACCTGTTAACTACCTCATTTTTTTCTTTAAACTAGTTTCTTGTTGGCATATTACATTGAGCTTTTGGATTAGCTGGCTCTTACTGCTAAAATCCAGTTTAATATTTTCATGCAGATAGTCAAATAAACAATGCAAAATGGAGGCTTGGTTTCTGCTAGGAAGAAACATCTTCAAAATGAACCAACAGGCTGAGAAATAATAATTGTTCCTAGAATAGTTTGGAGAAGTTCAGAAGAGTTTTTCAGAATGCACATGCATTGTTGCTGACCAGCTTCATGCATCCTTGCACTTGAATTCAAACAAAATATCTGCTTTAAGATTAGCTGACAAAAGCAAAGTGAGCATTTACTTCTGACTCTGACAAGATACATAAGCTTCTTGTACCTTGAAACATACTAAATCTGTTTGAACTCCGGTACAAAAAGTTTACCTGTTTCAAGACACCAGCAGAAGAGAGGACATGGGGTCAAGCAGGATCATTGCTTTCATTTAACTATCTCACCACCTCCCTCCATCTCTGAATCGAGTGATTTGTTAACACCTTTCCAGTGAAGTAGCACTTGACCATATAATCTGAAGTGGGCAGTATATTTGCTTTTGGGCTTGTAAACTTAAGGAGTAACAAATAAAGAGAACTAACCCAAACAAACCTGAGTGCAAGTGAGACCATGCTGAGAGCCGCCTTGAGTTTGTGATGAGATCACATGCAGAGAACGACAGCCTGCATTCATGTCCTGAACAACCTTACTTGCCCTCTGTTCAAATCATGTTGGCTTCAGTTTGCGTATATCCTTTCCTACATCCTGTCCAACATGAGCAGCTGATGGTGCTTAAGAAGCAAGGACTGAACTTCAGTTATTTTTTGTGGTAGGAATAAGAAAATACCATGCTTGTGTCCCACAGTTCTTCGCTGCCTCTAGATTCAAGTTATCTGACTGAATTTCAGTCTCCAACGTGCAGTTCACTTCAAGCAAAGCATACAAGTGTGCATGAGAGAATCTGTTAAAGATCATCAGTTTGTTTCTTACATATTGCTAGTAGTAAAAGCTCCTGGAAAAACACACAAGTTCACAAGTTTTGCAGTAACTTTAAATGTACTTCCTATCCAGACTTGCAGTAAGGAGTCACAGAGGGAAAATAGAACTTAATTGAGCAAGTCTTACGAGAGTCTGAAGTTAATTGGAGTATCATATAGCTCAGACTCTCACAACTGTAAGAAAACCTAAGAAATTTTGTCCTAGAACAAAAACACAGGGGGAAGGGATCTCTAGGACTGAGGACATGGATTTATGTTTCTGAGCTGCAAATACCACCTTGAAACATGCTTTCAGTTGGCTGTTAACCAGACTTCTCACAGGAGGAGCCTGTGTCATTCCAGCCTTTGTTCCTCCTGTTGAAGAACAGCTGCTTGGCTCGTTCTGCACTCCGTTGTCAGTGGGATGGCAGCTCAGCAGGAGCAGCACATTGTGGTTTCTACACTGGTATTTCTCAGGTCTTTAGATTTTCATCTTTTTTGGTTTATCACTCCTTCACTTTTGAGCCTGTCTTTGCAATTCAAATGCTTTCCTTAGCCTTTAAGAATAAAAAAAAAAAAAAAAATGAGGGAACAAAATCTCATTACATAGTGCTGTCAGCCTTTTCACTAACAGGTTTCATGACCTAGCTTAGGTACCTACTACATCTGTGTCTTCCTCTTTGCAAGTTTCAACTTCTCTCTAGACAAGACAAATGACTTGTTTTCCTGTTTCACTTTTAGAGAAATCAATTCCTTTCCACTGCAGGACTTGCCATGATGTCCAGTAATGCTGTCTGCCTGTTTGTACTTGACAGTTCACATTACCTGCCCTCAGCCTATTTTCATTTGAGCTACTGCTTAAACAAGCTCCATTTTTATCCCTTTTGGTAGCCTGTGACAGTCTGAATGCAGGCAACATTTTTCTTGCTGTCCCAAATTTCAGTGGTATAATTTTCATCTCTGAGCTACAGATTTAATGAGCTGCTCCACTTGTTGCTGTCAATCACATGCAGGGCTGAGGACAATGGGAATTAACCACAAGCTTGAAGTTGGACATGGTTTTGAGAACCTCTCTCAACAGGGCCTTAAGGGAAGCCAAAGTTGTATTCTGGAAGAGTTTGTAGCCCTGCTCAGAGGAGTACACTTCCAAATCCAGGACATTTCTTCCTAGGAGTTTGTGAAAAATTCACATAAAAAGAGTTCAAAGTGAAACAAATACCACAGGGGGCTGTTTAAAAATTAACTGCAGTTTACAGGAAGTTGCTGCTCAGTGCTTTAGGGGCCTTGATTGTTATTTACTGTAGCTATGTAGGAGAGAACTGAAACTAGCTGGAAGCCCAGGAGCTCATGCCCAGGCTGTCACTGATGCTCTTGCCTTCCTTCTCTGCCTCCATGGGAAACAACCTCTCAATTCTAAGACAAGCACTTCCTTCACATTATTTCAGGTGCTTTGAGTTAAAGATGTTTCCATTAAAGTACATGTAGGAAATTGCTATTTTGAGCCTTGTTTTCCAGTTAAAAAGTATCATTTTAATTAATCCCAGCACCAGATTTAGGAGGAAGAGCATGGAACCACAAAAGCAAACAGACACTGGAGACGAATGGATTGTGGTGCTCCATCCTGTAAATTACCTCATTTGGTTTTTAGACAGCTGCTCTCATTTGAGAGCAGCTGAAAGGTGTTCTCTGAAATGGCTGCCATGGCAGGCTGCTAACAAAGGATCCCAACTATTTCTCCCCCTCAGAACATGTTACATCTTCACTCCATCCACTGCTTCTTGGGGCATGAACCTGAGAGCCATCATCTTAAAAACTGCGTTAAATGTTTATCTCGTGGGAAATGAGCATTTACACGGGCCAGACATGTTTTGAAGCTCATTACACAGGCAGAATGCCATGCAAGTGCCTGCATCTTCAGGGATATGTATAATGCATGTGAAAGCAGTGAAGCCATCCTTTTGCAAGTTTGACTTGACTGTACTTAGAAATTTTTTTTTACATTTAATTTCCTTTTCTGCTCTGACACCTGTAGGTGCTAAACAACATCCACTTGCTTCCTTCCACATGCTAGTACATTTGCAGTATTAAGAGGCAGCATTTTCCACCTAGTTAAATCAATTAGCTAAAGCATTGCATTTGATGCACAGTGATCAAATACCATAGATTTGTATTTTTACTGCAGCTCCACTATAGGATGTCTACTTTCCCCCTTTTTTCTGTGGTCTATGAGGGCTCTGAAGTAGTACAGCAGTGTTCAAGTGATGCTGCGTAAGATGACTGATGTTTAGTACGTTTGCCTAATTAACTTCTGGCTAATAATTCTAACCCATTAAGTAGCTAGTTAGTATTTGTTTCGAATAAACACATCTGGTCCTGCAATGAGTGAAGGTTCTGCCTGTGCATGGGTGACAGATGTGATGGTAGTTTCCCAGTGCTCCCTTTTAAATAATTAACAGCACACTGGTGAAGTAGCTTTAGACAGACAGCCTTAAAGCCAGCTGTATAGTCTCAGAGCTGGATCTATGGACATGTGCCTCATCTCATTAGTCCGCTCCATCTATTACGCTCCCTCTTCTTTAGTATTTCAAAAAGCTACGTGTAGCTCTAAGAAACATCCCTTTAAATAACTTTGGACTCTTGGCTTCTGTTCTGAAAGGCAGCAGAAGAAATAATGTGTCAGGCCACCCAAGGGGCAAATAGCATTGAATTCACAAGCCTTGCAGATTGATCTCTTACCAAACAAAGGGCATTCGAAACAGTCCCGCCCTGGTGTTTCATTACTTGGAGTTGCTGGGCTAGGTTTGGAAACAACCTTCTTTTGAGGGAAACATCATCTTGTGTAGCTGACTCTTTTATGCCATCAATAGCATCCTAGGCTGGAACAGCTGGTAGTTCTTATCAATCTCCAAAGTGAGAAAAGCTATTATTAGTTACATGCAGAGGGATCATTCCTCTTAACTCAGCTTTTTTTTTTTTTTTTTTTTTTTTTTTTTTTTAAAAAAAGGGTTTTTAAAGGTTTTTCCTTGTGGTGGTAGAGTTTTCAAGTCATTCCCTCCTCCCCCCCCCCAACACACAGGGGAGGAATTAATAAATTAAACTGCAGTATATTTAGCAAAAGACTAATTTGCACAAAAATTTGTTCCTAAAAGTGAAACTTGAGTTCTTGCTCACCAAAGGGCAAGGTAAGATTTATTCCTAGTTCTGAGGGTCCATGAACCCTGCCCATTCTGTGTGGCTATGCCATCATGGTTAGCATGCAGCTGTCATTAGTTGTAGTGATACAGGCTCAGTTTGTGACCTTTGTTTTGTAAGGCATCAACAATAGCACAGCTGCCCCTGCATAGCTGAGATCTCAAACCTGCAATTTGGCAAGAAGAACAGAACAAATTGGATAAATATACATAAACACATTGTGAAGGAAGGGAAAACAGAACAGAATGAACCAGAGCATCATCCTACAACTTGTTTGATAGGGATGATTTAAGTAGGCATATGGTATAGTTAAATGTGCTTTCAAAAACATTGGCCTGATTCTTCAAGCAAATATGAAATAAATATCTAAATTGAACGAGAGCTGATACAGTATCATTAGTTCTCTCAAAGGAGGCATATGAATGCCTTTGGAAACGTGTGCGAGTGGGGGCTGGGCGTGAACAATATGCAGATTTACATTCCCACACAAAAGTATCATTAACTTATTGTTAAGATTACACAATTGTACTTCCCTCTAACACCACAATCATTAAAAAACAAGCAGGTAGTGAGCTAATATTTAGATGTAACCCAGCACCCATTTTTAAATCTTACTAGTTTACTCTTGGCCTAACAAAGCACCACAGCCACTGTAATACCTCCCAGACACACAATTTGCATCCATCAGCCACACTGCCCACAGTGCACATATTTGAGAACCAGGAACCACTGCTGTGCTCATCCTACATGGCAACCTTTCAGCACTGTCTTATTTAGTAACCAGATAACAATTATAAGTTAAAATTAGCCTTTGTCTTTCAGCATTCCTTTTACCAGATGGAAAGAAAATATCAAGTAGGTAATATATCCAGAATTTCTTAGCTTATTACAAAAGACATCTAAGCATATACATTTAAAGGATGCTCTTCACGTCAGACCAGGTGTTCCCCCCACATCAGGTGCACACAGAACTTCACTTGGTCAATTTCAGTGCATTTCCAGAGCACATAGATAACCCTACAAAATTACCTTTTTCCTTCAGGAAAGCTCATCATTTTGCTAAGTGTGTTAATTTGAGCAGAATGTTAATTTGTTTCCCTTAAGAAGTATTGATAGAAGTTGTGTGAAACTTAGCTGAGAACCAGATGAAAGTAGTAATTACTGTCCTTTTCTGCAGCTATAGCTGCAAATTGCTATTTAAAGGCGTAGTCATGACTTGTACTACCCCTTGTCTGAAAAATGTAAAATTTTGGAAACACATAGGTACAGAAAACATGTGTTAAAGAACATAAATTAGATGCAAATTCGCATTTGACTTACAGTATTTTTTAAGAGTCACTTAAGAGGTGGATGAATATTCCAGGGTGTTTGTTGACAGTCATCTGTTTTCTCTCAAATTAAATTACATATTTACCTTCTTTATTTGATACTGTGAATTAAATAGAATCACCATAATCTTTGTAACATAGTAGGGGATTAGTTTGGACACAAAACAAAATGAGTCATTAGTGTAAGTGCTGCCTGATGAGTACTTAGCTGCTCGCAGGTGAGGCAGGCTCAAGCATGGGTTTAAGGACCTATCCTGGAAGTCTTGGCCCCAGCCTGGAAGCTCTATTACAAGGATATATTATTTTTAATAACACTTCATCTGGAGAAATGGGAGCGATTAAAATTAAAATTAAATAAGATTTCTTAATTATTAGGTATCCAAAAGACGATGATAGTTCACATTCAAGATAATACCTCTGTATACAAAAGCACAGGCACACTAAACCTGTGAGCTGTTCTCTCTCAGTAACTGGTTGCACAGTTGTACCTTAGGAAGAGCTTGATGAAGGAGAACCAGCAGTCTGCAGTTCCAAAAAGAGGCACCAACCAGCAGAATAATCACAAGGCTTTATTTGGCTTGCTAGCTTCCAGAACCCTTGTTGTCTTCCTTAAGCACAGTAGCTGAGTAGTTCTCAAAGGCTACAGAGATAACAACAGTCAACACTAACAGGAAAGTGAGGCATGCTTGCTTCTTTTTAACTTTCCTGCGTCCCTCACGTGACTTCATTGTGCTCCCTAATTGGTAGGGTGCCATCTCTAAATTAATCAGGTTTTTGTCACCTGTGTTCATTTCAGAGCATCTGTGCTCAGGTGATCAGAATTCTTCTTCAGCACAGATCTACTCATGGCTAATTAAGCCCAGTGATTTGATACTAACATTATCTGTCATGTAAGCAGCTCAACTTCCACTGTATCACTGATTACTCACATGGTACAATCACCCCCCAAAACACACACACACCAACAAAAACAAACAAAAATACTAGAGAAATGCACTTAGGTAGTCAGGTAGGAGAAAAACAGAAGTACAGCTACATTAGGCCTAATGTCTGGTATAAATATTAACTTCTGAAAATATTTTAGAAATACATTTAGTTTGACACAATTAGATTATAATTGGAACTATTCACAGATGGAAACATCCTCAATGAATTGTATAGGCTAACTGCCTCCTAAGACATATGGATCTGATGTTAAGATCAGTAGTAATTTCTAATGCAGTCCTTCACGTTCCTCAATAGGGCACACAGTGTTCCCAGAGCATTAAGAAAGAGTGCGTGAGCAGAACTAAGTGCTTAATATTATGCAGTGGACATAGTATCCTGAGCTGAATTAATAGACTAATTTAACATAATAATGACATTTCATACCCTGTTACTGCAGGTTCCCATGATTCCATGAGATCACAACTAATGCATTGCTGGCTTCCAGCTCTTTCAGATTCACAAGCACTTCCCAGCAGTGAAATACTGATGTACCTCTGGACTTCCATCCCATGGAAAGCCAAACCCAAGTAGAGACTATATTGAGCACTGTGCTGAGAAAGCTAAGTAGTCCTGGGGTGGTAAGAGAGGATCCTAAGACAGTTGTAGCTTGATTTAATTTCAGTGCTAAGCTACACAAAGAAAGAAGTAGGAAATAAACATGAGTTTGTACTAATTTTTACCAAAAAACACACACACACACACAAAACAATACAATAAAGATTTGCATATAGTAGAGGTCTTGATGGTCTCAGGAAAAAAAAAAAAAAAGAAGTATTCATTTTTTTATGCCTGTGTGGCTCGTGGGAGAAAAACAATTGTGAGCATGTGTCATAACTGCAGATTATTAACTGTCTCCGGTAAAATTCTCAGTGATTAAACAGTTTCCTATGCTTCCTAGGCATAATGACCCTTGGCACAGGGGAAATGCACAAAACATTTGGCAAGCAAAGTTTGTAACCCTGCTCCAAGGGAACTTACTGTGTCCATATGCAGCTGGGGCTTTTGATCTAGGAAGAGGACCAAAACCAGAAGCGTGGGCTTGAAATACCTTCCTGTTTGGCTTTGCGCTGCCTCCTCCCACTGCAGGGATGTGGCCCTAGACTCAGCGTCAGATCTGTAGTCCTGGAGTGTTTGTCAGTCAATGACAGGTGAAAGGACCTTCTGCGCTTCGGTTGGTGGGAATGCATGCCTAAGTACTAGTTGGATCCCCAGCAAATAATGTCAGCATCATAGAGGCCACTTCACCTGGCACAAAAGTATTCAGTCCACCTGCTGAGATGAGGTCAGGATTGTTTGGGAATGGAGCTTTCCCTTCAAACAAAAACACAACATTGCACCAAATCAGGACATGTTTGGTCCTCTTTGAAAAGTGGTGAAGGGTTAAAAACCTGTATGTGCTATGGTCGGTCACAGTGGGTTCCAGTTTCCCCATCCTTTGGATGACCAAAATACAGTATGGTCACCTTAGCACCCCTTTGTCTTATCAAAATGTTGTGCAGGGGATGAGAAATTATGTAGGGGTAAAGTGATGGGTGTACAAAAAACAATAGTTGAAGCATTCCACCAAACCCCTCTGCTGCCACTGGTACTGATTTTCCAGTGTCTGATTTCTGTATATGTACATATATGTAGATATGTATAGATGCATTTATACACACACATGCACTCTTACTATTGGCATACCAACATCAACTGTGTAATAAAACTACACGCGATTCATGGAAGTAGTTGTTTTAATGGAATGCATGGCTAAATACTACTTAATACCCTTTCAAATACATAGATCTATTATTTTCCTTCTGACTATGTACAACATTTTAGCTATTTTAATGCTGGCACTTGATTCTAAAATACCTTTAGTCACCATAATTTTAATAACTTTTTGAGCAGTTGCCAGTTTAATTTTCAGTGCGTGAAAATTGGAGGTAAATTATTTATTACTTCTAGCAAATGTCTTTCACAATTTTATTTAATTTTTTCATCTTTTTTAATGGGTCATAAAATGGCAGTCTTTTATTGGATGCTCATAAAGTAAGGAGCAAATGAATACTTTGCAAATAGGTTACTGTGGATTGAAATGTCAGTTGTATTTCACAGGGTATGAAAGTCTTTAGACCAGAGCTGTAGTGACATATGGCAATGGGCCAAGTTCCTCTTCCGTAACAATAAAACAGCAGTGGACATAGAGGAAAGAACAAATTGGGATTGTTGGGACTTCTCAAGTTACATTTTTTTTGATAAATTATTTATTAGAATGGTCAGTGGTCTGTGGCTAATGCAGTTTAAACTTGCAAGAGTCTTCTGGTTAACTTTGGTCATAAATAAGAGTATTTTTAAAAGCTCTGTCACATTGAGTATTTCCAGTATTGATTCTCATCCACAAGGTGACACTTGCCTGTGACAAAATACAGGAAAATCCCTTCCACACTCAGGAAGGGTTATGAACTGTAAATAAAAACACATTTTTTTTCACTATAATGAAGTAGGTTTAAAAACATGGACCACTGGCAAATTGCATGTTAAACCTGTGTTACATAAAAAACAAATGAGTTTGTGAATAGGTGTGCTAATTACACATGCTTATAAACTCAAGTTTGCCATCTCTTTGATTGCACTTCACTCAAGTGCTGTGTCAGAAGTAGTCACAAGATACGAAGGAGAACCTGGGCTAAAAGCTGGCCTTGGGCACTGCAGGCTGTTGGAGGAACAGTGTGAAGGCCTGCACTTGCTTTTCCCTGATGGCGTGTTCCTGCCATCGTGTTTCTCAAGGTAGACACGCAGAAGCTGGCCAACTCCTCATGCTTCTGGCTGCCAGGCCATGGTGTTTGTGCGTGGTGTTAGAAGAGCTGATGGTTATCCTCAGGGCCCGCTTCCCCTCCCCATGCACACAAAACTAAACCCACAGCATAAACCACGAACACAGCAGAGGTGAGGTTTTAGCGGGGTGCTGAAGAATGTCTTTTGGGGTTGCCACAGCAACATCAACATTTACACTTCCTGATTCTTTGTGGGTTTTAATCGGGGTTGACCTGAGGAGATGCTCTGTTTTGCAGCAGCTTTCATAGCAGAGTTCAGCGTTTGTTTGCGTTCTGGGGTGATAAAAAAAAAAAAAAAAAGTATCATTCTAGCCTTTCCTTGCAAAAATACGGTTGTGTCTAAAGGTTAGTTTTACTACAGGAAAAATGTGCCCTTGTGTGTGCTGCTAGGTGTGATAAGATTCACAGTGAGGTGAGCACAGTGAAGACTTGAACACAGGTCTCAAGCCAGCACAGCATTTCTGCTCTTCAATTGTTTCACTCTCTACAGACATCAGTGGGAGGAGGGATGAATTTTCCTCAAGTATTTGGAAAGTACTTAGTATACTGCAGCTATAGTCATGTGACTCACAGACATGGTAGCAGATCTGGCCACACACTTACAAAACCATTTGTTACTACCTGTGAAGACATTTTTGAAGTATTTCTGATCATTTTTACCAGGCAGACCGAAGGTATGGTCCTACACCAGCTGACCAAAATCTGTGGTGCTCCTTCACCTGTGATTTAAGCCTATTATAAGAAACCACTTCATTCTCTTAACTTTTTAAACTGTATTGCTCCTGCCTCTGGGAAAAAAAAAAAAAAAAAAAAAAAAAAAGGATCAATAGAGGTCCAAAGATTTAGAAATGTCAATTGCAGACAGCAGCTGATTCTGCTCTGAACTGTCCTGAGCTTTACGGGACATCACTGAAGGAATGCAGTACTCAAACAACACTGACAATTGGAAGTGAAGGCACCCCAAAACCGTAATCACTTCTGAATGTCATTTTATTTTCAGAATAGTTACGGTTTATGCAGAGTGCTGAGCTAAAAGCCTTGCATACATGGACAGTTAATAGTTAACTAAAATAGATGTATTTGTGGATAGGGCTTTCCCTTGGACATTTACAAAGGAGTGGATAGAAGAAACAGGGTGCTCATTTTATTGAGCTCCAAATTTGAAGGGGTATTGTTTATAGGAAGCAGAAGTACACACAGCCCACCAAACAGGTGGATGCTAAAGAAATGAATAAAAAGCTTTCCTTATACCCTACAGACATGACAATTTCAGGACAGAAGTGATTTTGTATGTTGACAGGTTCATCCTTTTGAAGATGAGATAATTATCTGTATGAGTTCACTCTGTAGCTTCTAGAACTCAACGAGTATGATCAACTCCTCTGAAAATCTCCAATGGCTTATCCCTGCAGCTGTGTATCAAAATGGAAGTCGATACAGAAACTGGTTGTTCCTACTGCTTTGTATCTGTGTTGATAGCTGATGTGTTCAGTGAGCCTGCTGCTCGGGATATCTGTCAGAACATCTGACAGCTAAAGGCTGGGGGAATGCGAAGCCTGACAGCAGCGATGCGGCACCGGGGACTCAAAACCTGCTCTTAGTGCAGTCAGTGGGAGTTATAGCTTTGGGCCCAGTTCTCATTTAGACATGCATGCTATCAGTGCCCTTTTCTGGGGCCTCTTGTATTGCTGGAATGGTGTAAAGATGCATAGCTGTGACTGAGGATAAGATCTTCAGGTCCCACTGACAGCAAGAGTTCAGTCCTGGAGAGGGTGATAGTAGCACCTCCTACAAACAGGGGTAAACTCCCCATTTTTTGTGCTACTTTTGAGGCTCAGTTTCCAATTCAGACACTCAAACAGGTACCATTTATGTGTCATTTACTTGGTGTGTAACTGTGGTTGTGTACTGAGGCTACAAAAAAGAGGGTCGTGCCACTGCAACCCTGCCCTGTCAGCAAACCCACCTCCCGCAAACTCAGGCACGTTGCTGAAGAGAATAGATGACAGACATCCCTACTCACAAGCTTTCTCCTAAATCCCAGGTCAATATTTAGGTCAATGAACAGAACCAGAGCACAGCTCTCAGGTTTGTAGAGAACTGAACATAAATTGAAGAAAATAGCATATATTGCAGTGGGAGTGTGCTGCGTGGCAAAGGGGAGGGAAAAGAAAAAAGGATCACTTTTGATTCAAGCACTAATACATTAGAAAAAAAATGAGTGACATTTTTTAACAGGATTGTATGTTAACTCTTGAAAGCTGGAACTGTCCTTGGGAATCCAAGAAACCCCAATACCTAGTCGCAGGTGCAGGAATTCCCAAGATACGCTTTCTCCCTTTACACACTGGAACTGTTAGTGTGAAATGTGATACTTGAGTTAGTTAACACAGCCACCGTCAGGGTGTGCAGCAATGGGCACCGAGATTTTTGCTTTCTTAGAGGAGAAGCTGAAGAACCTGTCAGTGGAGAGGGGCAGTGTGGAGGTTGTGAGTGTGAGAAGCGCTGTTGCAAAATAAGTAATTTGTAATACGTAATTCAGACCTAAAGGTCTGAATGATGCCTGGGAGCCTCCTTTCATCAGAAGCTGTAGGAAATGATCTATATTATCTTTCTAGTGGACCTAGCAGGGTTTTTTTGTTTGTTTGTTTCTTGTGCGTGTTTGTAGGCCTTCATATACAAACCTTGCATGAGAAAGAAATGAAACATCAGTAGCGGTCAGAGGTACAGCCACCATACTGCAAACATGCTTCAACGTTGCTTTTCTTCTAAAGTTTTAAATGTGTTTTGTTGCACTCATGCATCTTCCTTTTCAACCACTTATGTTTGGGACTGGTAGGAGCATGGTGAGCAGATAAACAAAGTACCAGAGGGTAAAAAACATTGTGAAAAGGTATTAGAAAGTATTCCTGGCTAAGAGCACAAGTTGGTCAGGAGGAAGGATGATATTGCCAAGCAGCAAAGGGAATTGGTTAGAGAGCAGAAGAAAATCCATATGAAATCGAAGATTCGTGTTCATTTATTTATTTATTTTTACATGAAATGGGGAAAAAGCAAGCATTTGAAAGCAGTTTGGAAATTTGACCCCAGTAGCTAGCAGTAACTGTGGTCAGATGTTCCTGGCCAAATCTAGGAGTTCTTCACTTGTGCACAGGCACAGTTATTTTTGATCTCAGTGGAGTTTTACCCAGTGAAAGACTAGAAAAATGGTTCCAAACAACGATAGAAGAGCTGAGGAAAAGCTAAAATGTGTTTAGACACAGTTACAATAATATGGGAAATAATGAAAATGTAAAAGATATGTAGGCATTTGGATTTGTAGAATTTAAGAACATCGTATGGTATTTTAAAAATCAAAATTACTTGATGTACTGCAGAAGGGTTCTTACTGTGCTACCAGGATTTGAACCAAGCAGTATAATCCCAATTTAGGCATCAGTCACTGGGAAGGCACCCACCATTATACAAGAAAGTTCAGGAAAAGCATAAAGGCTGAATAGGCTTTATGGTCAGGAAACACAACCACAATGAACGTCTTTTCTTGGGTGTAACCAACTCCAAAATTTGGTGTGGAGCCTGTGGTGTTACTCTAACTCAAGCTTTAAAAAGACAAGGCGGGGGGGAATGAAACATTTAAGAGAACAATCTTTCCTGTTTGGATTTGAACATAACTGAAAAGTTGCCATCCAGAAGTACTTCTGTGTGCTGTGATTTCTTCTGGATTTAACGACTGAATTCAGTTCTCAGTTCTCAGTTACCTAGTTAATACCATGGTGTGATCAGAGTGCAAAAGGATATGACCCAGTGATGCTGGAAAGAGTCACGGTAACTTTACTGGGCTGTAGGTCAGTGCCTTGGGCAGAAAAATGCTGCGTGCGCTGTGCTTGTGATCTGCAAATCTCAACAAAGTTGAAGGGTTTAAACTTACAATTTTCTTCAGGGACATCTGTCAGGATTTAGGCTGTGTTTCAGCAGCACATCATAAACTTAAGTCCTTCTCCATTCAACAAAAGCATGGAATGAAATCCTCTGGCACTTAAGTCCAGAGGATTGTTTGGCCAGTCAAACCCAAGCGGAGTTGTCATGCTCAAGTTTCTCACATCATTTCTCATTACAGTGGCAAAGTGAGAAATTGAAAATAAAAAGATAATAAAAAGCACAGCATTTTAAAAATTCATCCCTAACTAAAGTTTTTCACAGTTTGCTTTATTTAGTTAGTTGGGGGGGAATTTAATTAATTTTTTATTTTATCTGTTCTGGTTCACTTTCTCCCGTAGTAATTAGAAGTAAATTAGAGTTATTCTTTCTGTTAGATCAATTATTCATAACATAGACCATTTAAAAATTAGTTTAGTAGAAGCAACTTTCTTCATTTTTACTAAAACTGAAAAAGAAATTAGCCAAATTAGTTAAAATAGCTTTGAACTCCATATTGACTAAAGCATTTGTGCCAGAATAAAAATTCATGACATATAAGAAGAACAGTATAAATGATTAATCATTTTAGTTCATGGATATCTATATTTTTATTTAATTACATCTATGCAAAGTATAAACTGTCTGAATCTTGGGAATCCAAGCCAGAGAAGCTGAAGAGTCTTCTTCTGTTTAACATTCACCATGTGTTGTTTTCTTCTAGGGTTAATTTGTAAAATGTAAACCACATACTATTTGTATGCAGTGTTTATGTACTATTTATAGAAAGTCTTGACCATTTATAATTATCCGACATTTTTATCCATAATGTCTGCATATGACTAAAGAAATGTTTATGGAATAGATGAAACAATGTTATTTTTACAGTTGATCTGCAATTTATTTTATGTAAAACTTTTCAGGGTATTTTATGTTAGAGAAGGGATATTCTCTGTTCAACTGCTTATTGAGAAGACTAAAATGATTTCTAAATACTAATCGACACAACACCAGAGGGACACTGCAAGCTATTAATATATTCAATTTTAAGCAGCATAAACTGAAGAATAGAAAGCTCAATTTGAAATTACCAAAAATTGGTTTCTGAAAGCCCCAGGGTTGTTCTCAAAGTACAACCCTGTAACATTTACATACCATCAACACTGAAAAGTCATCAGAGGTGTCTACATATCGTAATGCAAAGTAACCGTGTTAGTTTTAGGATTTCTGTGAAATCTCAGCTAGTGCAGCTCTGAGGGACTGGCTCTCATCTTCCTCTCTTTGAACACATCCTCTGTTTTCTGAACACAGTCTGTATGTACAAGAAGCTCCACAGCATGTATGTGCCTTTATTGAGTTTTATGGCTGCTGATTTTTTTTTCCATTTTCTTTCTAGAACTCTAGAAGTTTTGGTGAGTTTGAATGAAGGGCAATCTTTCATGTCCAGCTCATTAACAATTACTGCTTCAGAGTGTGTAAGTAAATAGCTAATGTAATTCAACGCTAAATGCTGAAATTCAGTTTCTGTTATGGTTTTATCATTGAATGACTTCCCAGTGCAGAGAACCTCAATGCGTGGCAGGTCTTTTAGGTGTTTAGAATGCACAAATCCACCTAACTGAAAAACACACCTGTGCAGACATACAGAACATACAGAATTTGATGATACAAGATTTCTTAATATTTAAGTGCATACATATTATGTATGTCCTAAGTAGTTTTCTCCAGGTTTTGAGACATGCTTATAATCTCTTTTATAACGCCAGTACACTCAGTGAGGAAGTTTTTCAGCTGTTTTGCATTCCTTGATGAAGTGTGTGTGGTGGGGGTTACAGCCAATTTTTTTTTTCTACAGTTACACAAAACGATTTCTTTAATTCTTCCCATTACGGTGGCAGACAGCTTTATGTTAGGAGCATCTTTATTTCAGGATTCCATGTAAGTGAGGTATTGCTGTGCCTATCACCCTAGACTTAAAAATAATAATTGAAAGCCATGTCTTACACGGTAGGCTTGGAGATTTCTCTTCGCTTTCTGACACGGGCTCTGTAATCAGGGTTTCTTCTTCCATTACTGCTGATCTGTTTTGCTAGCTGCTTCAGGAGCTGCTGATCTAGACCATATACAGAACTATACACAGAGGGAAAGTCCTGGAATTCTCCTCCCCCACACTACCTCAGCTGGCTCTGTCCTGAGATCCAGGCTCTGTCTGTGTGTTCCTTGTCTGTGCTGTGCCTGTGTTGTGCTATAGCCTGCAAATCGTGCTTTGCTAAATAGATTACAACAAATTACTGTACCACACTGTGCAGCTGTGACTTTCAAAATACTGGGAAGCTTCCACGCCATTAGAGACCTGCTCGCTATAAACATAATAATGTCTTAAGAGCCAGGTGTGACACAGTCACCTGGGGTCCTGTTGCAGCACAGCTCCACTTTGTAGGATCAGTGGGAGCAGATTGAAGCTGAGTAGTGTGACTTCCGTGCAGCTTTCCTGTCAGGCGCAGAAGCATACAGAACAGTGCCTTCTGCTCATCAGCATGTATTTTTCCAACAGTATTTTCATCACTCATAGGTAATTAAACTAAAAGAGAAAAAAATAGTATTTTTTTTTCTTTTCATTTTAGAACTAAACACTTGGGTAACTATAGAAGTCAAAGTTATCTCAGTTCAGCCCTTAAGTTTCAGGAAGGAAGCCTGAATAAATTGAGAGCTGAAGAAACACATGCTCCCCAAACTGTGTTTCTCTGCTTAAGCGCCTCTTTGTCATTTGGATGCAGTTCAATTTTACACCAAAGCACAACGAAGCAGCCTCTCAGCATGATAACCTAAGGAGTGTGGATTTCCTCTTTTTCCTTTTTAGTCCTTCCAGAGAAACCAGTACGCAGTAAGTTTATCTCTATGCCCTCTTAAAGATTGCTAAGCTTGCTGACATAGGTAAAAATAAAGCATTGCTGCAAAGGAGATCATACCAAATTGCTGGGTGAAGCAAAATAACTGTTCCCTCTGCTTATATTGCTTCCCTGTGGTCAGAAGTTTTAACTAACAGCAAACAGAATGAATACAGATGTGCACTGACAGAAAAAACAGTGGAACTTCTGATCATCTTTTTTTTCTTCTGTCTTTCATGCATGTTGCAGCAAAGAGAGCTCCATACAAGGAGAACTGCTGTTTCCATAGTAGCAGATGGGCAACTGCAAGAAATGGGTCACTGCTAGAATTCTTCCACTAATTCTGATGGCTGAGCAGCTGATGGCTAGTTGGTATACGAGAGTTACAAGTTCCAGCCTCCCCTGGCAAACACACATTGCTGCAGAGAAAACAAACAAAAAATGTGTTGCACCTACGCGCTGAGGCATGCATCTTACCTGTTTCTTGTAAACCTCGCTGCCTGGTATATACATGGTCACCTACACATACTTCGGATAAAGCTCTGCTTCACTTGCAACTGTGCTTGCTTTGGCAGAATCACTTGTGCTTGCTGTACTCCAGCATTAGTGATTCCTAAACGTCTCTCCTTTCCTTTTCCTCCATCTGAATTTCAAGTAAGTTCTGTTTTCATGAGGTCACCATGACATGTTTCTCAGTGTTTTTCTAAACCGGCACAGAGGCACAGGCTACCAAGGGTAAGACGAAAAGCACCTACAGGATGTGGGTTTGAGGTGCTGCAGATGGGCTGCTCACTTCCTCATTAAGAGTGACGTTGCTGGAAGCAATAGAAGTCATTGAGAATTTCTCAGGACAGTTGCTTCAGGTTCAAATGCCACTACTACAGGCATTTAGTGTGCTATAGTCTATGCAGTGTGAACAAATACTATGGCTTATTACTAACTTGCCCAGATGCGTGGATCCTAAGCATAAAAGCCTGACTAGAATATATGGATTATTGGTAAATATTCATTAAAATTCCACCCACCTACCCAAAACATGTGGAACTGAGGCCTCTAATGGAAGGTGTTACTGAACTTACACCAAATACGATTTTGACTGAGATACCTATCTTGATCCTTTGTGCTAAGTTTCTCTGTTGGAGAGAAAGTGAGACAGTAAATAGAAAATAAAAAATAAATAAGTGGATTTGTTTGGTTGTATCAGCTAGTTGGAGGCTGTTTGGGGGCAAGTGAGAGGAATTGTTTGCACCATCCACTGATGTTGTCTTTCTGCTTTCTTTGCAGTCTAGCGGAGTAGCAGCACTTATTGCTGTTCTTGTGCTGTTACTTCTGGTGGCGCTTGGCCTGCTCTGGTGGTTCTGGCCCCTCTGTTGCAAAGTGGTGAGTAAAGACTTTTAAAAAAACTCAGTGGACCTGTGATTTGCAATCATAACCTAAACTGTATTGGGAAATACAGATACCATGGGAAATAGCTTAAGTAATAGGATGGTTACATGTGACATAAGCCGTCCGTTGAGGCAGTTTTCTTTCATTAGTGACAGGCAATAAACTGAAGAAGAGTCCAGTTTAAACACTGTGCACTGCACCTTTATCAGTACTTCTGGCTTTCTGAGAGACTTGCACACATAGACGAGCTTCAGCAGGCTGATGTGCTGCTCATTGGCTTTCTACTGAGCAAGCAGATGTGCTATATTCCTGTGAAATCTCTGAAAAAAACAGTTCTCTTTTATTTGAAAGTTGTTGGCCATAATGGTACACAGATGTTATCCTGAAATCAAAGACCATTTTAAAAGTACTATCACTAAAATTGGTATTTGTAGTCCATTATAGGCTCTCAAGTTGGAAATCCCTTATTGTCTTAATAATCCCTAGCAAAAAATTAAATTTTCATCTTGCCCACATTACATATCTTTTCATCTGAATAATGAACGCTTTTTATCCTTCTAGCAGCAATAAGCAATGCTGCTTCACTAACTCTCCTTCCATCTCCTCGAATGCTAGCGTTTTTAAATTGGTGGAGTTTAATAGTCATCCACTTCAACAGCAGCACTGAAGACTTGAGAAGTGGAGATTGCTTCCAGGCTGTTACTGTATTCCTTGTCTTCTCTCAGACTTGTGGAAAGGATGGTGGCAGAGGAACAGACCTTCTCTCCTGACCATGCTGAAGCCAAAAAACTGAAAAGTTTTGTTTGCCATGGTCTATTAGACACCAGGCTATTCTAGAACAAGAAATCCTCAATCCCTGTTTCCTTCCTCATAGTCTGTGGTTTCTGAGACCTACAAACTCTCCTCTAATAAAATGACTTTCTTCTGTCTCATTCTTCACATCAGAGTCCCATAAGAAATCTAGGAACATTGTCTGTTAGTTGTTTTCCCTCAACAATGATATATATTATGAATCTTCCCATGGAATAGAAAAAAATAACATCATAAGAAGAAAGCTTCCCATTTAGTATTTTAAAATAATTGGCTCACCTTGATTCACAGTTCCCATCGTATGGCAAATCTTCCCACACTACTCATCTTCCTCTCATTACAATAAATAGCAATTGCAGTGTCTCAGTCCCTTGAGAGCAGGAATTCCTGAGAGCAGAGTGATGATTCTGTAATGACAATTACAACGATGCTTTCTGGATCTGTATGTCAAAGTCCTCTATAAAAAGTCAAATGTGCAGCTCTGTGACTAAAATTAACTGAATAGCTGCACTGTGTAATGAATTGCCTTGGGTACGGTACCTTGGGTGCCCTTGGGTGCACAGCGTTATTAATGCAGGCTCCTGTCTGGGCTAACCTCCTTGGTGGGGATAACTTGGGCGTCTCCACAAATAGCTGAACCAAGAGGTAAGAAAATGTCCCTTCATCCTGATTAATCTCATGCTTAAGTATGTTACTCCCTGATGTTTACTCTAAGGAGTAGTAACTTACCCAGAGTAGCTTTTCTGGATGCGGTGTTTGGTTTGTAATTGGCTACTGCTAGGGAAGCCTTTGGCTCTAGGTTAATAAGCTATTACTAAGAAGCTGCCTATCTTGTATGGGAGCAATAAAACCAGGGCCCTTTAAATTTTAGTGCTGTTATTTCCTCCCACCTCTCATAGACATTATCTGCTCCCTTAAAAAGAAACGGTCATTTTAGGTCATCTGCCTACAACAACACTGAGTTCCAAAACCACATACTTGCACTGAACCTCTTACCAAATACCGACTCTTCATTTCTTGTTGTTTTGATGTCTGTTTCCTCACCTCCTTACACTGTGGTTCTATTATTTTCCTTCTATTCTGCATTTAGGTTCTCACATTACATGCTATTATCACTTCTGCCTCAGTACTTCTGGGCTTTGGTGTTTGAGAAGAGGGCCAGCATACTATGGCCAGCCAGGAGGTCCTCTGCCCTTTCTCTGAGCCTACTTCCCTGGCAGAGTGGCGTGTCTATTTCATGGGACAAAACCCAGGAGCAAGGCTGAAAGCAGCAGCCTTCAAGTGTTGTGTCATGGGCTGCAGAATCGAATGGAAAAGGGAGAAGTGAAAGGTGTTGCAGACAGTACAGAATGGGTGTTCTGAGCCACACAAGGCGGTGATCCCTGTTGCCTGCAGGAAATGTGAGCTTCAGGTGGTTTGGGAATTCCACTTTGTCCTTGCTAGGACTCGGTCTTCACAGCGTTCCTTGATACAAAGTCCGTGTTGGGGTAGGGGCACTCCTTTTTCTTCTTTCTCTTTTTTCCCTTCCCCCCGCCCCTCTGCTTTTTTTTTTTTTTTTTTTTTAAGCAGTTCACTGTTGACAGTTCTTTCACTCTTCCCTCAATATCAGAACATATGATCGCATCAAGCTGGCTTCAGGCTCTGGTGCTGACATTTCCTAATGCCCACATCACGCGAACATTTGAAAAGTGTTAATGAGCAGATCAAAGGGACTGTTGCCTGAAGCAACTAACTTTTTTTTTAAAGGAATCGGCTTTCCTCCAAACTCAAGTCTTCATTCTTTGCAACTAAATAAATGAGGTGCAGCCTTGCCTGCGATGATGATGATGATGATAAAACAAAACAAAACAAAATTAGGAAGTAATCCATCTTTACATGTGTTTAATAAGACAGCAGCATTATCCAGAGTTTTCAGTATTTCAACAATCTGAATCAAGTTCAGGGAAAGTTAATTTAGTAATATGATGATCTCAGTATCTGCAGTGTCATGCTACACTTGCACTGCTTTATGCTGAAACCACATTCATTCTTTGGATTTCTCTTTTTTAAAAATGTTTTTCTACTGATTTCACGTGAAATAGCAGGCAAGACTGAGAATATTCTTTGTGCGTGCATGAGAGAGAGAGTGTGTGTGTGTGTGAGAAGCCTGTGGAAACATAAGGATGCAGGCATTTACATTCCACTTCTGTCAGCAAGGGTGAGTATCTGCTACTCAAAGCAGATTATTTTCTCACACCACTGTCACATTTAAAGCAAGTTTCATTTTCTGAAGCTATTAGAAATAGCAGCTAATTAATGTATTGGTTAGTTTCAGATCAGGTTTACCCTATAACTTCAGGGATTTTAGCAGCTGCCGTAGGATTGAATCCTTTGCTCAGGGAGTCAAACAAAAACTGTCACTGACTTGTGACTTTCAAGCCCTGTGAGGTAAACAGAGTTTTCCTTGATTCTTTGGGGTAGAAATTTTGATTCCATTAAAAACAGTAGGCACAGGGCCCAAGTGAACTTTAGCATGTTTAGAAGTTTGCTGTATAAAGCTGTCTTTGCTGAGAAGAGATCACAGGGCTTAAGAATCACAGAATTATAGACAGTGCAGTGATCATACTGTTTAATGATGTAAGTGTGCACCCTAGCTCGGCCTTTTGTCCTGTATAGCTAGCAGTCTTGGCAGGAAAATATGTGCTTTCGAGGTAATGGTTAGAGACAGGCAAAAGGAAAAGAAAAATGAGAATTAAATAAATAAAACACTGTGAACATTAGTAGATTGAGAGCATCATTTTACTGTTTACAGTCTTTTAATTGCTTTCAGTGAGAATGGAAGATTTTCATGGCTTGGAAAATCTTGCTCAGCACCCAGATCTCTCAGAATCTGTCCCATGATCCCTCTGTGTTGTTGTTTCTGTAAAGTTCAGGCAGTAATTGCAATCTGGCTTTCAGCAATGTTTGACAAACTAAATAGTTGATTTCTGTTAGTACTTTGAAAATTCCTGATGGCTGGTAGGAAAAAATATTCAGAAATATTTAAAGAAAAACAATTTCTTGGCATGTTTTAGCAACATCCTACAGCAAAGGCATATATGGTTAAAATCCAAAATTGAATTCCCAATCCACTGGAAGTACTCTGAGCATAATAAACAGTTCAGTATCTTAAACCTGAAGTACCATGGAAAAATGTTTCCAAGAGTACCATAACTTACTTGTCTGAGTTGATCTAATTCCTTTATCCAGTGCTAAAGATACACAGCTTATTTTGGCAGTAACTATCTTGGTGGCATTGTGACTTGGATGTAAGTCAAGAAGGAAAACTCTTGACTACTGGTCAAGTAAAAGATGTTTCCTTAATGTCTGATGCTATACATCTGTGCAACGACAGAATGCTTGTAGGCTGTGGTAGGATTAACAGAAGTGCTGTAATTAATTACACAGAGCACAGAAAATAATACATATCATAATTAAGGTACTTCATCCTGCAGTAGGAGAGGACAATTTTGGTTGGTCTAAGGCATAGCAGAAATAAATACCTTTACATTCATGGTATATTTTTTAATCATTTCTATACAACATTCCAGCACAAAAGAAATGCCCTGATATCACTCAAGTGCTTCTTTTTAGCTTTATTAGCCTGCATTTCTTGTGGAATAATGCCTGTGCTTTCATTTTCTGCCTTTACCATTTAAAAGGGTTGCCGTCTTCCTCTTCCCCTCCCTTTACTGCTGGGTGGTTTCCTTTCAGTACCAGGGAACTCCCTGAGATTTACAGTATGCATGCAAGAAAGAGAACAGTAAGAAAATGTAGGTAGAGGTTTAAATATAGGTGTGAATGAATTACCATATGAGTGGTCCTTATCCAGTAACAGCTTTAAGCAGCCTTGCAAACGTGTAACTCCCACTTGCAGGCACTGAACAGTCAACGAGCGACATACTTAAATTATTAGTCTGAAATGTGAGACCTGTGGAAATGGTCTGGACGTCTAGAGGTGAAGCCTGAGCTACCAGAAGGCATTTCACACTTGTCATTGGGCCAGAAATTATCCAGCAGCATGGCATGGCACAAAGAAGCAGGCGTCTTGGCCCAACATTATGCAAGACCTCACATAGACCTCGGGCTGCTTTTCCTCCCAGGCTTGCTAATTAACTCCATAGGATTTCATCACTGGCTATTACTTAGAATGACTGAGTCCTATCCGGTCAGGAAGCAAAGTGGCAGACACGTCTGCCCAAAGAGTGTCTGCCAGTCAATTGATTTTATTTTCTATCAGACGGATGGTGTTAATTTCCAGAAGGCCTTGATAATCGATACCCAAGGGACTTGGCAGCAGTGGCTGCCAGTTTATGAACAGATGTGGGGGACTCAGATGGAAACCGTTCACTGTTAAAATTTTCTGTTGGCTTTTTGATGCTGCCAGCACAATTCCTTATGCTATTTTTTTTTTTTTTTAGGTCATCAAAGATCCCCCTCCACCTCCACCACCTCCAAAAGAGGTACAGTATAAAAGTGTTCCGCTTATCACGCTGGTTGCATGGTACCATTCCTTAGTGTTCTCCTGTGTTCTGCACATCTGGCTGCTTTGTATTTTTTAGGAAATAAAGCTCTTTGTAAACAGCTGCTCAAGAAGAAAGAACTGTCTCATGAGAAGTCTTAGGCTGAGAGCAGGATGGCCAATGTCCACATCTCTGTTCTGTCTTTGTCATCTCAGAGTGGTGTGAATTTAGTCACTTAAGTACATATCCAAAGAAATATTTAGGAGTTTTATTCCAAGACTGTTGAACATTATTTTTTTCATTCTGCAATGAAATCAAAATCAAAAAAGACTAAATAGTTCTTATGACAGTCTAAAGATTTATCATATGACTCTAAATAGGGTTTTCCCACAGCTTTGGATTTTTAGACACTGAAGAATCCTTATAAGGGAACTTCTCTCTTAAGGGCAATAATGTAATAGAGGATCTCCTGGTGTCTTCAGTGTTTTTTGCCTCTTCATCTTGATTTAGCCAATTGTTTGAACGTATTCAAGTGTCTTCTGACAGCTAAATCCATGATAAGGTACTTCACTGAGCTGAGGGAGCCAAGAGCAAGTTTGACAAAGTTTGGCTTAGGAAACTGTGATCGGCTGCATAACCTTTATCTGCAGATCTGCTGAACGCTGCCTGCTGAATCCCAATGAGGAGGACTGATAATCTGGCTCTTTGAAGGCATTACATTTTCTGTTAGAGGAAGACACCACCAATCTTCTTCTTTGTATTTTGCTTGTTTTTATTAATGGAAAGGAAAATGATCAGTATGATCAATGAATACTGATCAGTATTCATTCTGAATACTGATTCAGAATGAATACTGATCAGTAGAATAGACAGTTGGATTCTTCATTTCGATTTTCCTAATAGATGCCAGCAGTGCTTTTCCCATGCAAAACCCTAAGATTATTTCCAAATGTGATCAGATTTTGTTTGGAAATCGATGAACATTTGAGGAACCTAAAAATTTGGTCCTTCACACCTAAGATAGGAAAACCTTTTCTCTGTGAAATACACTGAAAATGAAATACACTAAAAAGACAATAAAATAAAAAAGAAGTATCCTTTTCAAGAAAATGTCTTTGAATTTATTGACAGGAAGAAGAACAAGAACCCTTGCCTACCAAGAAGTGGCCCACAGTGGATGCTTCCTACTATGGTGGACGAGGAGTTGGAGGAATTAAACGGATGGAGGTTTGTGCCATACAGAAATGACAATTCACTAAAACATAAGATCTCTGAGGCTGCAAATGGTGGAAAGAAAGACTTAAAGTGTATTGGAAATACAATGGTATAATGTTCTCTTCTTTCCCCGTGACATAATCCTTATAAAATTTTTACCATATCAAATAATTTTGACCTTGCTTATGAAAGAACAGCTTTCAGTAGTTCCATTTGACTGGAACTTTAAATAGCTGCCCAAAGACATGCTCTTTCCATCAAATTAATGAAAAGTAGAGAGTGAGAGCCTTTTCTGAATGTTTTGGAAAAAATTACAGTGAAACATAAGTCCTCTAACTGTGGGCCAGCCAAATGCGTTGACAATGGTGACGCTAAGGAGAAGCTTGATCCCAGAGGAACTCTCAGCGACAACAGTGCCTGTCTTTGAAGAGACATGATAGCATCATGTTAATTAAAACAGAATGAAAAATGTGCATCCTTATGGGCATGTCCTTATGTCAGATTTTATAGTCAAGTCAGCCTTTATGGAATTTGCAAAGCAGTTTTCTGTGTTTAAGTTTAATCTGTGAAACTTCCACTGTCTGAAATACCCACCTAGGCCACATAGACATATCTTGATCAAATGGTAAATGTATCGGCCTAAGAACCATCTTTGCCTGCATTCTTTTGAAATGCAGCAGAAGAACGTGCAACTTTAAAGCTGTGTTATTCCTTCAGCAGTTCAGAATTGCAAATTTAGAAGAGCCTCATATTTTAGAAAAAGAAACCATTTTGTATAGTGCTTTTCAAATGCAAACTAGAAAATGCTTTCCAACATAAAGAATTGCAAGCCTGGATTTTAACGGGTTCCACGATGTGCCTCAGAAGGGATTTCAGGGTTTAAATCGTTACAGTTTGTACAAAAGATCTTGTCCAATGAAACAGAAACCTGATAGATACCCAATGAACACAAATAGTACCAGTACCATAAAGAAATGTGTGTTTATCAGATGGCAAATATACAGTGTTTTCTTTCAAAAAAAGAGAAGACTAGAGAATAGAAGGCTAGAAAACATTTTTATTTGTACTAGGAATTTTATGCAGAACAAAGGGTTAAAGATGTAAACCAACTGAAATTGCTGACAACACAAATTCTGAAAAGGTACTTCATTCCTTGGAGCTGTCTCTCTGTCCTTTTCTAGAACCTGAGAGTAGTCAGCAATTTTGGGGGTTGGGCAACTCATCTTAGATGCCTCAGCATTTGAATATGAAGCTTTAACTCTGTCCTGCAGAATCTGTTACAGTGGGGCTGAGGGGAAAGCTGTCTTAGTTACCTATTTCCAGCTGCTTGGACAGAGAGGTATCTGACCTCATACCTTTCACTGGCTTGAGAGAATGTTACTCATTTGGTGAATCAGAGCAGTGTGGAAACAGGACAGCAAACAAAAACAGTCTTACATCATGATGAAGGTATGCGAGTCTAAGGGAGGTCATTCCTTACCTGACAATTCAGCATGGATAGTGGTTTCTGTGCTGTGGCCAATGAAAAACTTTTTGGTCTAGTCATTCCATTTTCTTCAGTGTTTTCAATTCATGTGGTCATTCAGTTGTCTAATTCTAATTGCTTCTATCTTCTGTGTGTTCTGTTCTTCTGCCATTCTTCTGACAGCTTGATTTTTCCAGAAATTTCCTTAGAGAGAGAAAAGCAGAGAATGAAACAATAAACTTCCACTTACTGGTCCTGTCCAACTTACCTTACTAAATTCTCTTTCAGGGCAATTACATTCAGTCCTTCCTTCCCCACTAACTTCACCCTTCTGTGACAGTCCAGAACAAGTTAGCCAGTGTGGCTCACTCTTCCTAGATTTGTCTTTAGGCATTGCTTTCGAGTTTTATGATGTCATTTCGGGACTCTACCCATTACAGACAGTAAGTTTTCATATTAAAGTTGTATTGTCAGTGTCCACAAATTCTGGTTTCTTCTTGGTGAAGCCACTTCAGCCTGTAGGAGAAGGTCATTCTATCAGTAAGGCATCTACCATCTATCTCTAAATGGTTTTAACAGTGTTTAAAATACATTTTAACAACCTCATAAAAAACACTGTAAAAGTACCATTGATCACAGTGAAAGATACAGATGCATTTTAATGACTCAGCAGGGTCTACTTGGACATGAAAGCCCAATCTAATATTGCAGAGACAGGATTCCCCAGTGAAAAAAAAAGAAATCGCTAAGTGAGCCAAATGGTAAAGTTCAAAATAACAGAAAGGTTCAAAACAATCCCTGTTGTACTTTGGTGCTCTCATTCTCTACATTGAGATTACAGTGGTAACAGACACTTGGTGATTAAATGACATGATTTTAACAAGGGTTTTTCATTTGTCTGAAAGAAGGGGCAGACTACGACTTACCTATATATTTTCCTCACTCTCTGTATCAGCATGTTCTGCATAGGGAGGTGAGGAGGATGAAGAAATCAGGCTGCTTTCTTTTCTCATCTCATGGCATAGTTATCCCAGCACATTATAGAGTCCCTACCAGACCCAGAACAGTCTTATTCCTCTGTCTGGGTAGCAGAGGGAAGACTAGCGGTATGTCTCTTTCCTGGTGAGCAAAACAATTTTGTGTCCCCTTGCACTGGGAGAATTGTTGCATCCCACTGTTTTTCTGCCTACTTTCCAAGTGCTCAAATTGGCAGGTAGCAAGATAGAACTGACATATACCTACCAAGCACTGTGCAGTGATGCTCTTAATTCTGTCCCCAAAGTGGAAGGTCACTGTTCTCCAATTTTTATTTTGATTCTTCTCTTTTCATGTCTGGCATCTTCTGTCAGGAAGTCCCTGAAAAAAAACCAAGTATGTTGGTGGAGTCCTGCAAGAATGGTTAGCTGCTTTCCAGAAACTGTTTCATGACTCACCAGCATGTCAGTTACCCAAGATGTAGCGTCAGAACTTAATTTCCTGCCTGTAGGTTTATAAGGTCCTTCTTACATGCTAGATTGTAGCAGATAGCAGGATATAGAAAGTCCTGCACTGAAAATAATTGGGACCACTTTTACCAAGAACTTCTTAACTCCAGCTGTATCTTTTAGATGCTCTTTTTGGATGAGAAAGTAAGAGTCTTGTCTAGGCTTGTTTGTTTGTAGGATACAGCAAACATACTTGCTCAAATTGCTGCACCATGTTTCCAATTACAGTAAGAAATAAGATTACCATAGCAAAACATACCATCTCTCTTGGAAGAAAGTGTTTTGTGTGTGTGTGTTTTTTTTTTTTTTCTCTGTACTTTCTCCTTATGGCCTAGTAATTCCAGCCTTTCCTTAAAGTGGAAATACGTGCTCATCTTACCAACAACAATAATTTGGGTTTCCATTCCGTTTGAACTATTTATATATACTTTATGCTCTTGAGGCAGTGATAGAATATACACTGTTACATGTTACACATTTACTTATTAAGCACTAATTTGTCACAGTTTTCTTGTCTTTTGCCTACGCTGCATTTACATCTCAACTCTGTCTTTACTTAGGTTCGCTGGGGTGATAAAGGATCCACTGAAGAAGGGGCTAGATTAGAAAAGGCAAAAAATGCTGTGGTGAAACTCCCAGAAGAACCAGAAGAACCTTTTCATCCTAAGCCACCTAAACCAAAGCCTACCTCACCAGTCATTCAGGAGAAGTGGTATACACCAATTAAGGTAATCCTTTTCATCTTCAGTACAATACGGTTTTGTACTAACGCTGGATTTTGTGTGCCTTACGAGTCTTACGCATGCTGAACTGTACATTTTTTCCAAGTATTCCTGACCAAATATAATGTACTGTTCTCTATATGAACACCTACTCAGGATGAATAGCAGGAGCAGTTTTTATCCCTCCATCAGTATTTCATCAGTAATTACCACATTCTGTTATGCTTCCACACAAAGGGACATACCATATAGTAAGATTATTAAAATACATGGGAGCTTTACTGGCATGTAATCTATCTCCGTGTATACCTAATCAAGGCTGCACAGTCCATAGCTGATGACTAAGTTTGCAATGTTTGCAAATTTACTATTATATAATTATTTATATTCATTATATAAAATATTTATTGTATAAAATATTATATGAATAGCATTTATTATATTTAGTTTGCCCATTATTAATCAAGAGAAGCAAAAAATTATATAAAACAATACAATGCAAAAAGTTTTGACTGAAATAAATGGTATAAAATACAGACATTTTCCTCTGTAGATTGCATGAGTCACCTGCAAACCTGTAATAAGCTCTTCTTAAAAACTGAAGATGGCTCCATAACTACCTTTCTTGAAATACGTTAGAACAGAGAATACGAAGGTTTAGCTGTGGTATGAATAAAGCTAATCCATCTTCCTAACTCCTAGTAAGTATTTTCTGAATTGCAGAAAGGCCTGAACACATTCTCTGCACACACACACAAACTCTGCAGCCCATCCGTGCGAGTGGGATGCTTCCTGACAAGCATCAGAGCTGCTCTGCATGTTCTGCACAGTCTGAGCGCTCACAGTGAACCTGCTGCATTCAGTACATGTTGGACTTGCAACACAGCACAGATCAGCCATATGCCTAGCAGGTCCAAGGCTTCCCTGAAAACCATGAACTTCCTGTATACATGCTGTAACAACAAATAGATTTATGTGGGAGAAATCCTAGATGGACATGTGGGAGATCAGCCTGAAGTACTGACAAATAAACAGGTTACTTCTAGATCACTCAGAAATAAATTTGAGGCAGGTCCATGGTTTCTCTGCTCTCAGCAGAGGTATAAGTACTTTATTTGTACTCATTGATGGGAAAGATCAGCACCACAGCTATCTGGAGTGAGAGGCAGCCTAAGCCTGGCTCTGAGGAATGGATGTTTAGTTCTGCTGGTGAATTTCTTCTTGGACAGAACTTCAGCATGTGTGGTGTGCTTTCAGTTGACTGATTTTATCATAAAGTCCTGTTGCTCTGTTGCCACAGGGTCGACTTGATGCACTGTGGGCGCTGTTACGAAGACAGTACGACAGAGTCTCTTTGATGCGACCACAACAAGGAGACGAGGTTTGTGCTATGCAAGGGTATTGCAGGGTGGGCAAAAAAGGGGTATGTTACAGCCAGGGTTTCATGGCTGCTGAACACTGGTAATTCTGTGCAGTCAAAAGAATGACACAACAGGAAAAATAATGCACTGGGAAAAAACATGCATTGAAGAATGTATCAGACCAGGCAAGAAATGTTATGGAAACATGGATGTCCTGCAAGTATAATTAGGAATTCTGTATTTTATGCGTGTTCAGCTGGAAAACAAAAACATAACACAGACTTCATGTGGTCTAACCTCTCTCTAACAGGTGCATAATACTTTCTAATATTTAGCTCCTTGGAAGAACAGAGTTTGGCAGTCAGAATACTAAAACCACATCATATTTAGTGACCCCCAATAAATTCTGTGCACATAGATTCATGATGCTTTGCACTTGCATGCCAGAAGCAACATTCACAGGCAAAACTTGTTTCTCAGACAATTCTTTCTGTCCGTACACTCATGACTCATGAAAAAGTGGCCCCCACTACAAAGACTGCTAAGACTACAAAGTAAAGGAAATAGCTATTATTTGGACTTTTTACAGTAAATCTAGACTGTATTTTTTTTCTGATTATTGCTCCTTAAGAAAAGCATTACTTTAAATCTTGGCATTTACCTCGGGAACTGATTTATGATGAAGGTATTTCAAATCTTCTGGAACCATTCACCACTCCTGTGTGTGACACATCTGAAGGGATTTAGGGGCAAAGACACTTCCTCTAAGTGAGATGGCAACTTTTTCTCAACAAACCGGCCCCAAAAGCAGATGGGTATGACAGATAAGATTTTCAAGTACTACAAAGCAGCAGTGTGAGAATCTCTATTTTTGCAGCAAACGTCATAAAAATGACATAAGAATTAGAGAAGATCAAGTGAGTGAGTTACCTTTGAAAGCATGAGAGGTAGTCACTATTTAAGCTATCTTCGTGATGATAGGGATGAATTTTGGTACTGTTCTAAAGTAAGAAAAGGTGAGATGTATGTACATGTAATGGAAGAAGCAGAATGACAAAATGCAGGGCTGGAAACAGAAAGCATAGTCTTTGCATAGCTGTCAAATATTAGTATTATCATTCCAGTTGTTTGCGTATTATTTACTGTTTGCATGTATGTTACACACAAGAATTAACAATAGCAATTAATTCTTCATGGAAAATACACAGTGCTTTACAGTACTTTAAAAAGTCAACTCAATGTAAATATAAACATTGATTCCTGAACTTCCCAGGTACTTGAACAGGCTAAAAACTGTCTGTCAGGCTCTATTTTGAGGATTTCTGACCATAAAGACAGGTAGGTGCTGAAAAATGTGCCTGCCAGGGAAAGCACTTTGGCACCAGTGAGAAATCAAGCATTCATCTTCTCTGGACTTGACTGGAAGACACTGAGCAACATCTTGGTTTAGAAAAACCAAGAGGAACCTCACTAATCTTCAGTGTCCTTACTGAAAAAGGGAATAGAATTTCTGTTAATGAATAAAGGCTAGAATAATGGTTCAGGCGTACCACAAGTGTGACCTGTGGTACTGTAGGAATGCATTCCGCGTCTGACTCAGTATTTTCTATTTTGGGAGAAAAAAATACGTCTTGTTTATAATTTGCTAGGTACAGGTCCCATGCCATACCCCTGGTGGGTTTGTCAGTAAACAGATGCGCAGTCACGCATGTGCACTGCAAGATACATGCATGCACATACTTAATTCAGAAGCATTATTATGGGAAACAGCAGCCACGTAGATGTTTTGTTTTGTTTTGTTTCTTTTACTGCTTAGGAATTTAGTAGTTCCCATTTGTAGAAGAATTCACTGCTGAATTCAAGTCCTTGATCAAGTAATTGAAATTTAGGCATGAAGTATCAAAGCGGAGAGAGCTTTTTCTTCCTTCTCTATCCCCTCTGCCACCTCTTCCATGATGCCAGATAATGCCGAGGGTGGCCCAGTTTGAGGGCTGCACGCAGCTGATTCGGGAAGCTTTGATTGTGGCTGGAAGTCCTTGGAGTCATAAATTTTTCAGCCAGCAATCCGTGAGGTTAGGGAAGCTTGTACAGGTGTGAGCTAGCAGGTTGTTGCCGACATCTGTTTTGAGTAGAGGCGCAGGTCCTCAGCAGCCTGCAGCGAGGCTGCTGGATTGTCAGCAGATGTAGTTAAGAGTGGCAGAACAGTTTTGGTCTCACATTTGCCGCCTGGGGGCTGAAACAGTAAAGGTAGATTGGGGGTGGACACAGCTGCACTCCCAAACATGCCTCGGGCACAAATAAAGAGATCTAATATAGTTTGACTCTGTTGTGGTGGGGAGATGAGGACAGAGAGCCACTTCAGAGACAACTTAACGCTGCAACATCTGCCGCCAAGTTTCCAGGGAGTGACAGGGGACAGCAGGTACAGATCGAAGTCCCCACATAAACAGCCCCCATTAAGCCATGAACTCTTTTGAAGGGCTCCCATCAAACATAGCAGAGTCCGTGGCAGGAGACTGTTTTGTTTTCAAAGCAGTGTTTTGTTTTCTGCACTAACAAGATAATTTATAAATGATTCATTACCCTGTGTTCCTACTCTTATTTATACTTTTTTTTTTTTTTTTTTTTTTTTACGAGGTAAAGAAGAATGAGCCACAGTAGTTTTAGGGAAGTTTGATAATGATAAACCAGTTAACTGTCCAAAGGTTTTAGCTGAGGATATGGCAACCTTCAGCCCACAGTGTTATATTCAGATGGGAAAGAGATGAAGGCGCGTGCTGTTACTGGAGCATTGCGCGGGAGTGTCTGCCATCGTTTCCATACTGAAACACCTCTTCCACAGAGTTTGTTTCTGCAGGAGAAAGAAACTTGGCACAGGTTTGCAATGTGACTGTTAGGGGCCTGTTCTTTTACATACATTCTTCTGTTTATTTTCCGAGTTGTAGTTTAGCACCTAAAGGTTATCACTAGTGTTTCTCAAATGCTTAGTAGGACCTTGTTGCTTTGCACAACATGATAGTGGCTGAGATTCTGATTCTGTGTACATGTGCAGACAAACTGCTTTTAAGACCACAAACAGTCTGTGCCACTCTCATTTAAGATATTTCACAATCAGGATGTGAACATATGTGTCAGGTAACAGGAAAAAAAATCTACAGCTAATTGCACAAAAATTTCTACAGTAGCACTACAGAATACTTTCAGCTTTTTCAATGTTACAAAGCAGCCAAATATATATATATAATTTTTAAACCTGTTAGTGTGTACATGCTTTAAAGATGAATTTATAATAATGGCTGTAGAATTCATACAAACATCTATTTAAAGTGATGTTACTTTGTCAGCATCTCTACATGATGCAAGAGAAATTACATTCCATGTTGTAATTCTGTTAGCACCACAAACGTGCAGTTCAAAGGACTGTGACAGTATCATATTCTCTGAGGTGAGGCCCATGTTCCTGTTCCCTTTGTGTTTGTTCAGTAGTTCCTATGCTGGGCACAGGCAGAAAATATCAAATCATTAGTTCAGTCTGTCAATTATAGAGCAGAAAAGGAATTGTTAGGAAGCTGAGGCTGTAAGTGCCTTACACTGTCTAAACATGCTATTTTGAATCAAAAGACTAACTGCAGCACCTAGAAGAACCAAAACTTTCAGTTCCACACCATGCTTTAACAGGGTCTGAAGGACAGTTCATCATCTACCACTGCAATAGCACTGCCAGCACGAGTAGTAGCCTTGTGTTTCATAACTCACTCAGCAATGTTGGCTTCCTGTACAGTAATGAAACGGGAACAATACTGGTGATATCAGGATTTTTTGGTTTATTCCATTATTTTCTAAAAACTGAACTTTTTGGCCTTTTTCCAACCAAGGAGGACCCACTAGAAAATGAGGCAATTTCTTTTTTTTATCTGTGAATGGTAGAAATGTGTAGAGAAATAAAAAATCATGGTTAGAGGAAGACTACTGTAGTTACTTATAGGTAGCACAGTTTTGGATTTAGAATGTTTTTCTATCAAACTGCAACTAGCTGCAACTTGCATTACAACATAATATTGTTCACTTGAGTTCCTTGTTCAATGATAATACACCATAGCATATTTCAGCATAATGTAGAAGGGATTATGCTGAAGAAGATGTTGCCTGACAATTTTAAAAAGAAACACAAGTATCATTCATAAAGCTAAGGTTATGTTTATCTGTGATCTTTTGAATTGCTGCTATTTTAGAAGATGCAAAACTGTTAAGAAAGTGAGATTAGAAGAGAGTTAAAGTGCAACTCTTTTTCTTAAATCTCTTCTGCCAAAATATTCCTTCTATCATTCCTTCAATCATTGAGAAGGGTCTCAGGTGCTCCTCCACCCTAGCTGGAGTGGCTGATGTTAGGTAGTATCTTAATAGATTTCTTAGCTGTCCATCACCAAAAGCAGTAGTAGTCATCTTTATGAAAAAATGATGATGTCCTGCCATTGTGAGAAGCAAGGATATTTTCCCACATACGTAGGCAGTCACTTTTGGCACTCCCTGACTTTGTGCAGATCAGAGCTGTTGCTTTTTTTAAAATCAAGCCTTCAGAATTCAGCAGTGTGAGTATGAACACTTCTATGAATGAAATAATACACAGAAATAAATCTACTTGTCAGCCTTCAGGCCCTGACATTTTTACCAATTTGACTGGTACTCCTACAGAGTGAAATGGACAAAGCAGCTCTAGCAGCCCTTGTGCAAGCCTGTCTCTGGAGGTGGCACCATTAGGCTACACGGGTCGGGGATGGTCCTGGTGGAAGTACTGTCATGAGAAAATGTGGGATGCGCCTTTCGTGTAGCCCCGACATTTTAGTAGAGCATTTTAAAAAGCTGAGCTGCTACCATAGTTTGCAGCCAGAGGAATCCTTGCTGGCTATATTAGTTTACAAACAGATATCTGTAAGCTAAGTGTTTTAGGCCTTCTAAAATACCAGGCATCGCTGTAACTTGAGCTGTGCTGGCAGCCTATAATGCCTATTAAGAAAGGAGAAGTCAGTCTTTTCTGGATGGACTATGAATTTGTTACAGCTGCCACACACTGTCTCCCCCAGCCTGAAGAGCATTACAGTTCCTCCTTCCGCCCCTCACCCCCTCCATACTGTATTGAGAAGAAAACATTTCATTTGGCAGTTCAGTTTTTGTCACTGTTTCACTGAGCATAATTGAAAAGGAAAAATAATCGTATCCTTACTTCCTCAACACATCTTTATATAGGGTGGATTGCAGTAAAAAGTTACGTTTAATCACTACCTGGCTTCCAGCAAAGAGAGTGCTGCATATATCTAACCAAACCCAGATATAAAACAACTCCCAGCTTGGGCACAGCCCTTACAGAGAGGGAAGGCCAATGGAGTTTATGTTAATGTTGAGAGTCTCACTAGCCCAGCTTACAGGAAGACTGACTACCTTCAAGAAGCAGCAAGAGGAAAGCTGACAGGTTAATTCAGTCGCTACTCTCCAAGAGCGACGTGACAGCTTTAACTGTCTTGTGCGTCCAGATTTATGAACTAGTCCTATGCTCTTAACCAGATTAGTTCCTTTTCCATTAACTGCTGAAAGTAGGGCAGCTGTCCGAGCGGCTGGTTGTAAATTCGATAATGTCTGCTCTGTTAATCTGTAGGCTTTTCAGATGGAGAAGGCAGCAGATAACAGGATTAAAGTTTCACGACCCAGGGTTTTCACAGCCCGATATGCGGGCGTAGGGGGATAGAGAATGACTTCTGTCATTAATCTTAATTGATTGCCAAGAGGTTTTAATCTGGGTTATTAATTAGGAAGATCCTTAACATACTGTCTACACATCAACATCAGATGCTCTTTTGAGACTTTTGGGACATATGGCCTATCTTATATTTACATTCACACAATTTGCACATACATATATTTCTGTATGAAGTGCACATATATATGTATATATGCATACAAATAGCTGTAGAAACATTTGCATGCAGAGAGGCATTGCACGCTCTTTGGCAATATTTGATGAAAATGAAAAAACACAGTGCACATAGGTTACATTTCCACATAGTAAACATGTATACCTCTGTGTTCATATGTTTATGTATCTGTTTCCATTATACATGCCACTTATCTCAATTCTTTCTTAAATGGAAATATCTGATTTTGCAGATTTACATAATGTTCACGTTTAACAGAAGTGCAGCACATGTCCGTATGTGCCTCTGGCCATTAAGACACCTACAGATCTTGTACAGAAACATTATCATTTTTATCTTTTGCAGTTCCCTGGAGTTAATATTCAGGCCCTCATTTTTCCCTTGTTTTATTTTTAAACAAGTTGCTGTTGGACAGCCAGAATGGGTAGAGGTATAACTCCCCATAGCTGCAGCTACGTAGCTACGCGATAAATCCCAGTAATGCAGCTTTGATGTTTACCAAAGTGCAGTATGCAGGAGGAAATATTGAATTATGGATTGAGCATATAAACTAGGCAAGATAAAATGCTATGACAGAGTCCTGGCATTTGAATTTTGTGTAGATTCAAACTGCACTATAAATTATCCTTTTACAGATAATTATTTACATGATTAATCACACATACAGAAGGAGAGCCAGGGGCTGAAGAGGCCTCAAGTTTTAAGTCTCTGTGAGTGACAGTGGAGAGGACTCCTGCTTCCTGCTCAGCGTACTAGGCCATGCTGTCCTGCTTTACAAAACAAAATGCAAATATTATAAGAAGCCAACCATTTAGTTACTCATGAGCTGAAAAGTCTGCCCTTAAAAGTGTTCACAAGTAAAAATGGTTTGTGATCCTTCAGACGAGAGAGAAGTGTGTAACTGCTGCTTTTGGGAAGGGTTAAAAATGGCCAAGTATCAGGGGGACTTGCTAACAAGCTAGACAAAGGATTTCGAAGTTTTTCCCAGGAAAGGAGATCAGTTACTGTCTCACCTAAATGTAGACTCAATGGAGAAGCACATGAAAGAAACTGAAAGTTCTGTCATGCCTGTATTGCGTGTTGTGTTACCTCTTTAAACTGTTACCCACAACTTTCACTCATTTCCCATTGTAAATTGCATCCAGTCTTCCTGTAACAGAGAGTAACTTGCAGTGCCACAAAGGGGCATCACATGAATGCCCTCACCTCCCAAAGATTTGTTGTCTTTGATTTTGCTCTCTGCTTCAACTTGGATTTCATCAGAAGTAACTTTCCAGCATATTCTGGCTCTTAGAAAGAAATAGATCTTGACTCATTGCTAGGTTGTTTTCCTAACAAAGTCCCACTTGTGGAAGATTTCTGGCTTTTATCCTCTATCTTACTCTTCCAAGATTTACTCCTCTTGAGCAACACCTGTAACTTCATTTGGACTACTGAGTTACGTGGATATTAGTGAAGTCCTGCTTTGAATCAGTCATTCAGCAGTCAGCTGAGTCAATCTGCAATTTTTCACTTAGCACTGGAGGTACTTCTGCTGAGAAGGAACAGCATAGTAACAGCAGACTTCCCAAGAACGCATCTTACTGATCTGGCAGATAATCCATTTTTGTGGTGTCTCAGGAGCTTTGTTGTCGAGTTGGGAACGCCCCCTTGTTGGCACATTGAAGAAGAGGTCAGAACTTGATTTCAAACAATGGCATCATTTCTTCCACCTCATCACAAATTTGAAATCCAAGGATGAAACGACTTTAATGACCATGTTTCCTTGGCATAGCTCTGTGTCTGCCGTTTCCTATGAATCACAGATAAGGAGGAGGAACTGAAGTAATTTGAAACCACATTGTAGACAATAAAAACACCAGGCGTGGAAGAAAAGTCTTCCAATTGGCTCACGCAGAATCTGCAAAGAATCTCCCGTAGCTGTGCGTCCTTTACTCCTTTGCTTTTTGACAACATCTAAATGAAAAGATTTTATTTGGAGCAAAAATAATGCATTAGTCATTTTAGCTCCCACGCTCAAAGTGATTATTAGGAATGGTAATGTTCAGTGGAGATGGGATTCTCCGTAGCTGTAGAAATGAAAGGGCCCAGAACTCTTCATCAGTGATTTAGCATGTTTAACAAGAATCAGACTGGGATTCCATTGCTGTTTGGAGAAGATCACTACAAACAGTTTATACCAACAAAGATAACTGACAATGGAAATCAACTGCCCAGGAGCTAGCTGGGGTCTGGGATAGGGAACTTGATAACAGAATGAGGCGGGAGGCTCAGAACACTTAATGGAAAAAGAAATAGGATAAATTTCCTTTGACTTCACTGGGCTCTAATTCCCTAAGCAACAGGAAAGGCTTGTAAAAACATCTTGAAAAGAGTATTTTTAGAAAGGAGGGTTCCTGCATCATGTTGAAGGTGTCAGTGTCACCTGCAGGTAGTTGTGGCAACCTACAATTCGAAGTGGGTTACTTGAGGAGTTTATTATGAACCTGTGCTCAATTACAGCTAAGTGAGATCCAAGTATGAGCAAGTACCCCACCCAGATGCTGTCACTGCACCAATACAACAGTCTTCTAAAGCCTGAAAACAGCTGCACACAATAATTTCATGCAAGCAAATCTTCTCATTAGCTTTAATACAACATTATCAGAGAGAAGGCAGGGTGATGGAGCTGCTCTGTTTTTGTGACACTGGTTGCATAAAACAGTTGGGAAGGACTACTGCTGAACATGACAATTATTTGTGAGAGGTGGACAGTTTGAAGCAAGAAGAAAAAATATTAACATTTAAATTTACTGCTTCTGATCTTTTTAGTCTATTCCCATAATTTAAAATTATTTTTGTTTTGAAATCTATTTTTGTGTGTCTGCAAGTCCATAATGAACTATAGATCCATTAAGAACTAACAAAAATCCTAAACGCTTGAATTATGAACATCTTAAAATAACTAAGCTGTAATATTTTCTTGGTAACTCAACTTTAATATTTATATGGAGTGCCTTAAAGTAACATACACCTATGATCCTCATCTGTATGTTTTGTCTCAAGAGGAAATTTCTACCTACTAAGAGAAGTGAGTGTGCCATACATTGCCAAAGCCCGTTATACATAAAAGTTCAGGCTAACATCTATCCATAAATTAGAATGCCTTGATACATTGGAGTTTTGTCTCCCAACAGTGTGACATAATGGCATGCCCTCGGCCTTAACATTTAATTTTAATATTGAATGTGCCGCTTTTTGATGGCTTGTGTCATAGCCTTCATGTAATTTAAACACAGTCTTAAAAAAATTAATTCAATTACAAGCAATGGAGTTATTAATGCTGCTTCATGTCACTAAATATATAGGGATACATATGATTCTGTTCCTTTCAAGTCACTCTGAAATGAATTTTGCAACTTCTGATAACTGTGGTGGACAAATGCTAAATGAAAATCAATCACTTCAATTTAAATGGACTAAGCTCACTGTCTTTCTTAAACAGCCTCTGTCGGACAGCTAACCAGATGATAAGTAACGGTTTCACTGACCTATATAGCCTTTGAATGTTTAACATAACCCTCTAAGGACAGCACTTCAATTACCACTACATTGCTTGTACTCTAGGGCTCAGGATTGCTCATTCGTATATAAAGATTACTTTATTTCTGTTGCACTTTTCTATCTGTAGTTTTCTTCCACAATGTTGCTCCATTTTTATTACCGTGTCTAGCAATCCAAACCCTGCAACTGAATTGAATTTGATCAAATTAAAGAGGATCAGATTTTCCTGGAATTTGTTATCACTTTTTTTCCACTGGAAACAACAGAACTCCCTTGATGGTCTGAAATATAAATTCTCATGTAGGATGCAAAACATCACTGTGTGATGAGAGAGGGTAAATGCAGATGGAAAGTACATGTTAGCTAGTAGAACATTTTATCTTTCTGTGCCAAAGTAGATGGGTAATATTTTATGTTATATTACAGTAACAACATAAAACCTGCTAAAATTTGAAGTGGTTGTAAAATGATGGACAGGGACAGGTATCTTTGGGTTGCTGAAAATGATCCCACCTCTCCCCCCCTCCTCCAAAAAAAAAAAAAGTATATTATTTAGGGCTTAAAATTTTCAGAAAAGCCTAAGGGCACTTAAAATTTCACCCAGTTCCAGGGAAGGACTTCCCTAGCAAAGCCCAAACCATCCCATCAAAACAAACTGTCACAGGTCCCTAAATCATACAAATCCTGTGTATTGCCACTAGAAAATGACTGCTTACCACTGGAAACAAGTATTGCATTTTAGACCACATCCTTATGTCTGTCCTGCTTCCTTCCCTCTTCCAGTGCTGCCTTTTTGCCCTATTCCTGGCTCAATTCTCTCTCTGTGTGGACTGCTGCATTTGCCCTCGCTACTGCAGAGCTCTGCTCACTATCTTGAAACTAGAGTGCCTATCACAGCTGAACCACAACTAGTTGCAGGTCATTTATTTAATTTCATTAATAAAATAAAAGTGTCCACAGACAAAGGCTTCTGCCCTCTAATAGCCACTTCGAGTCTCAGGCAGCTGACGGGAATGACCTTTTATTTCTGCAGTCATTTTCATAATGATATTCAGGGTCAGGCCCAACAACCAATCTGCCATGCATTAGTAGACATCAGTTCCCTTTGGTAATACGAGATAGATGTACCCCAAGCAGATGGTCAGAGATCATAGGTGGCTAATGAACTTGATGGGGCATTTTATAAAGATTATGATGGCAACTAAATATGTTTTTCCCCTCTGATAACAGCATTTATAACAAAAAGAAAAGGTGTGTAAAGGACCAGGAGGATACAATGGATTGTGTTTTTGCTGGACCTAGAAATCTCTGAATTCTGGATGTAATTTCTCAAATCTGCTCTAGAAGTGCAGTGGCACAAACTGCCTTGTGGTTGGCAGAGTAAAAGAAACTGCTAGTTTACCTTGGTGCTAATTGAAGGGAAGGTGGCACAATGTTACCCCCATCCTGGTATTTGTTACTGACTCTCCTGCTTTGAATAACTTCTACATGTCAGATATTTTAAAGCTAGTTATCATACTCCCCACTCCAGTGAAGACAAAATCCAAGAAAAAACAAATTTCATGAAGTTCAGCCTTGCAAATGTATATCAAAGACATGTGCACATGGGGTGCCATGGGATTGTACCCCTTTAATCACAGAGTATAGCAGAGTCATACTTGTTTTCCTTGAAAGCCCTTCCTGCTCCTAGCGTTTGCATTTTTGGGGTGTGGGCATGTTCAGACCTACCAAACCGAAATCCAATTTATCATTCCTCTTTTTTCCTCCAAACTAACTGTATGCCTTCATGTCTCTGTGGAACTGACCCGAAGAGTATCAAGGCCAATTGCATCTGCCTAGCACTTCTCCTAGTCAGGGCCAAATCAATCAACAGCACAAAGCCATCAAGCTTGGAAGAGCACTTCATACCATTTCATGCGCTTAATTCTTGCCAAGTATAACATATTTTTACTGAGTAAAAGCCAGTTTCTCTCTGCTAGATAAATAGTACAACTGTGTCTCAAATTGCAAGTGAAATTTTACTTTTGACTTTAAGGATTTGAGGTCTGTGTCACAAGTATTTGAGAAACCCCTTCATCTCCTGGCATATTACTCTAGGTCAGCTCATTCAACCTGTCCAAACCGCACCTGTGTGGAGAGATGCTAGCTGGAGATTAACAGTCACAGCCAATCCCTAGCTGTGGCATTTGCCTCCTACCTTTGATTCCTAAAATATATATCCAGTGGTTTTCAGTATGAATTTTGGAGTTTCCTCTAAGGCTTATCTGAGGGGTAGTAAACGCAACTGGTCTTTAGCTGAAATGATTGCTCATTACACCTGATTCCTTAGGAGGTTGTGTGTTAAAACTTGAGTTAAAAATCAAGCTAATTGTGTCTGCTATTGACTTAGACCTGTAAATGACTATGCTGAGCTTATACGCAGCCATATGGAGGGTTTGGTAACAACTTAGGGATGTGGTACTGAAAAATACCTTTGGTTTAGGCTTTCCAGAATTTAGTTTAAATGTTATTTCCAATAGTTTAAAGAAGATAAACTGAAAGAAATATTCCAATTTCTTTATATTTGAGTTTCCTATCTCGAATGTAATTATAGCCCTTTTCTTAAAAGGGTCAGCCACATGCTCAGTTGTTTGCCTGGCGAAAAAAAAATGGCTAAGAAGTCATGAGAAAATTAGTATATGATATCGCTATGCTGGGGAAGATGTTATTGTCCAGCATGTTTTACAGCCACATGTTTTCATCAAGGTAAAAATGCAACAGAAATTTTCCCCCAGTTTGTATCTCTGGTCTAGTCACAATTGAGCATTTCTTACTGGGTTTTGAAGAAGTGCTTGGATGAGCAAGAGGTGCCTCCCTTGAGTGAGGACTGCAGGACCAGCCTCGGTAAACCCCTTGCCATTACCGGTGATACCACTAAGATGGTTATCACAAGCAGAGTAGCTGTGAGTTCTTTGCTCTGAAGTATTACAATACTTTGGGTTTTTAAAAATAGTCTACCTATTTAAGTGGAACATCATTCCTGAACCTTGTAAGAAGAAACACTACAAAGGAGGTTACTATAAAAGAGAATCGTGATGGTGTGACCTGTCTCAGCAGACTATGACAGCAGCACTGATCAAATTCTAAGCAAGACCCATGTTTTTTATTGAACCTGCTGTCACTTCATGCTGCAGTCTCTCACAACACCTCTGCTGTTGCAAGGAAGACCACCATGCATGGGCCTCAGCAGTGAGTACAGCGGTTCTCCCTGGGTTCTCCCTGGGAAAATCTCCCAGCTGGGCCATATCCTCATTTTTACTGAGAGCACAAGAATAATTCACGGCAGCTAAATATCTGCCCAATCTCCTCTTCTTTCCTTCAGAATGGTTGAGGCTTGCAGAGACTGAAGCAAAAATGTTTGCCGTCTGACAACTCTTTTAGTCTGCCTTTTTAGTCTACTGTCTCCACCAAGATCACAACACAGACATAAATGCTGCTAATTGGAGTGAGGGTATGAAATACACTTGAGCAAAAAGCAGGAGGAAGATGTAAGAGGAACAGAAAGCATGTCTTTGGACTGGCTAATTTTTGATTTCCACTCAGCACTTCCCAGCATCTGCACCACTGCCACACACTGAAGTTGCGGGTTTGCTAAATGCAGCGTGTCGTCCCTGAGCAATGCAGCAGGGCTTCCCCCCAGTGACAGTGCTGGTAATTAAGACACAAGAGATACAGCAGCATGTTTCTAAGGGTTACAGGGTCCGAAGAGGACAACGCAATAAAGAATGAGGCTAGTGATGCTATGTGACGTTTTTGTAGAGGTGATGTGAACACCAACTAACGAAGGCAAAACCACTTATGGGATGAGGAGAAAAGAGAGGCCTCCAGTGAGCCCTGTGAACTACAGCTAGGAACAGAGGAGTAGAACTGATGTGGGTAGGCGACTTCATATTCCGTTTTTAGAAGATGAAAATGGGAGAGTTAAGCCCTCAAAGCAGACAATTACCTTTGGTGCAAGATAAAAGCAACATAAACAGGTTTGTTCCCGTAGCTCTGTTGAGTACACGTAAACATAACTCTGTGTAACATCTCACTGGTATTACTCTCCACTAACAGGGATCTTACTGTGATACTGGGGTCAACTAATCACTAGAAAAGAGAAAAACTATCATATCATTTTTAAATGCTAGGGTTTCTCCACTGTGACCACACCGCCACAATGCCACATTGGTACATTTTGTGGAAAGGTCTAATAACTAAACACACTCTTACTTGTCATAGAGGTTACGGGACAGGGATTTTACCCTGTGTACAGCACAAAAATCAGCTGAAGTCAGATCATATGCCAGGCTAAACTGAGCTATACAGAGTGATATATATATATTGAGACGCATGCTGCCTAGTGTTAGAATATGGCAGCATGCAGAGCTTTATGCTTCAGGTGGCTCTGAACAATGACTAGTATTATTCCTATTTGCTTTACCTACTGTATGAGGCCTAAGCCACGCACCTTCAAGCCTCCTTGGAGACAAGCTGGTGGCATCACCGGTCAGCCCACTTGGGAGAGGGACAGCTGTTAGAGCCCACTGCAGCCCCTGTCAGTGTTAATGACCCGCAGTTGACACCCCATCCCCGCCACCCTTGTTCAGGGTACAAGTATTGCATTGGAATAATCACTGCCTGTCAGCCCCTATTTCACACATAGACTCCTCTTAGCCCAGACGTACAAAGGGACATGTGTCTGGATGCTAAACTGACTCTCTTTGTGTCTGGGGCTTCTGTGCTTGGATGTGTGTGCGCCGTATATATGCATACAGACATCCAGTGCTCAGGTAATACCAAGGGTCAGTTACACCAGTGAGACTCCCTCACTGTCCTTCCTGGATCCTGTCAGATATAACTCATCAGGAATGTGTAAGGGCTCTGGCCTCCTGTAAAGTCTGAGTACCTGGATGGCAGGCTTGGATGGGCTCTGCCTTGCTCCACAGCTCTGTTCTCCTCCTGGCTGTGGGTTTCAATAGAGAAACCTCTTAAGCACCCTTGTCCAGTTCTCTCTGCTTCTTCGGACTTAGGAATCTTATGCCCAGGATGTCCTGATTTTGAGAGCTATGCAGGTGTTACATATCCCGTCATTTTCTGCCTCCCTGCTACAGCTGGCTCTTCTATAAGCAATAGATCATAGAATTACAGAATATCCCAAGATGGAAGGGACCCACAAGGATCATCGAGCCCAACTCCTGGCTCCCCATAGGACCACACCAAAATCAAACCACATGTCTGAGAGTGCTGTCCAAATGCTTCTTTAACTCCGACAGGCTTGCTGACCACTTCCCTGGGGAGCCTGTTCCAGTGCCCAACCACCTCTCAGGGAGAACCTTTTCCTAACACCCAGCCTGAACCTCCACTGACACAGCTCCATGCTGTTCCCTCTGGTCCCCATTGATGTCGTTAGCATGCACGTGCTCTCACTGAATTGTGAGATAAGCAACTCTCAAGATCATTATAGTGGAGGACTTTAGGAGTTTGGAGTAGATGAAACATATCTCTTCAACACAGTTTTTCCATCCCTCCTTCTGTTCCTCTGGCCTTAATATTCCTGGACTACAAACATCTTTGTGTGGACGGGGTCCTGTGGTATTGGCAGGTCACCCATATGGGGACGAAGACACCCGAGGCAGGAGAGGTGTGGCCAGTGTGCCTGCTCCGTCTTTGCAGGGTTATGTGGTTATGTGAAGCACCCTGGCAGCTATGAATGAAGTTTTTCTTTGGCTGCTGGACCACCTGCAAGAGCTGCAAGATCTGTATCGAGGAGAGAAATGTTCATGTACAGGAAGAAATCAAGTCCAATAAAAAAGTGCCATCACAGCTAGCTGCTGCAGACTCTGCCTTAGATTATCTCATCTTTGCTGATGAATCCCTAAGGAGGTGGCATGCTTCAACCTCATCACTCCAAAAGAAGAACCAGAGACAGGGACACGAGATTTCAAGGCTCCTGTGGTCTGAAACCTGCCTCTGATGAACAAGCTTCTGTCTCCCATCGATCGCATTGAATGCAGACCTCATCCAAATGATAGCATTTTTTTCAGTACATGCTTGGATGCAGTTTTTTGTTTTTGTCAACTGTTGCTTTCACTTGACATCACCTGAAAAAGCTAGTTTGGCAGCAGTCAAAAAGCTGGTAGAAGAGAGCACAAGAACAGCAACAGGAAACCATGTTCTGTGTTCTCTGCAACTTCTGGTGCAGGGTATGTCTTTCCTGTCGCGACTCACCATCCATCCTGCAGTAAGAGACACCTTCCTGGGCAGCAGTAACACTTGTGGTATTACTGCAGAACCTGTGCGCACAGTAGTGAAAGCAACAGGAGGTATTTCTGTCTTTCTATTAATGGCAGATTCTATTACAAGTTTTTGGATGACAGTGTTCTCAGGCAAGCAGTAAAATAATGATGATTGGTGAGAGAGGAAGTACTGAATTTCCTTTTGGTGTAAGTGGATACAGATCTGTTTATATCAGTGCTGAGGTTAGTCCTATGCATTTTAAGTTTTTGAGGCTGATTTTTTGCAGAGATGCTACTTGGGTTTATTTTAAGGGTTCTTCAAGGTGTAAGTTTATGAAGAGCCTGCATTAGCTTTAAAGCGCTGCTCTGGGAAGGTATTATCAGTAGATATTAATTATTGAACACTATACCTTCTGGAAAAGTTGTTTCATCACCAGAAAGTGACCTTGCTAGAAGAGGGAAAGGGAAAGAGAGACGTATAGTGCCTCCTGAGATCAAGTGGAGTGATGCGTATCAAGAGAAGACACTAAAGATTTATTGTCTGTGGCAAAAGAAACACAGATCTCTGCTTGCGCAGTAAGTGTTTTTGACATCATACACCATAAAGAATGACTGGATACTGTCGGTTAAAAATGTTTCACTCAAGGCAAGTAATAGACATTTTCACAGTGCTGTTTATATTAAGAGGTCTGATTGCTTGGCTGTTTAGACTGGTTGGTCTTGAGAATTTTGTGGTGTCTCTGTTATGTCAGTTTCAATGGCAGCTGAATAATTGTAAGAGAGGATACTAAGAATATGTCAAAATGGAAAGAAATGTAATTTCTTAAATGTATTACATGTAATGTAATAACATTTTTTTAAATCTTGCCCTTTTTCAAAGAGGCTTGCAGATAGTGAACCCAAACCATTGGTTTTAGTCACCATTAGACTAAAAGGTGTGATTCGCAGGCAGGGCTTGCTGAAGAAGGCAGCTTTCTTTCGACTTAATCAGGGAAGCAACAAACTCATGATTCAAAATAAGAGCTGGTAACTTTGCTGCTCTTGTTTAACAGTTGCCAAAAGAAGATCCCTTCTGACCTCGGTGACTGCTGGTGGAAGCTCTTTCAGTGTGAAACGCAGAGAAATCCAACATCAGCACTGTTTAGAAGCCTTACACAGAAATTTTATCCATTAACCTTATCCTAGCCTTTCCCCTGGAATTTTTGTTCTTTTTTTTTTTTTTTTGCTTCAGAGCTGTTCATGTAGCACTACTCTTGTCTTGCAGTAATGCTGCTGTGAGTTTTGACATTGCTCAGCTTAATCAGTTCCAAAAACCCAAACAAGTAAGATTTCAGTTTAAAATTAAAGCTACGGAAAAGAAACAATTCAAACTAATTTCTCACTTTTACAAATGCTTCTGGTGGATTGGAGAGCATGGCATTATGGCAGAGAGCTTTTACATAAATCATAATTAGATACACGTGCAAATACATCAGCTAGGCCTAGGCGCACAATTAGGCAGCTAATTATGTTGAAAATGCAATTGCACACTTAGCTAAAATGGCCATGCTTCCTCTGAAGCTGTCCGGTTGTTTCTGTCCCCTCCTCCAGCAAGGCTGTGGGCTGCCACCAGTTGAAATGCCACTGTAGGTGTCCTAACTAGCCGCAGCGTTCACCATCCTGTCCCTCACCCAACACCAGCCATTTGGATGCAGAAGTGGCTGCTGGGGCAGGTTTTCAAGAAGGGTTTCTGCCACACTCTCTGCCCAAGGACATCCCAGGTTTTGGCCTGGTTTTCTGCTGAGACTGAGGTGCCAGTGTCATGCAGTGACGGTGTGGACAGGCTGCAGCACGGAGGTGCTGAGCGCTGGTCAGTTCAGAACGAGTCTGGGACATTCTACAATGAAGCAGGTTTTGGAGACATCACGTTCCCTTCACGTTTCATAGAAGAGGTGGCCAGGTAGAAAAGGACGATGATGTGGTGTGGTTTGGAAGGAGAAGCTGTAGCACAGGCAGCTCCCTGAGGACATGCCTGTGCCGATGCGCTCGCCGGGTATCCATGGGGAACCAGGCTTCATTGAGTTGATTTCTTGTGGAACTGCTTGTTTTTGAGGAAATGACTGTGGAGTCATCAGAGGGTACTGTAAAAGAGGAGGAGTTGGTAGTTTCCAGCATCTCTGGCATCAGGCCATCCTTGGCTTTTATTTCACTATTTTTTCTCTTTCTGCTGTTGCTTCTTTTTCTTCCGTTAAACAAGGAAAAGAAGGGGAAAAACCCAGCCAACTGTGATTTGTGATTCAGCTGACAGACAGTGTGTGATTGAAATTGCAGCTAGATTGATTCCAAAGGAAAAAACCGTGTTTAAAATAACATCGTCACTATTCAGGGACAGCACTTCCTTTGCTGAAATGCCTTATCCGAGGATGTTGTCAATATCATGATGCACTGGGGACATAATTTTTCAGCCACTGCCTTGTCTGAACTGACTTCTCATCAGCAAGGATCATGTGCAAGAATTAATATTTTAAAAGTAAAAACATGCAAACTAGAAGGTAACATTCAAAACTGGGGGAGACCACCTAGCTTTTTCTGATAATACCTTGTGGATGATACACAATTGTTTAGCTTCACTTCTGTTTACTTCTGTTGATTTTTTTCAACCTGGATTTTATAATCTGGGGGCAACTGAGTGAGATGCCCGATTTCTCACAGAGGAAATGTGGATTGCATTTTTCACCCACCTGCTGAACTTCAGCAGGCTGTGTCTCATTTTCTTTATTCTTAGCCTTTTCATGTGACTTAATAAAAACATCATGGCTTCAAGGTAGTGCTTTGGAAGTCCCTAGCAAGTATAAAACCACAGCAGCCCATTAATCCCACCATCTCCAGAGGCATGTGCAGAATAGTAAAAGACCCTTCTGCGTGGTGCATAGGGGAAAACCAAGACAGAATTTTAAAAATGGTTAGTTAGAAAAGATAGTATGTCTACCTGGCAGCTGAGAGCGCTAACTAGTTAAGCACTAGTTTATATCCCTGCTGGAGACAGAGCTCACCATAGAGGAGCTTTAAAAAAGCATTTGAGCCAATACTGCAAAGTCCTAGATATATGACATTTAATTTTGCAAGAAGCAAGAAGACCTAAACTACAAAGTTATGCATTCACTGAATGATCTTAAAAGTTCAGAAAGTAAAAAAATAGCTCCATGTTTGCAATGCCCAGTGTTTATACACACACACACACCTGCCTTTAAAGAAAGGAAAAGAATGACTGAACGTGCAGTGTGCTGGGAGGTCAGAGTCCCCGGCGGGGCCCCAGAGCCTGGCCAGAAGCAGGAAACCCTCAAGTGGCAGACTCGAAGACATGAAAGATTTTGCCAGCAGTGGTGGATATGCTTAATGTGGTTAAAAGCTTAACAGCCTATTGAAATTAAATTGTAAATGCATCCCATATTGTGCCAAAGTCTTATGCCTGCCCGCAGCCCTGTGAACTGCCTTTTCAAGCTCCCAGTTTGCTTGCCTTGCATGGTATTCGCCCAAGTACAAACCTGTCCATTATTTCCCTGACCAAAATATTATAAAACTTGCCATTTTTCAGGGATAAAATGAAGAGAGAGGGGGGTAAGCATGGAGATGATTCTATGTTTAGTTATATATGTATTTCTTGTTCCCTTTCTAGCTCTTGAAATGCAATATTATAAAATTCAGAACTTTTTTTTTCTTCTACTGCAGCATTTTTAATGTTCAGATGATATAATTTTTTAAACAATTGTACTAGGATTAATTATTCTTGCATACTGCTCGGTATATTAAGCACTCTGTGTAAAAAGGAAGTTGCCCTTAAAATAAAGCAATCACTTCTCCTTTTTAATACTATGTTAACTCCTGCGAAGGAGGATCTGGAACTGAAAGTTTCATGTGAAAATCTTACAATGGAGAGCTGTTTCCAAGTACTAGCCAAGCAGTGAAGATGCGCTCTTTCCCCATCACCTTTTCTTAACACTAAAAACACAGAGCTACTTTTAAAAATTGTTGTGGTTTTAGATTAAAAATTAATATAATTTGCACAAGCTGAGGTGCTTCTCAAAGAAACTAAGTCTACTTCAGGGATCTTATCTTAATTAGCTTGAGTTGAATATGGAAAAAAGGATTTTTGCATAGATTCTGGAGGGAGGGTTGCTTTTGCTTCTTCCCATGCCACTTGCAATGATTAGTCCCTACAGCTGAGAAGACGTGCTTCATTCTCGTATTTGCAGCCACTGCTAAGCACTAAGGAAAGTCATTATGGTACTTGGGGAAAAAAATCCCAAGTTTCACATTTTCCCTATTTCTTGCCTAAGCTTTTACCTTTTCTTACCTTAAGCTTTTGTTGGCTTGACAGAGATATAGAAAAACTTGCAGTACAACAGTTGTCTGTGCTCCCAGTACCAGAACTAGCTAAGCATTGCTATCAGGCATGATGTGCCACTGTACCTGCACATCCGGACACAGGGGTTCCTGGCTGCGGGGCAGATGTCTGAGAGACCTGCTGATGCTCTATGATTTGTCACACCAGTGTTCTGACAGTACTAAGGTTTGGGATTCCTTTCCAACGTGGCTGTAGCTTGGCACCACCATGGCCAGCCTCAAAGCACTCCGTTCACAGGAGATGGGTGGCTGAGAAGGGAGGAGATGTTTTTTGAACTCCCTACTTTCGCATGCCCTAGGAGGGGACACACAATCCCACCTTGGACATGAAGCACTTACTCAGGTGGAGTCACCCCCCTGTGAATGTATCATGCCCGAGTGGGCTCCAGACGGGGCAGAAGCTTGCGTTCCTTTCTCCTTATCAGATTTCCTTCCTCATCATTTACTATTATCTCTATTACAGTGGAGGAATAGGCACTGTATTTTCTTATTGTCACTATCACGTCTGCAGTGATTTATTCTCATACTTAGTAACTGAATTAAAATCTTAATTAAGCTTATGCCACTTTTTTCTTCTTTTTAATTAGCTATAGCCAAATCACTTGTCTGTGGGAGGAAGTAAGAAAAGGATTTTTTCCCTGATCTGTACTTGTAGTAGCGAAACCTTAATGAGAATATCCTCTCAAAGAGATATCAAAAGGTTTATTTTTTTATTAACATTAAGAATTTGTTCCCCCTGGAAACCTTGAGCCTTCTAACCAGTTACACCTAATGGGGAATTCCCAGTAAAGATCCAGCCTTGTTCTATTGAGCCTGACAGTGCCTGTTGGTGACCCGTACCTTGGGTGGAGGACAAACACGAGCAGAAGCATCACAGCAAAGGCTTTCCCTTGACCAAACACGCCATTTGTAAGGAGGCAGAGCGCAATCTGACTGAACAGCAGCTACACATCAGAAAGATCAATCAAGAGGTCCCACCCAGGGGCGAGTGGCAAGAACAGGCCAGAGGAGTAACACGGTGCCAGCATCCGTTCTTCACATAGATGTACAACTCATTCTTTGCTTGCCCCCAGAAACTGCTGAGCCCCCCCCAGAATGTCTCTGATGAGGAGAAAATAGTTGCCAGACCCCACCCCTCCCTTCTCACTGTTTTACTCATGAATTCCTGGCAAACTTTCATTCACCAGAAGTTAACCTAAGGGAGCATGGATGAGCACAGCTACACCTGGATTTTGCATTTAGGTCCTGCTCAGAACGGGAAGTCACTCGCTCAGTAACATCCCTGGCTATTCTGATCTTAGAAGCTTGTAACAACCGTGGTACTGGGGAAGGGGCTTAGCAGCCTGCTGAACATCCAGCTGCTGTCCTCCTGGCTGAATGCGTTGTGCACGTGTAGCTGTGTGCTAAGGCTTGTTCTTTGTTACCACCATCTCCCTAGTCAGCTTCTTATCAGGCTCTTACCCTTTTGCAGGTAACTCATTAGAGGGAGTGCTATTGTATAGGAAAACCCAATACTTCGCAGAAATGTATTTTTAGAGCGTTTCCCGGTGTTAACTGTGTACTCAGCTTTTACAGTTCTTTTTTTACTTTAATAAGAGGTCTGGATATGACCGATTGCAGCAGTGAGGTTTTGATACCTATAATAAACAGTGCTTTCCTACAGAGCAATAAATCATAGTAAAACAACGGAGAGTTGGTGGAGGTTGCCTGCATGAGGTTGTTTTGGCCCGCGGTATGCTACAGATGTCTGCCCTGGCTTTGCAGTAGCAGCTGAAATCCAAACAGGTTAGGCCGAAAGGGTGAGCTCAGCTGTGTCAGCCCCTGTGCTTCCTCCAGACGTACCACGCGCTTCTCCTTCCTGCTCATGTTTCACCCACACCAAATGTTAAAGAGATTACAGGGTTTTCCCCCAGCAAATTAGACATTTGTACTAAGCTCTCCTAAAATAACAAATGCTGCCATCAGTGAAGTGTAAATCCCTAACTTTTAGTAGCAAATAGATTTCTGGTTGGTCTTCTTTCAACGGTACCCACTCATTTTACTCTTGCCTCAAACATCCCTGGCCTCTTCAAAGGCTGCAGTTTTGAGGAAAAAGGGTAAGCTGGCTCTTTTCTGGGAGGCCATAGCTGAGCTAATGTACTCATCCAAAGGGTGGGATCTCTCCTAGTGAGTGCTGGCAGCCTCCTGTCTGCATTCAGCCAAAGCTTTTTATCAGGTCTGCAGTTGTAGTGGGGGTAGGATTTCTGCTATCAATTAAATTCTGAATTTTCCTCTGTAATGCATCTTCACATTTGCTATTTGTAACAGAAATCTGCTTCTACGGTTTTCTTAGTGTATATATAAAACCTTATTAATGAAGCCTTTATTAAGGAGTCTTAGGAAGAAACCCTCAAGTGCTTGTACGTGCATGTTCCATGTCTTTCCCTATGGAAACATGAGGCACTCCTTTTGCTTGAATCAGCTGTTTACTGAGAAGCTTTTTTTAAAAAGCCTGTCTCTTGTATTCGTAACTAAAAACACTTCTTTCCACATTAACCTCATCATTTGAGTTTAATCTGTACTATCCTGTGGGAGAGAAGGAGCTCTGGCATGTGATTGTTTCAATGTCCAAGTGGCAGACTTTCAAACGCACAAGCCCATCTCTGGTCTGACAGCTTACTCCAATTAGGGCTGACACTCTGTCCTTAACTCATCCTCTTGTGCATAGGTATTGCAGCACATATGGCACGTAACGTTGTGTGCTCATCTGAGACCTCTGCTGGGCCTCGGCAGGGAGGAGAAGGGAAGGAAGAGGGGTGGGAATGATTCTGGTGCTACTCCAACCTGATATTGTGCATGCATACGTGTACACGTTCAGTGGATGGACTCTGTCATGGGTGTGTGGGGAAGAGATCATCCATCCCCATAAATTGTGTCCAGTCTGAAGGAGAATGTGCTCCCACTAGTAGATCTGACTACGTTACAGCAATAGGATGAGACTGAGATTTTCAAAGGGGCTTATGGGATGTGAAGTGTTTCAGTGGGACTTGGAGGCTGGAAGTTCTTCTGCAAATCTCTTGCTTAACGTTTGTGTGTTGATGTTTTCTACTTAAGGGGCCTTTTGGCATCTTTTGCATTAATTTATAATGCTGTGTTAGCTGGGTTGCAAGCGCTGGAGGAAGGCTTTCTTTTAAAAAGACTTTGCTTTGAAATCAGACTTGTTTCAATACAGAGACTGACCACCTGCCAACTTATGTCAGGTTTTTTGTTTGTTTATTTTTTGGATTGTTTTGATAGCTTTTACAGCTGTATTTCGTAACAAAATTTCCCCGTGTCATTACATTTTACATTTTCTAGTGGAACACTATGTGATACTGACAATATTTTGTACAGAAGGAACCTCATCTTCCTATTCTTACTGGTATCTTAATGTAGCCCTGTTGATTTTAACAGGATTAGTCAAGAAAAGAAATACTTCATTGATGGCAGCTTCTGTTCAGTTCTGCTGATGCATTTTGTTTCTCTCAGTTTACACCCTTACAGATCATGGGAGCAAAAAGCCTGGGTTGGTAATTTGTCTATTACAGCAAATAAGATTATATGCTAGCATTCAACTGCAGACACTGCTGTAGAGCTCTCAACCGGTAAGGAACAAAGCTAGGAGTATATCTTCTTAATCCAGGCTCAAGTGACAATAGTATATTGATGATGAGCTCGTACTGCTTACACTTGAATTCTGTACGTAATTCACCAGCTCGGAAACCTCAGCTGCTTTGCAAATGGACGATTAGAAGCAAGGATTTTTAGACAAGCAAAGTGGGGCTATTTATTTCAGCAATACACAAATGATAGACTGGCCTGATTAAATTCTATTAAAATTGGTATAAGACCCTTCAAACACGCCAGTGACATTTTAAATTTTTAAAAATCATTTAGCTGAAATTAGCCGTTCACTGACTGCAGCTAAATATATGTAAGCCATTTTAAGACTATTCACACAGCTATTCTCACTCATTTAACTACACTTGTTTGAAAATATAATTTGAAATATATTATCATAATAATGAAACCTGTATTTGATTTTTGCAAGAATATTTATAAGTTTATAATTTAACATTGTAGGCTTTTATTTGATTATGATTTCAACTAGAAATAGCTTTCATCCCCATCAGTGACAGGATTTAAAAAAGACACCGATTTACCTGTATTATAATTAAATTCATGCTTAAGTATGTGTGCGTCTCCAGCTTTAGAAGATAATTGTGCACACCTCATTGCTTTTTACTTCTAAATGTTGCTGTGGCCATTTACCAGGTAATTTCAGAAGACAAGTTCTAAATTAGCGGTGATTTCGTAAAGTTCAAAATATTCACACCTAGCTAGGGGATGGCTGGGCATTCCTCCTCCTCTCCCAAAAGCAGCGTATTAAACATTCATGAAAAATACCTAAAACAATGGGGGGAAAAGTATGTACTTTGAAGCTCTCTCAGGCAGCAAATTTTCACAGTTTACTCTGCTGTATAATAAACAAGTTGTCACCATAGCAACAGCCACATAATTTGGTTTTTATATAACAAATGACAAACCCCATTTCCTTTCCTAAATTCACCAATTAAATTTATCACAGGATTTTTTAATCTTACTCCATTTACACACTCCGTACCATTTCCCTACCCTTAAAAACGGGCTTTTTTGTGATGATTCTTAATTTTGTTTTAATAATTAAAAAATAATAAAAATCAATGCTTTAGAGAGTAAACTGAAATAGATTATGAGGACAACGATCACTTCTTTCAAGTTCCCTAATTTGAGGAATGCTGTCTAACTGGCGAGGCACTGACTGGCACACCTGCTACGCTTGTAGCGCACCTCCACGTGCGCCATGCAGTGAGGTTGCAAGACGAGCATCTCACGTGCTGCTGAAAAACCACAAAGCTCAGCGGTCCTTTGCAGAGGGGAGAGGATTTGTCCACACACTTTACGCTGTGGTGTAGTCAGCGGCTCAGCAGTGGTTCTGACCAGAAGCTTCCTGGCCGTAGCTCCCCCCACTGTATAAACCCCTGGAGCACGCCTGTCTCCAAGCTAACAGGAGCCAGCCCCTGGCTGAACCATTCCTCCTCTTCCTCCTCCTCTTCCTCCCTGGCTAACCAAGCTGCACAACTTCAAGGCTACAAGGTAGCTGGCCGGGAGCATGGGCATGGCTGTGTACAGATGTCGATCTAGCTCATGATGGAGTTGTTGGCCCTCCTCTCTGTCCCCAGCAAACCAGAACCACAGGCTGAGTTTATATAAAATAATGGTGGCATGTTTCTGCACATTTCAGTACTGCAAGACAGATCACCCCTAACCAGCTATGCCAGATGCAGAGCTAGCATTCAGCTGTGCCCAGTTCTGCACTGAATTTTGTTCACTGCCTGTACTAGGTAAGCAAGAGGTACTTCTGTAGACAGAAGCAGCAGATGAGTAGAAGAAGAGTGTGATCATAAACAGAGTAGAAAAGAAGGTGCTTCAGGTCAGAAGGTAGGAACCTTCATGTCAGACTGCCCATTTTACATTCATACCAGTGCAGTTTCCCAGAAGAGGCCAGCTGAAGTACTACCCAAGCATTCAAAGGCTGGATTCCTAAAATAAATGGAAAGGGTTCCTCTCTCCATTTCAGAACGGACAACTGGATCACCAACTCTACATGGTAATACACAGCTTTAAGCTCTGACAAGCCTTATATATGCTGCGAATGAAGAACCAGATGTTCACTCCCTCCACAGCTCTTAAAAGTTAGTTTCACATTCTGAAATTGTCCTCAAGGGTGTTCACCCCCCTCCATGTGTTAAAAAAAAAAATACCGAAACCCAGAAGCTTTTGATAATGAAGCAAACATATTTTTATGGTGTGGTCTATTTTTTTTTTTCAGTCTGCTGCTAGTTTTTAAATATAAAGTATAGCATATGTTTAACACAGAACATATGGAAAGAAAGAAAAAGCAAATCGTGAATTCCAAACATCATATTCTTGGTAGAAAAGATTCCACAGTGTGAAAGTGGTCATTCAGAACAACAACAAAAAAAAGTATTACTTATAAATATTTATAAAACCAGTTCTAGTTCTTCTCTTATTTATTGTGATGTAAATCTGAAGTAAGAGCACTCCAGACAGCCCAAAGTGCAGAAAAGAGAATGCCTGCAAGTATTTGGGGGGAACAGATTAGTTCAATACATCTGTAAGAGCACATCTGAAAAACGGATGCTGGTGCAACAGAGCAAGAGCCACTGCTGCTTTCATGCCTTCTGTGTCCTCAGCTGCCTGTGCTCCCGGACTATTCCCTCCAGCCAATGGATCCAAAAGCACAAGGGGGACCTTCACTCCCAGCTCCAGGCTGGCCCCCCCCAGCCCACTGCCCACAAAACCTGTCTGGGACTACTTCTCTCACCTCGGCTGAGACAGCGGTGGGCCTGCTATTGCAGGCATGAGTCCCTGTGCTAGGTGCTATAAAAATGCCATGATGAAAAGCCAGTCCCTGCAAAGTACAATTATGCCATTAATATAATCAGAAATTGCCTTTACCAAGGAGTGATCAAAGGATGTGATCTGCATTCCCACACTAGTACACCTGCCCGTGAACGCAAAACAAGCAGCAAGAACGGGCAGTGGAGATGAACAAGTCCAGGAAGGAGGCATGCTGTATAAATCACAAGCTCTAGCTTTACAGCATCAGGTCTTGGTAGGAAGAAGAAAGAGTCTGATCAGTTTGGGCACTGTCTGGACAAACACAAAGATAAGTCCTGCCTTCATGCAGAACATTCAAGTAGGAATAGTGCTCAGCTCAGAGGTGGCTTCTTAGCCCCTCTGCCAGAGGCTTGCGTGCTCACTCTTTCTCTAATATAGGTTTGGCTGGCTAAGGCACATGCTTTTTGTTGACAGACATTGCACTGATTAAATTAAAAACATTTTTAAGCCACATAATTACCTTCTAAATTCCTAGCAGACAGCTATGTTTGGTTTAAGAATTCCTCATTTGTATTTATATCTGTTCTTAGTATTTTGTACCTACCTACTTGGGACAGACCGATACAGACTGCTATCAATTAAAAACCTGGTGGACTGAGTTCTTTTTCTTGGGTTCAGTGAAACTGGTCTGAAACCACAAAGGTAGTAAAAACGAGGACATCTTTGCCTTTATCACAGAATCACAGAATTACAGAATCAGTTGCCCATCTCTTGAACAAACAGCATGTTTACCTGGGCAAGGGAGCCACAGGGCTAGGAACAACTTAGCTCATGACGCAGACATAGCTGGAGTGGGAAAAAAGAGAACCTAAGAATTGAGGGGAGCTAGGGCTGTGAATGCTCTGTCAGTCTGTGTGCAGAGACAGCCCAAAGACAGACCCACTCGGACCATTATGCTGTCACTGGCTTTGTATTAGCATTAAAACTCTCCCTGTCTCTCAGACAGGCAGAGATTTAAGGTTCAAAGGCCCTTCTCTTGAAAGTACCTCAGCCTAGACAGCCGTGGGGGAGAAAACAGTCCCAGTGGGAAGAGGCTGAAGGTGGAGCCTGGCTCTGGTACGTGACCGGCTATGAAGGCGAGGCAGCCGTGTAGCGTGTGCTGCAAGACAGGTAATAAAGCTTTGGGCTGCATGAAATGCTGCCATTTCTGAGGAGTCCTGGAGGGAGGTGGCTGTGCTGCTGTTTATCAGTGCTCTTTGAGCAAGGAACAATATCTGTTAATAGTGACAAGCAAGCAGACAGACACTTAAAGACTAGTTAGAGAAGAAAATGCTTACCTCACCCCTTATTTATAGCAAAAACACAGTTAGAAGCTATTTCACACTTTTTTTTGACCAACAGATGACTCTGCATGGAGAGCAAAATGATAGATCCAGCTGACATCTGCATTCCTATACGCAGTGAATAGTGTAAATAACCTCCAGTCCTAGCTGACAGATTAAAGGCAGCACTCGGTCCAAACTCTGCAACCAAACTGAACCAGGATGGAATGCAAAAAGACTGTCCCCAGCCCCAAACTAGCCCTCAGGTTGCAGTAGCTTTTTTAAGTCTCAACAGTGTATCTTTAGAAGGTGAGGGAAAGGGGAGTTTGTTTGGATACCAGGGCAGAAAGAACTGGTTTTTGTTCAGAGAGAAAGGCTCTGAAAGGACAAGGCAGATTTCATCAGCAGTTGAGGTGGGGGCATCAGTGCAGGTGTTTGTGCTCACCAGCGTGTCTTCCTCCCTGCGATCCATTAGTGCCAGCGTAATGCTCTAGGTACCATCCTTACTGTCTCCCTTCCTCCTTCCCCCCCTTTCTTTCTCTCTCTCTCTCTCTCTCTCTCTCTCTCTCTTTTTTAGTGCACTTCCAGATAAATGCCAGTCATTTGGCCAGGGCTAACTCACAGAAGGTACAGCAGGCACAGATGGTACTAATGCATAAATGTAATCTAGTAAAAGGATGCCAACACCAACCCAGAAAAGGTTCCAAATAACTGCAGTGCACTTACAGGAATACAGTGATTGGCAAGGTGAAAGCTGAGATTTGCAAGAGCTTAGTGTTCCCTAATCAACAATAGAAATTCTATAACAAATGAGCATATTTATTTATTAATTTTAAAAACGCACTTAATACCAAGATCTCTAGGCATATGTATAATAAAAATTCACCAAAACCCCGAACTCATTATACAAATTATACTGATCAAAGTACAAGAAGGGAAAAAGGGAAAGGCGGATACTAAAAAACAAAGACCAGCACCATGTACCCATTCCCCAGCATTTCTCAGGAGAGCTCCTAAGAGGAAAGATGGGCAATGCAGAGGTGCCTGACAGTCAAGGGATCTAGAGAGCGCCTGGGCAGTGACAAAAGGTAATCCCACATGGGTAGCTTTGCAAACCAAATAACACCCTCAGGATTCAAGGCATAAAAAGACCCACACCAAATCCTAGCCTCTAGAGAACATCAGCATCTCCACTAAGCACATCTGTAGCAGTGATTCCCCACGAGGAAGAAATATTTCAAAGAATGGAGAGCCAAACCACATCGCCTGGTCCATAAGGAAGAAGGAAAATGGTGCAACTGCTGAAGGACTCGAGCTGTATCTCTGCAGTGCGCACATCCTAGCGGCTGCTAGCACCATTGTGACAGGCCAGCTACTTAGTCCTGAAAAGGAACCCGCAGTAGACACCACATTGTCATAATACAATCTGAGGACCAGCTTCTGATCCTATTTCAATGAGCTTTACACTGCTGACTTTAAAGGAACTACTTCTGATTTTCAGAAGAAGACACGAGATGAGAAGCAGCGCTTAAAAACTAAGAGAAGTTGTTATCTCTAGTATTGCCACACCTGAATTTGTACATGTCTCGCTAGTGGGAGGCCAGAAGAGCAGAGCTAGGGATCAGTATAGTATAGGACAAAAATATTCCTAATTTACAGACCTCTTGCAAAAGATTATGACAGAAACCTGCTGCACGTGTGCTGCTCACCCTGTCTTGCCTCCTGGAATAGCTTCTTGTATGAGCACAATTCCTACATTCCTCTCTTCCTCTGCTGGCTCCTGATCTTCCACCACACAAGAGCTCTGCAGTTCAAAGGCTGCTCTGACCTGTGCCTGCTATGAGCAGCTGCAGCTCACCAGAGCCCTGTCACTCCTTGCAGCACCTCTTTTCTGCAGTCTGTGATGTCCAAAGAAGAGGGTGAGCTTTTAATTTCTACGGAAGGAGCAAGATTGCAGCCCTTACTTGTAACAGTTTGTGGTCCTTGACAGAGACACCAAGTCTTAAATGCCGGACTGCTGCAGAAATGAGTGTTGCCACTGCACCTTTGTACCCCCTTTATTAGCACCAGAAATAAGCACTGGGTACGGTAACAGACAAGTTATGGGAAGCTCTTCTTCCAGGCTTTCTGAGCCCTGAGCACAGCAGATCGTGGGTCAATGACTAGGGCTTCAACCAGCTGTAATACTAGCAACAATAGCCATAAATTCACCCAGTTTGAATTATGCCTGACATACCATTAATAGACATCTTTGCAAGTCAAGAGCAAAGCAGATTGACAGCGATGCGTAAGAACATAAATCAGATAGCTTTATAAATTCTCCTCTTTCATAATCCAGAAGGTCTAAATCAGATGTGGCGCAGGCCACAGCAGAAAATACATCCTGTGGTCATTTTAATTATTGTGCTGTACAAGGATTTGGCTGTCATGAAGGGTTTAGGCTTTGGTTCAAGGTAGAGGATTCTGGAGCTGCCACTTCAACACCACTCTGTATGGAAAAGGTTTGGTAGGGGGACAGCAGCGATGTCCAAATATCTGCAGAGTTGACAATTAGTAATCCATGTGAATGGAAACGAAAGCCTAATGATGTGCTGTGGGGTTTTGTCTGCGGGAAGGGGAGCTGACTCGTCGACATGTGCTCGTTGTACCAGGGAAGCCGACATGGGTTGAGGGGTCGGAAACAGCTTGGCGTTCGCGTTCCTTACTGGGCCCGGTGGTCAATGTCATTAATGCTGAATTCATTATTACGGCGAAGGATCCAGCTATCAGATAGCACTGTAAAGGCTTCGGTTGGTGAAGTGACAGCTGGATCACAGTGGCATCTAGAGGGCTGTTACATGCAGTGTGCGCGCAGGCATTCGTGAGGTTCCTGCTGCGGCTCTGTCTCTCCAGCTACGGAGCCATCTCAATCTCAGCAGTCACAACTGTGCTGCAGCCGCACCCACCCGCCGTGCTGGGGGATTTCCAGGCTTCTTCCAAAGAGAATTCACTTAAACCCTATCTACATCTTCCAGCAGATTCATGTTTTTCACAGATTTTAAGTTAGATTTTCCCCCACAGTAATAATGTGGTCATTATTAAAAGGCAAAAATAATTATATATCATCCTAAATGTTCATCCTCTCTTTTCAAGTAATTATCATACGCTAGATGGTTGCTGCAAATCAAAAGAGCCAGGCCATGAGCTGGGGTATGAATTCCATGTTTTTGTTGTGTTACAAGCTGAGAACGTGACCCCTGTATGACTCGCAGACATTACAGTTGTAGAGCATCTGCTTCTTACTTACACGGGCTGTTCAGAGAGGATGTTTCTTCAGAAAAGGCTGTGTTAAAGACGTGCATCAGGAAGACGAGGCTCTGGGAAGTGTCTGTAGAGGAAGGAGGTTTTAGGATGGGCTTGAAGGGGACTTTCCTCAGCTGAGGTCATGACTGTGGAGGGAAGGAGCTGGAAGAAAATGGTTTTGGTTTATCTGTTGCTATCAACGATGTCAGAGAAAGATAAATTACATTCTTCCCACTTCAAATGGTTGCATACAGGGGATGAAGGAAGAATAATGGAGATGTTAGACTTTTGCGTGTGAGATGCCATCTCTAGGAACTGTAAATTTCTGGTATTCTTGCCTTTTTTGATGAAAAAACTCCTACGAATGCCAGGTTGTGGTGTTTGTTGGCTTTAGTGGGCTTCTCTTAAGATCCTCTTCTGATTTCACAAGGTTTGAAATTTTACGCATGTAGAAGCGTATTTTTTTCTTTCTTTTTTTCCCTATGAAAAGATGTAGAGGACTCAAGAAGTCCTTCCTGATGCTAACATGGGGAAGCCATTTGGCACTATAGTTCAGGCCTGACATCAATTTGGCTGCAGTCCTCCCATAATGTAAATGGGGTCCCCCAGTAATACTCCTGACAAGGATTCATCCCCGTACATGTAAGAGTTCAAAGAGGAAAGACACTTCTCAGAGAAAACAGCTCTATCTTCAGAGCTCCCCCCTCCGCCTCCCTGCAGAGCTACAGCAGAAATACCACAGAACAATACAGCGGATGAGATACCGCAGAAATTAAGGAAGAACTCTTGGAGCTGCACCTAGAAATAAAATCCCACGATCCCACGCCCCCCGCCTTCTCACTCGAGGAGAGGGAACTCTCCCCCCACCAGCTCAGCTTATCGCTCTGGGCATCACGGGGGAAGAGGTGGCCCGGTCAGCGCGCCCCTTTGGGTGAGCGTCAGCGCTGGGTTAGGTGTGTGCTGGGACGCCCGCCAGGACAGAGATCACTTTCCCTCTGGCAGTGAGAACAAGCCCGAGCTGCCTTCCAAGGCATAATTAGATCTGAAGGAGCAGAGCCCTCCATTGGCAAGCGCTTGCAATGGGAAAACATTAATGTGTCCTTCAGGAAAGCAGGGTCAAACCTTGCCAGGCCATGGTGTATTTCCACGGAGGCAGAAGAGCTGCAAGTGCGGGAGGCTTCCTGCCAAGGGGTCAGATGGAGAGAGCTGAGGCCCTCGCTCCACAGAACCCGCGACGGGGAAACAGGGACTCTGCAGGCCATTTCCACATCCTTTCCTTTTGCATAAGCAATGCTTGCCTCATCTGAGGAAAACAACAAACTCCTGCCCTCTAGAGACAGGAGACCTCCAGCTCTGCTGAATAAAATATTTGCCACAACCTCCTTTTGAAGCAGATGCTACAAATGCATACAGTTTTATTCTCCCCTAAGGCCCACACAACCAGCTCAGCAGCTCATCGTCCTCTCTTCTCCCAGACCTGGAAGGCCAACTCGCAGGAGAAGCAGCTTGTCACAACCACTCTTTTTCAAGGCAGTAGATTATTTGGAGAACTGCTGAATAAAGCACTCACAGAAAACTTGGCAAAGGAAGATAAATCCCTCCCTTCCTCATTACCGCAACCTGTCTGGGCAAGACAGCAAATGCTCACACTAGTTGAGCACTTTTTTCCCTTAACTTCCCCAGCTGCCGGCAATCCACTCCCCTTCTTGCCCTTCTCTGAAAACTGGTCAGGGCACGAGCTGTCTCCCTGCGGTGTAAGTCACAGGGTGATGGCACTCAGAGACACAAGCAGGGTACCGACCATACGAATAACCGCGGCGCGTGCTGCTCCTGCTGATGCTCACGCCCCGAGCAGCCCCATGGAGCCCAGCTCCCTGCAGACACAGACGTGTGGCTGTGCAGCGCGTGTGCTGCTTGCGTTCAACCTAATTACCAGGAGCATAGCATGGAGGGGACTTTGTGGGTTACTCTTCTCAAGTTTTCCAAGGTGGGAAAAATGTCTTCAAAGCCTACCCCTGAATCGGTGCTCTCAAGTACCGTGAGTCTTGGTAGAAATGCTCCTTTCAGTGCCACACAACATATTGAGCTACAAATCCTTTCGGTCCTGGTTTTCACAAGGTTACACCACTGGTAAGCATGTACTTCCAAGCTTTTATTCACTGTAGCAACTGTGCGGAAATGTCCATATGTCCAGTTACAAAATAAGCGTTATTAGTGGGGGTGAAAAGCTGTTCTTAATAGCATTTTCCCAAAGCCGCCAGTGTACTAAAAATACTACAGCTAATACCCCCCGATTCCTCACTGCACCAAGCATGTTCATTTACATCTGAGCAAAGTATGTACAAAGTGGTTACCAAGCCTTGCCAGATCGTAACAGCAGCGTTTTGTACGCACGCACGTGCAACCAGTGAATGTTTGCTCCAAACAGCAAACCGCGCCAACACGAGATTTACCAAACCACATGCATAAGTCAGGGGCGTTTGGGGAAACAAATCAGATCTTCACAGCTTTGCTGAACAGTAGTGAACATTGCATCAGGACCACATCAGATATAACACATCAGTGGGTTTAAGACACCCACAGGGCTTCTCTCCACAAAGTAGTACTTACATTAAGGTAACAGTTTGAGGAAGATGGCTACAGATGAGCTACGTATTTTCCTGCAAGAAACATTTTTTGACACAGCAGCTACAGCCACCTGGCCATCCATTATACACTTTATATATTTGGTGACATCTCTAAAACACCTGTTTTGAACCTTTTACTGACAGTTTCTGGCCAATACTCTAAAATGCAGTAGTTATTTGGTGCAGAAAAAGGGAACTACCTTTTAAAAGAAATTTGTGTTGTCCTCCTTTTCTGCACTTGGCTCTCATTTTAGTCGCCCTCACCTAAAGCAAGCCCCAGGGATGAGAGCTGGGTCTGATGTCGGACTCAGCTACTGAGGTATCTGTAACCTGTGCTGGCACATTCTCCTCAAAGCAGTCAGATGCTGCCAGTTCTCATCCTGAAACAACTGTTCTTGAAATTCAGATATGTGTCTTCTGAAAACTGACCTACATGACTGCCAGATTGCTTGGAAAGATCGTGAGGTGCATGCACACATGCTAAGGAGGCTACATTACATAAATACGAGAATAATAAACAACTTATATGACATTCCACTTATCTCAAGTTGCTGAAGAAATATGACAGTGTAAAAAAAGTCCTCCTAAGGTTAAAAATATGTAGCACTATTTGCCTGTACTTTGTTTCTTCTTATGCGGTTGCTCTTTTAGGTAGATTTTGAGCATACCCAGTGTTACTGCTGGGGATCAGAGCTTACCTCATCTGGGTCAGTGACATTTCAGCAATAGGCTAAGTAATTTGGGGGAGAAAGACAACTTGGGCAGCCCTAGAAATGCTCCTGATGTCTATATCAGTAATAATATTTTCTGCAGTAATAATGCCAGTTCCTCAAAGAGATGCACTGCTGATTTATTCTGTGAACAAAATGATACTTCCAGCTGTGTATAGCACCACGAGTCATCTTTTCCCAGGTGCTAAATATGCATCGCCACAGCGTGCTTTGCTGCTGCCGACTGGGACTTCGGCACTTCCAATGCGTGCGGCTGCCGAACGGCGCCGTGTCAGGACGGCAGTCAGTGAGCACACAGCCCCTGCGCCGTGGTGTGGGTTGTCTTCTGTGGGTAATAATCCAACATGTGCAAGGACAGGAAGATAACAACTTCAAGTGGTTTTGCTTTATTTAAGCAAAATATATAAAATAAACATGCTGATAGCGATGCACATCTGCAGAGATGAGGTTTTAGGACTAAGAGCCTGGCAACAGAGCATACAGGTTTCTGTCAGCAAATTCCTGCCATGTTCTGAGCTTCCCAGATCTCTGGGACCAGGGATTTCCTGATTGTCAGGGACAAAGAGCAAGCACACAAGAAACAGAGACACCAGCATAGGTCTCTGAATGCTGCTTAGGGCTGCACGGGACATGGGTGGGTTAGCAAGCGCTCTCCAAAGTAAACATATAAGTCAGCCATCTTTTAAAAAAAAAGATATATATATATAAACTTAACTTCAGTTGTATGCTCCAGCTTGTCAATGGATATTTATGAGGTGAGTGTAATGTGATAACGGTTATAGCAGTGAAATACATCCGAGCGGGGGAGCTAGTAAAGAAGCACACGAATGTTAATGCCAGTAGAATTTTAATGCCCAGGAGATAGGGGCAAGGTGACATGAGCTGTAGTTAACACTGCTTTAGCTGGCTGTGGGGAGACATGATCAGCCAGGTCCGTTTCCAAAGGCTGTAGCGCGGTGGGTTTGGCGCACGAACCCAGCACAGGTTTGTCAGCACGAGCTGCTGTCTGTGTGCCCCTCCGGTACTGGGCTGTGCCGAGGGCAGGCAGTGGGACTTCTCCAGTAAGGAAATCCCCTCTGCCACGCGGCTCCTGCTGCTAGACTGGGAGGAAGGTGTTGCCAGTGGTGTCATCTTAGCACCTACTTTGAATCCCCACCGGTTTTGTTCCTTTAAAATACCCTTTTATTGTCACCACTCCGTACAAGCCTGCAGGCCAGGAGCACAGGTAGGAGTTTATTTATTAACCCAGTAAGGGAGTTAATGATTCCAAAGAGGTTTGGAAAGCAGGAAATTGCCTGTTCACTTGTATTACTGCAAAGAAGAAAAGGCTTATGCAGTCCAGTTCTTTACTGAAAAACTACAGGGGAGAACCTCACACTTGCAACTTTGACTCCTCTAGGGAGGCACACCACAGGGAAACGAAGCTTAGGAGGACACGGACGTGGAATCAGGTAAACCAGGTTCTCACCTGAGGGCCCTACTGGCATCTGCAGCCTCAGCAGGCTGTAGCAGAGAGCTGTTGCGAGACAGCTTTGTGAGGAGCGACAAACCTGGGCTCACAGGGCAGAAAGATGCCCTGACAGTGCTGTGAAGACAGGGCTAACATATACGACATCGCTAAATACTCCTCTCAGGAGTGCCATTATTCTAAAACCCTCTCCTTCCTCGCAGCTCTGTAAGCGCTGAACAACGGTGCTGGAGGGCACAGAGCTCACGTGTGCCACATAAAAGACAACTCCCCAAAGGGTATGTGCTCTTTATGGAGACCCTTCAGCCGTGCTAAGAAAGAAGCACACGATGCTCAGCCTCTGCTGAGACACTGTACTGGCAGACATTGTAGGATCTTGATCCTCCAAGTCCAAAAGGAGCCAATCTTTTATGAAAGCGTGTATTATAGAGGGCAGTACAAAAGACATCTGTTCTGGACAAAAGATGGTTTAAGTGCCACTTCAGAAAATGCAGTTGTTACCAGTCGTAAGTCGGATGCTGAACAATTCAGCAGTGTACAGGGAACCTTTACTTACATGTATGCAGTTACTCAGCATGCTACAGAAACACGTCACAAGCAAGGATGATGCACAGGTGACAATGTACATGGCACAGGCTGGGTGGATGGATATCGTAAACGTCCCATCTCCAGCCTCCCTGATTTCACAGACTGCTTCACATGCTCTTTCTCAGTTACAGAAGAATGCTGCAAGCGAAGCCACACACACACCAACACCACCAAAAAATAAGAGCCAGAGATCTGAGCGACAGTATGTTAGGAGCTACCCCTTAATCCCTATGACTACCCAGAGCAGCCAGCTATCTCAGTGCTTAGCAAATGATTTCATGTCTTATGCTGAACTGAGAACATTCTGTCCCTTCTGTTCCCCTTATGGTTTAGGGGGTAATATTAGTGGTAGGGGGACGGCTGGACTGGAGGTCTTTTCCAACCTTAATCTCTCTATGATTCTACAATTCAAGTTTTCTTGTCAAACTGCTTACAGTTCTCAGGTAATCCAAGCCTGCCAGCTGAGTAGCATTTGGAGGGTGTCGGTGGTGAATGACCCATAGCCTCCAAGGAGACCCCACACCTCACTGGGACCTTGTAGCACTGAGCAGTTGACACTGGGTTCGAGGTTTTATCTGGAGATCCTGACTTCCTTTAATCGCATCCTTGCAAGCAATTACCAAAGGGAGCAAACCGTCAAACTTAAAGCACTTGTTACCTGCCCATTAAATAATGACTCATTTTGGAAAAGTCGTTTCAGGAAGCAATGATTAGCATGTCTCATGCGAGTACCAAAGTCAGAGCACGCCAGAAAACAGAAGAACATTTTTTTGCTGAATTTCAGCCTTAGCGGTAGGAGTATGAGGACTGCTGTTACTGTTTTGGCAAATGCAGTACACGTTTCAGATACAAAGAGAAGAGCCCGCATCCATATCTGTGCATTTGTCTCTCCTTTGCATATGTCATATACTAAAAAAGATGCTTCTCAAAAAGCTCTGTGCAGTCCAGATGGAACTTAATAATAGAAAAAAATACACTCTGGCATGACTCAAAGCAACAAAACTCTGCCCAATCTATTGGGCATTTGTGGAGTGGCCATCCAGCTGCCCCCCAGCCCAGGCCCACCCTGCAGTGCCTTCCTAGGCAGTACAGTGAAATGGGGGAAAGGAAGGGTCAAGAGCTTTGCCAGCCTGCGACCTCATTAAGAGAATTCCACATCAGCCTGAACAAATACAGCGCACACAGCTTCGGTGACGGCAGCCATCATACCATTGCTCATTTCAAGTCTACTGTTAGACCTTGCCATTTATCGCTTCCAGGAGAGCATCGCCTCTCGCTCTCACCCCTGCACATCCCAGAACACTTTTTGCTGAGCATTGTTTCTTCTGTCTGTGGTACTTGAAGGGAGGAAAAACAAAACAAAACCCAAGCCCAATGGACTCTTAAATGTTTGACCAGGACAAAGATTTACGGGTGAACATCTTTGCAGGATGAAACTGAAAATGCAGAAACTCTGCAGCTCAGTTTGAAAAAATGCAGGAGGAAAGCAGAGCCCCTTTGTCTCTGTAGATTACCCAGGAGCTAAGCTGTGAATATCCACTGAGCACTGGGAACATGGAGGGCCAGCCCTGGCAGTGCGGGAAGTGGGCGCAGCTCCAGAGGAGCCTGTAAAGTTTCCTCAACTTCCTCCACCAAAGAGCCCAGTGTTGGGTTACAGATGGTTGGAAAGCAGCGCATGTTTGCTCACACATGCACACATACAAATTAAAGTGCTTCTCATACCTATCTAGCCAACATCAACAGATGAGTTCCAGGCTCGTAGCACAGCGCAGTCCAAAAGGCATCCTCCTCCAAATGCTGTGTGCACTGCTCCAGCAGGGCTGTACAGGCTCGCAGGTCACAGAGCTGGAGGAAGCACGGCCATTTCGGCAGACGCCTCTTGGACTTTTTTTTTTTTTCACTGCCACATGAGGATCTTTCCTGCAGTGTATTAGGAGCATCCCCTTTCTTTAATATTGGGTGCCCTGCAAGGCCTTTAATTTATTCTGGTTGCTCAGTAAGTTAAATTCTATAAGATAATCAACAATGTAATAAATGACTTCAGCGTAACATAAAAATATTCCTTCTTATATAAAAACCTGAGCTGTAGATTTTTCTCTATCTATTTTTCAACTAAAATACTTACCATATTCTTCTCCTGTGGATCCTGCAGTGCATCTTCAAGCATTTCATACTTAAGGGTTTTCTTTTCTGCTGAATCTGGTGCATTGATATAACCCCCATATTCCATACAAAGATCACAGAATGCTTGCATAACTCATTTTTTAATTACTGTAGCCCTAAAATACTAATTTAGTTCAATTTTATACTGACGACATGTTGGTATTGTTAAGGTTTACGATCCAGTGATTTACAAGGCATGATACATCTGAATTCAAATTGGTTGTATTGATTGTTTAATTGAGTACGGGGACATGAGTGTAACATTAAGTCACCAAACTGTCTGACCATGCTAATGCTAGGACGGTAATTCACAGGTTTTATTAGTTACATAGAACAAACATGTTTTAATTCCGAAGGCCAAAAATAGGCAGATAAATCTACTGTTTAGTAAATAGCACTTCTAGTGATATAAATAGTCCTTTTCGTAAAGTTCAGATTAAACAGAATAGAAATTCAATATTCTGTTTCTAAAAGCTGAAATAGATACCACTACATAGGGAGTTCTGAATTTGATTAGAGAAACACCTTCCACGAGTATGAATCTTTTTCCTCAAACCAACTTGCACAAAGACAGCGATGCTGGTTATATCACATGCACCCTGATTTGCAGTTGATGAAAACCTACAGGCTTAGAGTGATGAATCCTTAACAGAGTTAAACATTAGTCTTTTATCTTCATCAGTTTGCTCATCTATAATTGAGAGCAGCTCAATCAGAACTAAATACCTTCCTCTGCTTGCCACATTCCACCACATCTCAAAGAATAACACAGCACCAGGGGCTTTGCTTGGGGCGAATCTCCAGGCCAGATTTGTAGAGTATGCAGGTCTCGAGATCTGCCCTTGAGATGGGTTACATGATTAAGAGTCTGGCTGACCAGTTTCCCTTTCTTTTTTTTCTTCTCCTCCTTTCTCCCCCATGACTCCTCCAGTAAGGAGGCTGGGAATAGAGATGATGGGAAGGAAGTAAGTGAGGAGCAGTAATGCCAATTGCTTATTTTCTATTTAGGGATCTTTTCTGTCCCTCCTGAAAGAAACCAGTCTCTAGGCCAGCATTTAATGGAAATAAATATGGACACGAATCAAACTGTGGCAAGCTGAGAGCAAGAAAAAGGCTTACTGATAACACATCTTTCTATTTTTGCTAAGATAATATTAAAGGTATATATGGTAATTGTGCAAGTTAGTGTGTTAAATTGCATGTGTGATGAGAGCTCAAAGCCCTTCACATTGGCTTGAATGCTAGTTTTTAATGCATTTCATGTGTAGGTACTGTGAAGCCACGCACCTTGTCACATCCCATTACCTAAACGCAAAAGCTGTTCTCTGCTATACTGGCATGCAATATTTGCTGTTCCGTTAATGACACTACAGTGGTCCTGACCTTCTCATTAATTAGCGCTTTCAGCATGTTTCCCAACATCCTGATTTCAGCTCTGTCTTCTGCGAGCATCACATTTATGTACAAAAAAATGACATCTTAAACAGGAGGCCTTGCTTTCATTAGAAATTCCTCATCCTCCAGTCCCCTTAAGTAAGAGAGTAGTCCAGGCTGCTAGAACGGACACTCACACACGTAAGAACAATCTGATCATACATCAAACATACTAACAATGCCTACAGGTGGGTTCAGACTGGCAGTGACTCAACCTTTGGTTAAAAAAACAAACACACATGACAAGAGCTTCTTCCAAATCCTTGTAACCCTGACTAGAGGCTGGCAGGGAACATGTGTGTACAAGAGAGTGTTGGTAACAAGACTGCAAGGTACAAGTTCTCCCTGTTTTTCTTTACGTGGTTCTTTAATTCCCTGGAATTAAAGGGCTAATTTAATGCCCTATTAGTGGTATTTGCTATATAGTTCATGAATGCCATTTTAATGAACTGGAAAACCACCCAGCTCCTCTTAACACACTGCACTTAACCACGTCACGCAGCCAGGCCTCGAAAAACGTATTTTTCCTTCAGTGATGATTGCAGACCTCAGGTAAAGTGTTGAGCCACTCAAATGCCTTCTAATCAAAAGATAAATGCAAAACCAAAATGATTAATCCTCAAATCATTTGCCCCAAATTGAAATAAAGTCATGCACTGGTAACTATGTTCAAAGAACTGTGGGAAAGCTACAAATGAAAGCAGAACGTTTGCACTGACAGGTAAATTGCAATGTTAATTTACAGTATGGGAGAAATACTGCAACTCCCCCATTACCTGGTTTCTAAAGATGTTCTGAAGTGTCTTGCTTTTGCATTATGGTATCAACTCAGAAGAAAAGTCCTTGTTGTCAGTGTATATTTAATGTTCGCTTTGTTGTCAGAAGTGCTTGAGTTGCAAAGCATTTGTGGATTTTATCCTCCAAAAATACTTTGCTTCTACCGCAGAATTCATTTTGATATGCTTAATTTGAAAAAGATAAATGTAAAGGCCCATAAAGATGCACCATGCCTTTTTACTTTGCCTTTAATGGAATCTCTCAGTGCTCCAGGTTTATCTCTTTGCTTCTCTTCTGCATTTATAATCCAGATGGTAGCAGCTAGAAGTTACCACAATTACCCAGCCTAACTACTCACCACTTCTGTATTTATCATGCAGTTGATAGGAAGTAGGACTATTAGAAGGGCATTAGGAAAAAAAAATCCTTGTCCTGTCCTGCACTGTGCATTCAGTCCTGCAGTCCATCTAGAAAATGCTGCCCCCTCCATACCAGTCAAGGGCAGGTGCCAACTGAGACCTGATTAATACCAAACTGCACTTGTGTGTAATTGTCCTCCGCTGGTACCAATAAAACATCTAGCTCAAAATAAATACATGAAGTAGTATGAAATTCAGGCCTAATTTTGTTTGATTATGCCATAATCTCCTGTGTTTAAAAAGAAAGTAGTAATTTTCCCCCCAAATATGCATCATTAAATAGGATTCAAGAAACAAGCATGGCTCCATACTGCAAAACTAGCAGAGTTTGATCGGCATCATCTTTTAAAGGTCCCTTAGAAGCTGTCTCATAGGCACCACAGTTTACTGGAAGTCATCAAGTAGGAAATGAAAGGAACAGAGAAAAAAAAATACCCCCAGCTTTTTTCCTATTCTCCTAATTTTCACAAAAATGAAAAACCACCACCATCAATTAGCTGAGGAGACTTCCAAGTAAGATCCCTCTCACCTCCGTGCACACCTGCACACCCGCGTGCCTTTGCAAATGTCCCCCACAGCAGAGAGGTGCAGCAGGCTGGCAGAAGGGGAGCACTGGTTCAGGACCCCTGTGTGAGGTGGGCACCCAGCTCCTGCAGCGAGCGGCACCATGGAGGTGCGAGCAAGGAGCAGTGCCTCGGCTGGGCAAGCCACCTCCCACGCTCCTTACTGACCACCAATGCCTGACTCGGTGCTGTGCAGCCTACCCCAATGAGAGACTTTGTAATTATTGACAAATTAATGACAAAACATTCAGTAGGTCTTTGCTAATCCTCCCGCGTGCTCCTTCAGGCAGTGCATAATACTTGCACGTGCCTCGGAGAATGACTTGCTCTGCGTGGAGATGCCCCGGCCAAAGGCGCGACCAGTACAGGCTGTCCGTGTCCATCATGGAAAGAAAAGGTGCGGTGCCCAGAAGGGCTGCCCAAGTCAGGAGCTGTTCTGCTGAAAGCACTCCTGAGTTCAGAAACCAATGATCAGTGCGGAGCTCGGGTCTTGAACTAAGTTTTGCGAATGGGCATTTTTTCAGTGCTTCTCAAATCAGTAAAAAGGGGTTATGAGCTTCGCTATGGGATTTGACTCACATCCAGCTACACCAAAAGCTGTCACCCGTAAGGACCCACTTACAGGAGAAGGGGATTTACTGAGGTATGACACCATGAGAACTGGTGCACAGCAATGTTAAGCTCATCAGAAGACACCTTGGAGGTGCAGAGCTGGGGTTACTGCTAATAAAACACAAGTGCAAGTCAGCAGCTGCTCCGCTAACCAAGTCACGTTTATCTGCACTGTGCTGCGTGAGGATTTGGCTCGGTGGAGTGAGAATCTGTCTTCACTATGATCTCCCTTTACTGTGTGTTTAGCTAGGTTTTATTTTGCTCCCAGAAGTTTCTGAGAATTTCAGATCGGTAAATTATCCTCAGAGAAGACCTCAGAGCATTCAAAGTGTGTCTTCTGTGTCATCACTGCTTACCTAACAACCTAAATTTCTAAGTCAAATGTAGTACACTTACTCTGGGTAATTTCCATTAATTCTTAAAATGGTTTTCATGGGTATGTTATCTTCACAAACATCTGAATTTAAATTACAGCCTTCCTACAGCATGTAATATTCAGCATTTGAAAGTCTTGGTTGCATTCATTACTTCACCCACCAATAACAGCTTCTCTCTTTTTCCCTCCAGGGCCGATGTATTAACTTCACCCGAGTTCAATCTCAGTAGAGGAGGAGAAGAGGATACAAGGAGGAAATACAGCCACATTGCCACTTTTCGACCAAGCAGAGAGAACTGAGCACTGCCCCGTGTTTCTTGGATGAAGCCTCAACTCAGAAGGTTTCTGCATTCCCCCCTTCCAGGAGCCAGCATTGCTGTGCCAAGCTCTTATGTTTCACCACCGTGCACTCCCGCTCCGTGACTTGCGACAGTGACAAGCAGCATTGACTTGCATGCCTCTGCTTTCGTAGAACACAAAGGGAGAATACAGACAACCAAAGATAATAATGTTTTTTTTTTTTACTTTTGTTATTTTTTTAAGGACTACAGATTCTCAGGACATAATGTGCTTTTAGCAGAGATGCAGTTTCTCAGATGCGAGGATGGCACGTGTTATGTAAATAGGGACTGCTTGCCAAAGGCGGAGGATAAAGCTTCCCACCAGGCTAAGCAAACGCAAGAGTTCACTGCCTTACAGCGATGTCAGATCACAAAACCCTTCCGAGTCTCCCATCGCATTGTGCCTTACGGGAACCTTCTGACTGGAAATCTTGTCATTCTAACACTGAAAAGTGCACACGCATGACAAAATGTAGACAGGATGCCTCAAGGTATTGGTAGCAAGCAAGACTTTGCCCTTTAGTTTTTGAAGACACCTTTCTTTCATTATGCACCCGGGACAGGAAGAAAATTAATAGAGCGTTATTCCACGGGAAGACAGCCTGTAACCAGAGATCTTGAGCGGAGTTGGAGGGACTGATGCTTCAAGACCTTGACACTGTGGCTGGTGTTTTTTTTCCCCATCCTGCATTCGAAGTTCAGTAGCGCATAAAACATCATCATCTATAAACATACCTAGCAGTAGTAGGCTTATGTATTATTTTTTTAAAAATTAAAAAAGCAGTAGCCACTAAGCTGGTATCTCAGGGTTTTTCTCCCCCCGAATCTCCAAGGGCTCTTCAGCGTCACAAGCCAGCAACTCTCTTTGCATGAGAATTTCAAAGTTTAATTAATATAATTAAAGGCAACAGCAAGCAGCAGCCTGTGAAGATTTTGCTCATCTTTTTTATGCCTTTTGACATTGAATGACCTATTACTGTATGTGCATTACTCGGTTTTCAAGGGGGCACCGAGCATTGGTTGAGATTCAGCAGTGGAAAAAGACCTCCTTCCATCAATTTAGAAATTAAATTTACAGGAGCGCCGGCCATCACAAAACATTGACAATGTATGTATTATAATTTTTTAGAAAAACCAGTGTCGTGTCACGTCGACGATGCCAAATTATGTTAGCGTGAGCGGAAACACTGTGGGGGAGGAAGGAGGGAGCAGCTGAAGAAAAAGGCTCAAATGATCCAGTCACTTTCGATACTGTACTTCAGATGCAAAATGGATATTCGAGTCGAAACCTGACAAAGCGCGCCTGCTTTGATGGGAACTGGTATAGACAATGACCAGTGGCTGGGTCAGTGGGATGTCTCTCTGCGAGCAGGGAGGCTTATCAAATGACACTAAAAATAAGTTCAACAACCATCACGTTTGAGGGGAAAAGGCGAACATATCACATTTGGTGGGCATGAATGTGTGCAAGATGGAAAGAGCAATGCGATGCATCCTGGTCTAATTATCTCCTTTGTGCTCTTCACTGAAATTGCAAGGGACATAAATAATTCTGTTGGTCGATGTCCAAGTTCGTGGCACCGCCCAAAGAAGCCTACACATGTATCCACTCGCTTACATCTTTTGCTTGAGTTTATTTATGTCACTGGTAGCCTCATCATCAACAGCCATGTGTGCACATTATGCTATGAATAAAACGATTACCTAAGTTTGCGATCATTTCTTCTTCTTCTCCCCCCTAGTCCCGCGTCCTCTCCACAAATTACACCTCCACTTTGCCAGCTGCACAGCCACCCCTGGCCCCAGCTGCAGCAGACAGACCATCTTGCGGCATCGCGCGGCGTGCCAGAAAGCCAGTGGCAGCCCAACGCGGGGGCTGCTGCCTGTCCCACAAGCATTTAAGACGCCTCAGACACTGGTACGTACAGCATGCAGCATCAGTGATGGAAGCAGAGCGATGAAGCACCCGCAGAGATGGCTCGCCGCTACTGCACCTAGGGCAGCTGTAGCTCTGGTACCGATGGCCTTTGGTTGGGGATGGTCTAGCACAGTGGGGTAACAGAAGCTGATTTTACCCATGAAGCCCACCCATCAACAAGTCCTTGGTTTCAATCAAGCTACTGACTAAAACCTCTGTGTCTCCTCCAGCCAAACTTGAGGTGGAGAACCCAAACTAAGTAGGTTTGCTGGGACACGAGGTGTTCCACATCATTCCTCATAATGCTGTAGCAGTCCAGGCAGAAACACTGATCTCATCAGACAAAGTTATGAACACCTCTGCTCACTTTTACTCACTTTTCCTCCATTTTTAATGTAAATGCTACGCTTCCTTTGAGTTAACTCTGGAATTTTCAGCTTGCATTTTGAGCACTGTGTTGCGTAACAGGGAAACATGCAGATGAAGAGGATTTTTTCCTCACATGTATCTGTTGTCTCTCAGAGAATATTTGTAACAAACAGAGCCACAGAAATGTAAATCCACTCACAGTCTTTTGTCCTCTATAGTTGTCTATCCATATTCATTAGAAACTGTGGAATGTGCAATTTTTCACAGAATGGCTGATACCAAGCAAAAACGTATTTCAGGTATCTACAATGATTTTCCCTTCTAATTGGCATGATATTACACTATGTTACACTTTCCATTTAGCTGGAAATGATACCCTTAGAGTTTCATTATTATACAGTGCAGAATATCTGTCACAAATAATCTGGGGGGGGGGCAAGAGGCACAGGGTAATAATGGTTTAAAATCCACTGATTCAAACTGACACAAAGTAAGACTTATCTGGCACGATAGCTTAAAATGCTTGAGAAAAACGTAATCGGTAGGTTTAATGCAGTGCGTCCCTTGTACTGTTTCACACCTTGGGTATCTCCTTACAAAAAGACCGTGTCCTGATAATGGCTTTTCTGTCTATTTGAGCCTGCCTAACCAAACCTAATAGCGTCTTGAAAAGATAAATTAGCATGGGTAATCCAGAAAACCGTCTCCTTAGAAGTACGCATAAACAATGCTTCAAGAAGATGCCGACTGTTACTCCAGTATCCTATTTTTATGTCAAGGTGACCCTCAAAATATACATGGACAGCAACTACGGGCAGCGGGTGGGTGGTGTGACCCTTCACACCTGTGTTAAACTGGTTTGGGAGACTTGAGGTGTTAGAAAATTTGGGGAGAAAGAACGCATATTCAGAGCATCCCTTCCCAGGAAGGAACGTGGTTTTCCAGGAACATGAGCTCCTTGTTCCCATTCCTATCGGGTGGCCCCAGCAACCAGTCCGTAAGGCTGCCATCCCAAGGCAGGCTTTGGAGATGCCCGCACGTTCCCTACGTGCCGCGCTCCCGTTTGCTTCCTCTCACCAGTACTCGGGACATCCTGGCTTGGTCTCCTCTAGAGAGAACGGGGTACAAAACACACACTCTACCTTGCAAAACAGCACGCTTGGCTGCTTTATGTTGTAAACATGAAGACTAACAAGCAAACATGAAGATTAACAAGCAAAGAAAATAATAACTCTAAATAAATAAATAAATAAACACTCATGTTCCATTGCAATTAAAAAAAAAAAAAAAAAACAAAAACAAAAAAACAGCTTGAGAGATGACAATCAGAATGGGTTTTCTAACAAATGGTACATTATTTCACCCACCTGCAGATGCCTTGTACATCACAGGCACTGGACATTCACTTGTTTTGTTATCGCTGAGAAGTGCTGCCTCGGGATCAGCTCTGTAAATGGCACGCACCTTGCTCACAAAGAAAACATACCACGGGTGTACAACACAAGGCACAGCTATTGGGGGGGTGGGAAGTGCCAATTCCAGGCAGTGAGAACATCCAAATAGATTCTCCCATAGATGCCACCAGCTATATTGAAACCTGTTTCAGATGCTGTATCAGGCAATAGGAAAAAATCTGAAATGTTAGGAAAATGGAAAGTTGGTTTCACTGTCTTCATGCTAGATTCCCTGGTAATCCTACGTGTCTAGGAGTGTTATTCACAGGCAAGCTGTTAAAACAAAACTAGGTCTCCATGAGGCATAAGCAGCACTCTATAATAATCTCTGATTTTTAAAAAGATTTATAGGTGCTCCTTTTAACTTGACCACACTAAGAGAGAGAACGCACACCCTGCCACATGTAAGAATATCAGCAGGAAGAATGACACGTTGCTGAAATATTTTTTCCTGAAGAGCAATGTGCAAAATGCATAGAAATACCAGCAGCCAGCCTTCAGGAGCTCTGTTACAACTGAGAGAAAGCAGAATTTATATCAATGAAAACAGTACCGGGGACAGCAGAATACCCTAAATATGACAGGACTGTTTTTATTTTATACATTCTGATAACAGGGGAATTTAATTGGCTGGAGTTAATATGAAATAAAATGAAAATGAATTTTAAGTGTTCCGTTTTAATCAGCTTTTAATTTGAGAACTACAGCTTTCATCAAACATTAATCCGCTGGGCTTAAACAAAGGGAGACAGGTCAGGCTGATCTTTGTAAGGGGTAAGGTGAGGGAATTTTCTTAAGAGCCGCGATGCAGGTTCGTTCTGAGTCGCAAACACTGCATGAAAACCCAGGCTGCCTGGTAAAAATTCATGCTGGTATTTTTCCTGCAGGAAATTACCATGCCGCATTTCTCCTCATCTAATCGCCCTTAATGCGACATCACAACTCTGTATTTTCCATATTGATATTTACTTAACGTCATCACATTCAAATGTCCTAACATGTATGCATTGTGGATGCAATCCTGGCTCTCTTTTTTTTTTTTTTTTTTTACTTCCTTTTTTAAAGGCAAAAAATAACATTATTTTTAACAGTCTCGGTAAACGGCACCTCATGCAAGTCATGTTTATGTCCCTTACCCGTAATTTTGATAGACTATGAACACACAGTTATCCGGTCTCTTCGAAATTAGTGGTGACATAAGACTGCACTGCTCATTGTTTTCACTTTTAAGCATGTCTTTACAATTCAAATCATGTTGACGTATTAAAAAAACAAGTGGAAGCCACCGGTAGGGTAGGTTTTACCTTTCACTTTTCCTCCCTGCACGTGGAAAAGGACTCGAGGATTTCGTGTTCTATCACTTCAGACAAAACATAATCCTCCTGCAGCTGGAGAAGTATCTCTTTTATTCATCTCCATTTAGTCTGCAGGGAAGGGTAAAGAAACTGAGTGCTATCAATTACGTTTTTCCAGGTGGGAAAAATGCACATTTTCTCCTGCGGTTATTGACTGCTACCTCACAGCTAAAATAACATTGGTCTTCTGCAGAACAGTTTTCTTTTTTCTAGCTCATTGGGAAGCAGCAAAGGTGCCATCACCATCTGCCTTCAGATTTTAGCTCACAGGAACTTCTTGCTCACAAGAGGAGCCTCTGACGAGAATTTTGGAGGCTAAAGCCCACAATGTTGGGAGGCAGGGCCTGACTCTGAACGCTTCCACTTGTGCCTCGCACACTGCTGAGGGTGCCACGTCTCCCAGGCAGGGGTAAGGGCGTCCCGGGGCGCCCTGCAGCACGTGCCTACAGCCCGGTAGCTAATCCAGCAGTGCTGGTGGTGCAAAAGCACGGCTGACTTCTCCGTCCTGTGGCCACTGTGGATTGGGAAGCACGACAAGGCCCAGAGGATCTCCCAAGAGAACTGGGAGGAGCACAACGTTAGAGTAATGAGACTTGGATGTGAGGGCAGAAGGCAGCGGTGCATCTCATCAGCCCCACATCGATGTGTACAGGTGTTCACAGGCAGTCCTGAAGGAAGTCCTAAACCTGTGCAGGAATGAGGACAGCCAGCAACAGGCTCCACAGCCAGCAGCTTTGACAGCAGCCTGCAGCTACACAGATATTTCCTTTTCCAAGAGTAATCTGCTTGCTGGTGGGTGCCACAGAAAGGGTAAATGGTCCTCTGGAGTCCAAACATTCAGCCTGTTCGACACTATCAGTAGAATGGAATAATAATGGGGTTATCCGTGGTAGAAGCCGAGCTTCAGCATTACAAGACAGAAATGTGTCCTTTCATGAGGCTGTTAGAGGGGGTTGTGGGTTTTACTGTTGTTTTCAGCAAGGAGGAAAAGGATCCAGCCCAAGGAGCTGAGTTTGACAATGATACCATTAAAATGGTAAACATCTGAAGTCACCAGGAGATGGACAGTTTATATCAAGAGAGGAAAAAAGTGAAGCAGGTAGGAACTGATCAAGAATTTAAGAGATTACAGTAAGCCAGAAGTAAATGTAACATTTGCTAATGAGCATTTTCTAAATACCTCTTGTGCTGTTACAAAATTACTTTATGTCAAAATTTCTAGTAAAAGCCTTATTAGACCTGGCATGTACTATTTTATTTCACAAATCTGTTTCGCATTGGCTCAATTAAAATTGTTATATATTTTTGGGTCTTGTGTAGGTGCCATCTGTTTAACAGTACAAGTGGGTCCTGTGATGCACTTGTAAATTTTCTGCTGCGATAATTTTTTTAATATAATGAGGGACTTTGGATACAAGAAACCGCCCATATTCGATGATTTTTTAGTTTTTGGCAGTGAACTTGCAATGATTCTTACCGTGTTACAAGGATGGCTCTGCGTCCTATGGAAAAGCAAACAGTTGATCTACATGTTTGCACCAAAGTCATATTATTTAATTCACACTTATTTTTTTCGTTTGCTTTTTCTGCCTTATTTTGTAAATGAGCTTATCTTCCCCAAAATGGAATCCAGAGGGATGCTCTCAGCTGGTTGAATATGGCTGTAGCTGTTGCCTTCCATGGAGCTGCAGGGACTTGTTGAAGTCTGTGTTGAATAGATGGTGAAGTGCAAGCGTTGCAGGACTGCGCCTGGCTGTCTGAGGGACCGGGTCTCTGCTGCTTGTGTCAGCATAGATTTGCCCATTATTAAATCCTCTTTATGGAGAAACAAAACCTGTCTGGCAGCAAGGGGCCACAAAGTCACCTCCATGCCCAAGGAGCTCCGTGGTTTCTCGCCTCAAAGATATTTCGATGGGGGCTGACTAGCCTGGGTGCTGACCTGGGGGACCACAACCCCACAGGAGCCCTTCCCTGCTCACTCATCCCCTTTGCTGATTCTGAGCTAAGTTACAGAGGAAGGCAAAATATTCTCCTACATGAGATTTGCTGGCAAGTTGGTGACCTGGCTTTTGATGCCAGTGTGCCAGCAACACCCTGAAGCGGCAGAAGCAGCCAGGCCCAGCAGTTCTGTAGCCTTTGGAGAACTTGCCTTCAGGTGTCCTGGGAATGAGGACACAACACACACCAAAACACCCAGACACCAGGGGAGGCCTGCAGGGCAGGCCTGACCCTCACCTTGCCCACAGCAAGAGCAGGACAACACAAGGGGCCCGGAGCTCCTGGGGAAAATCTCGCTGCACCCAGAGCTGCACCAGCCCCAGCGTGCCAACCATGCACGGCTCAGCCACAGACCCCATCCCGTCTGGCACGCGCTGCCACCGGTGCTGAGGCCAAAGCTGGTTGGAACAAAACACACAAGTCTCTTGTGAACATGACTGGGAAGAAGGATGCACCTTTTTGAGGTGAAATGCCACCTGCACAGAACTGGTTTGAGTTCAGTGATGCGCTCTACAGCACAGCAAAACCTGGGGACAAATCTCCTGGGTAACAAAAATACTTGGGGTTTGTTATGACTGCCATTAGCTCTCACTATTACACCGCAAGCACTGAAGTGCTGTTCCCAAATCACAACAAATGACAACAGAACTCCAAACCCAAGCCAGGAGTCAGTTTCCCTTTAAAAAAATGTAGCCTCACATTCTTCTGCTGAAGTCCCTGCTCAGTTTCAGGAGAGCAGTATTTGCAGTGGTGACAATGCTGCAACTTATTTTGAAACACTCAATTTTGTTCTGCAGTCCAGAGAGAGATGCCAGATTTTAAGCACACCGAGCACATATGCAGCAGCTCTCTTCTCCCTACAGTGCAAAGAGCTCAGCTGCCTGCAGCGCTGCTCAGGATGCTCAGCAGGGCAGTTCCCAGTGGGCACTGGAGATCAGAAAGAGAACTGGCTCACTACAAACCTCCAGACACGCTTTACCTTGGTCACCTGTGACAGCCCTATTTTCCCCCCTAATTTTTGTTGCGTACCCACTGAGGGTTGACTTGCTTACAGCGGTAAATGTGTTTTCCTTCCAAGCAGACTGGGGACAGGATGCCCTGGTGAGCACCAGTGAGGGCACCAACACCGCCAGCCTCCTGGCACTCCTAGAGCAGAGCCTTCTCTGGCAACAGAAAGCAAAGAGAAGCTCTTCATCATGTCACAAATTTCCTAAGCTACCATTAGAGAAATGGATGCACCTGAAATACACTTCCCGTCTGTTCGTGACTTTTGCTTAGAAAATTGAAATCAGCTGCAGAGAGATTCCTCTTTGTCTCAACAGTCCCATAACTCAGGCAAGACTTTAGAAGCCGTGCAGGCGGAGCACGAGTGCTGCCCCTTATTCCTCTGGGTAAGCTCCTGACACCCTGGGGAACTTGTCTGGTCTGACTGCGCTGCTATACAAAGCATTTTATTTACAAGAAAACCAAACACCAAAGCAAAGAACATGGAGCACTGAGATGTACTGATGCCCCAGAAATCATTCCACAAGACTCCCCGCGGTGCCTTTCCTCCTTCCCAAAACTGCTCCGTGGTACCCATGCGCTGAACAATTCCTTAGTACTCGGGACAGCTGCTCAGGGTATTGTCAACACTCTGAATATATCGTATCTATTGACAGAACTGCAAAATGCTGATTAAATTATGTGCTTTAGCCAACCTGTGTAGGGAAAATTAATTGAACTGCAAAACTGATGGGTTCAGTGCTACCTTGTTGGAATGGGGAGGTTGGGCTATGTAATGCTTGATCTCCTCTTATTTGATTAGGCAAATTAGGAAACAACAGTGTGAAATGCATTATTGTACTAATATGATATCCAAAATGTGAATCTCATTAGAGCTCTGGCCTTGATGCTTTTTGTTTTGATTCTCTGTAAGCTGTGAAAGAATAAGCAGGCCAGAAAGCTGGATCTTTCAAATTACATTGGAATTGCCCAGTAGTAAACGTTGCACTCTGAGGCATTAGTCCCTGCAACATCTCCTTACCAAAAGCATTTCTGATCTTTTGGAGAAAACATCTCTGGCTGCTAAACATCCTCGAAATGGAGGAGCCACACCAGGTAGATGAGGATGGAGCCAGAGAGCAACACCTCTTAATGTAAACTTGCTTAGAGGTGAAAGCTGCTGTGGAGAAAGGACGCTTTATGGGGTGAGCCACTGAGGGTAGCACTGATGCTGCAGCTGCCCCAGTGGGAGCCTGAGCAGTCAAAAACCTCCTTTTGCACCACTGGGTAAGACTTATTTCAGTGAAGGCACAGTTGGTTTGGGAGAAGGAAGGAAGAAAGAAGTGAGGAGAAAGGCCTCTCTTGGAGAAGGGCTTGGGAACCCTGCTAAGACCTTCGGCACTGGGGAGGGCTGAGCCGCCGCGACAGCTGCGCCCACGCTGGCTGCGGACCCCCCTCGCGACATCTGCCTCTTCCAGGAGAGGCCTGAATTCAAGGTCACTCCGTAATACTTGGGGAGAACAAAAACATATGGTATAAAAGTAAAACAACACCGCATTTCATCTGAAAGAGGGTTTTACGAGGAGAGCCAGTTCAGATATAAGTTGGTAAAGGGTCACTTCACAATATAGCCCTTTCAAATTGCAGTTCAAACTCAGAATTAATTATCCTTTCGCTGTCTTGGGTTTTCTTTTCTTTTTTGCTTCACATTAACTGCAGCTGAAATTATTTTAAAGCAATGATCTTGAACGTCATGTCCTTCAGCTGGCCCTGAAAATCCATTTTCAATGGAAAGCCTCCTTTCTTTTCCAAGATTTCTGTTAGTCTATAAAGCTCATCAAGGCTCTGGTTCTCTAGGGGTGTCAGATGCTCGGATAATACCCAGGTGCCTGCTGGCTGGACCACTTCCAAGGTACTTTATTAGCATGAATAGGCCAATCTGAAAGCCAGTTAACTCCTTCGGCTTTCAGGGATACAGCGAGAGTCCTGCAGCAGCAGCGCGCTTCGCGCCTGTGCGCAGCTCCAGCTCCAAATTCTGAGTCATCGAGTTGCGAGATAAAAACAGAACATCAAGGGCACTAAGAATAGGCTGAGAGACACCAGCCTGAGGAAAAAATATTTGTTTTTCTGCAACGATACCTGCAGGGACGGTATCTTTAAGGCCATAACTATTCAGAAGCTCCCACGCTTTGGAAATGCCACGTTCCCCCTCCTGTGTTAGCCCTGGGCACAGCACAGAAGCAAGGTGGCTTTCCCACATGGAGCCACCGCAGCTGCATTTCAGGGAGCTATTTTCATTCCCCAGCTGCTGGCAGCCCCCAGCAAGAGCTGTGGTTTAGTTTTGGCTGTCAGTGGCAGGAAAGGCTCTCGTGGCCACCAGGCCAGCAGCACCACCAGTCTGCACGCCCTGGCACAGCCTCAGGGCTCCCAAGTCATGCTGCCACGATGCCACACCAGGAGGTAAGTCTCAACACCGGAGGGGCACGCTGGCTCCCTGCTTTACCTTCTCACTTTGCATGTTTTTCCAGAGGAGGGGGAAAAAAAGCGTACAACCCATCCCACCCTAAATGTATTGCAGTGGTGATGGTCCCAACCCACATCAACCGAGTGCACATTTCGGAGCTTTCCCCAGGCTTGAAAACCTGCCTCTCGCCGCACACAGGGAATGCTTTCATTTGGCTTCCAGCTGCAGAAAGCTTTGTGGCTTCTGCCTGGTGCCAGGGTTTCCCAGCGGCACCACACGGGTCTGCTCTGACTCTCTCTGACCCCCGAGCTCTGTCTTGTCAAGCAAACGAAAACCACGGCTCCGGAGCTGCCTTCAGCCTCTTTCTGCATCTCCCCCAGCTGTGAGGCAAGGAGGGCAGCCTGGGCAAAGCTCAAGCCAGGCTCAGCAGTCTCCAGGCTGCTGGCTGAGTGCACGCCTGCAGTGATGTTCTGCCTCCCCTCCCTAAAGCCAGCCTGGCGGCGGGTCTGCAAGGAGAAGGTGACTCCTGGGAATCACCCAGCGCAGAGATTTCCCCCACCCTTCCATACCCAGCAGTGGAGATTATTCACGATTCCTGAATAACTACTTCAGGCAGGATTTGCAGCAGCTTTCAGCCAAAGCTCAGCACTGCAGCTTGGGAACAAGTGGGACATTACCACTGACATCAGCCCTCAGCCTCTTGAGAACGACTCCCTGTCAGCTCGGTGGCTCTCAGGACTGGAAATGATCCTGCTGGGCAGAGGCTGGCCAAAAAGTGCTGCACTGGACCTGTTTCTTCTTCTGCAAGCCTGACCCAGGGGCTTGCTGCAGGAGCAGCCACAAGGGACAGGGGACGGAGGCGCAGGGGCGTCACGGGGACATCCCGACCTTCAGCTGCACCGCGGCCAGCAGGCTGGGAGTGGTTTCCTAAGTGACTCACAAATCTCCTCTGCCCTAGTGCTGATCTTGCCAAGGAGAAATCTTGTTGGCACCGACCATCGCTGCAATACATTAGATGCAATCGCTGGCGACGAGTGTCACGCTGCTCTGCCGCTCGGACATGCCCTGAGTGCTGGCACAACCTGCGGTCACCTGACGAAATGCAGCAGAGAGCGGTGTGGAAGAGAAGAAACTGAGACAAGGCTTAGCTCAGGTCCTTGTGGTTGTGCAATACACGGCTGGCAGCAGACGTGGCAATGGGCAGTTCCTTGGTAGCACAAGATACTGGCTTTTCCTGTTTATGTTCCCCAGAGAATAAGAAAAAGGACTTATACCAAAAAATAGCAAGTATGCTAAAAGGCAAACCATGGCATTCTGGAGTCTCCTGGGGTACCTAAAATGTTCCTAGAGACATACTTTTGCTCGATAAAACCCCATATATCCACAGCATCCCTCTTACACAGGCTTCCTCATTTTTTCATGTTTCAATCACCTTGCTGGAGATTCAACCCAGAGGCTAAAGAGCTCCCGTGTCTTGGAGGAGCAAGGGCACGTGCTCAAATATTTTGAATAATGGCAGTCCACGTTCAAAGCCTTCGCTGTTTAATTTTGTTTTCCCTCTGCTTCCATCGGGGCTGCGTTCCCAAATGCCTCGTCCTACAAAGCTGGGGGCAGAGGCACGCTGTCACAGTGCTCAGTTCCCTACGTGGCCTGTGCCCGTCTGAGTGCCTCCTGCAGCACGCTGCAGTTCCAGGCTCCCCGTCCGCTTCCTGTCCTGCCAAGCAGGTCCACGCAGCCCTCCTCCTCCTGTAAGCCTCTTGCTGCAGGAGCAGAAGAAATTTTATTTTTTTTTCTACACTAGCTGTTTATAACCACAATAGATCCAACAGTAAATAACCCCCCTCCTGGTTTTAGGTTTTTTCTCTTCTCCCCATCCCTTTCTCTTCCCCTACCATCTCATTTCTCATTATCATGACCTGGCTTCACTGATGAAATCTTTGCCTAGAGCACAGGATAATTTTCCATAAAGCTGCATGTGTGATATTGCCAAGGTCTCTGGTGCCTTTTAAACTTGGTCTCCTCCAACAAATACCCAAGGGGAAAGCCTCAGCTACCACGGTTTCCTCAAACATGAAGAGGAAGGACTAACTGCAGCATCTAGTTGCATGGCAACTAGAAGAAAATGTTGACCTCTTCTGATTATTGGCTTTCTTACCTAGAGAGAGACAGCAGGTGAATCCACAAGAGAGGTCTTATTTGGAGTTTTTTTGGCCAGGCACCGTTCTGTAACCTCATGGGGTTTCTGTGCCCTCCTCGGCACGCAGGGCTTGGGGACAAAGGGCCTTCGCCCTGCCCACACTCAGCAGCAGGGTGAGGAGGGGCTGCGTCCCCGATCAAAACAAGCAACCACGAAATCAGGCGAAGCAACTGAGCATGTGAAGATCCTGTCATCACACGCTTAAATTAAGAACGGTGAGCAGATGCCCTTGACTTTCCTGTGATTTGAGAAAACTTAAGCCCCCTGCTTGGAGCTCCATCGCTTTGCTTTAGAAACAAATGAATCAGAAGGGGCCGCTGGTCACGTAACCAAGAGAATGATTATCGGGGTGCTGCACCCCTTTCTCTACGACTGGCTCTTCAGCCCACTCACCACGAAATGGCCGAGTTGGAGGGAGGTCTCCTGTTGAGCAGGAAAACACCACTCGTGGGCTAGTGGCATGGCACAGAAAGGCAAGCACCCATCTGCTCCCTGCGGGTAATCAACCTGGGAACATGCCTCCTCCTCTTCGACCAAAAACTGAGTCAAAAAACTGAGCTCACTAAGTCAAAGCCTGGACAGAAGAGGTGAGAAGGGCTCTAGCAGGAGCACGAGCCCAGGGACCACTTGCCCCACCACCTGATCATCAGAGTTAGGCAGACCAGTTGTTCCTAAGGCCCAAGCAATACCTGAGCAGCGGTAACAGTTCAGAGCAAGCGCCCATCCAGTCCAGTTTCCTGACACATGGCAGGCTCCCCCTTACGAGTATAAGCACAGAAGAATATAAGAATGGTGCAAGCACGTGCATTTTCCCTGCACCCTCTCCCAGGCCACAGTTACCAGCTCTGCAATGCGCTGATCCAGGGACAGGGATTTTTACACACCACTGCTGAGGTCTCATCGCCTCACCCTCACTCTTTCATAATACATTTTTTCTTTCATTTCCAACATGCAGAATTGGACCATGCAAAATTAAAAAAAAAAACAACTGGGGCATTACCTGAAAAAAAGACTGTAGGGAACAGCTATTAAATTGAGCCACCAAGATGCATACAATTTGAATAAAATACCATCCCACAGGCATCTTTAAAGTTTTATAAACCAAAGATCGAAGCCAGTTGTATAGGACTGCTTAAGGCTGGTTTGAAAGCAAGGGGCTGACAGCACGGGACCTTTCCTTGGACAACTTGCTCACCTGCACCTTGCCTGGGGGCCATAACTGAATTCTTTTTCAGAAACAACACCACGAAACATCTCTGAGGAGATTTTTACAGTTCATGTCATTTCTGAGGTGCTATTGCAAATAGAACTACATCCACGCAGCATTAACCAAGAAGATTTTGGTAAGGAAATGGCTTTCAGAAACTGATCATTTTGCAGGTTTTGCTTTCAGGAAAGGTAAATATATTCTGCAAAAGGTACTTTTACAAATGAGGCTTTGCTGCATTCCTGTTTGATGTTCATTTCTAACTCTTCCCACATCGGTTCAGCTATTTTGATGGCAATTAATAGCAGCTTGCCGACAGCCTGTTTTGCTGCTACAAGCCCTCTAGAACAGATTCCTGAGGATTTGTGTGGACTGTTCTCTGCATCACCTACACACACCTTGCTGCCTCTGGTGCTGTGCTTGGAAAACTGGTGCAGAGCCCGATGGCAGCTGGGGCTCAGCTTTGCAGTAACTTGCAGATTACTTGCCGTAATCAGCGTTTAAGGAGGCGGTGGTGGGCACAGCATACCACGAATCTCACCTGAGCTCCATTACTCTTATTTCTACCTGCAAGATGCAGGTCAGAAAACCCAGTGCTTTGCTTTGGCTGCCCTTGGTACTTCCCCAGAGCCCCCCTGGCCGTACCCAGCTGCCAAGAGGCAGGAGCAGTGCTCAGGGCACGGAGCACAGGAGCAAGCTGCAACAACAACATACATCCCAGACCACGCAAAGTTTGCTTTGGTACCGAGATACCGAGCCTCTAGGTGAAGCACACGTGCTGCCATGTTCTGTGTTCAGGATAGGAGACCATGCTCAGCGCCCCCGGTTCCTCTAAACCACGCTCTGTAGTAATTCTCTGCAAAGTGACAAGCATATGGACTGCAGGGCTTCTCCGAAACTAGCCCCTAACATTTTTGTATCTGTAACTAAATCGAACCAGCTGATGGAGTGGCTTTGCTACTTCAAATAATTTCATCTGAACAGACCATCTGCTAACCACCAAAAGTCCCCCCCCCTCCTTCTCTTTTATTATTTTGCAGGGCAGTATTATTTGACACACAATGTTTGTGTCCAATCCAGCCTGCGCAAGTCAGCTAAAGACTGATTTCTTTGGCTCCTGCAATTTGCTCGTGAAGCTTCAGAAATGCTGAGGTGAAAGCTTATCTTCGGAAAGGGAAGCACAACATTTCTACTTTTTCTTGTACATAAAAAAACTGCATAAAAGTATTTTTTCAGGCCATCTTGTTTTCTTTTCTTGAGAAATACCTTTTTCTTAAAAGCTGATGGAGAAGGGGGTGAGGTTTTTGTGTCTAACGAGAGAGCAAAACTGAGCATCACAGAAGGAGAACACACCCTGGGCAGCGCACTTACTGATCGCAGCCCTCGAGACCCAGTGTCTTGGGTTTACACGCACCGTAAACTCTGTGGTGCAAACTCACCGCTTCAAATCATCAAAGAAAGGCTGCCCCCTTTGGTTTGTAAACCAGGGAAAACTGTCCGCTGCCGAAGCATCACATGGTGTGGAGAGGCCAGCAGCGCAGAATTAGGAAAGAGCTGACAAGTGTGAGGTTTCCCCCAAAGACATTGAGGAAATATGAATCCTTGCGAAGAGCGAAAGCAAGTTCAAGCCTTCCGCAGGACGGGGATGTCCTGGAATGCAACTGGAGTGGCTCCTGTTTTCCCCTGCTCCCCTGGGAACACCCCAGGGCTGCGGCAGGGCTGAGAGGGGGGCAGATGCCCCATCTCGAGGAACTTCCTCACCTGTACGGAGGTGACAAGCACTTCTGGAAGCAGCCGATGTGATGCTGGGTGCCTCCAGCACCCAGATGTTCTGTCTGGGGCAGCTGCTGGCACCAGGTGACAGCACTGCCCTCAGACTGCAACGGCACCCCCCAGGTCAGGCTTTAGTGACAAAATGTCTGCAGGACAATGAGACTGCATTTATTTCTATTTGTTTCTCGTTACGTAGCTGCTTCAACCAGCAGCTGAAGTTAAATAGGACTGGCTTAAAAGGTAAACATTTCTCACAGCTTTCTCATCAACTATATTAAATATAGTCATAAAAAAAAGCCCCACAATATTTTCTGTATTTGCTGAAGGATGACGTCCCTCCTTGCCTTAAGCGTGTGCCAGATTACTCATAAACCTGGACCATATGCCACTGCAATTTACTGATGGGCCCAAGCTGTTTTGGTAGATACAAAATCCGAGGGGATTAGGGAGGCTCGATCCACGCTGAAAACAGAGCAACAGTGGTGGGGCAGCTGCTTGCTCTCTTTGCTCACTCTCAATTTAGGTCAGCTGCCAGCAGCCCGCCCTGACTCGTGCCGGAGCCGAGCTGGGCCATGCTGCTGGGGCACCCGCACCCATGGGCTCACATCCAGGCAAGGAGGACTTGCTGCCTCCCGGCCAGCAGCCCCGCTAGCTCCCTGCTCATGGTTAAACCCGGTGCCTGCACACACCTGGGGGCTGTGGGTCAAGCCCACGCGTGGCAGGGACCAGAGCATCACCTCCCAACAGCTCCAGCAATGCTCCCTTAGGTAAATCTCGCTGGGGGCCCACCCAGAATGTGGCCAGCACCACTGCTCTGGTTTTATTTCCCCAGAGCAGCGAGGGGGCTGCTTGTCAAGAAAGGAAGGACAGAGTCCGGCTCAAAGTGCTGCCTGAAACGTGGGCCCCTCCTGGGCAGGTACCTGCACGGAGGAGCTCAGCCAGACCGTGGCTCTCGGGCACTGCCTCGGCTTCTTCCTGAAGAGGCTGCCGCTCACGTGAAATATCAAACGACACAAACAATTGCTGACTCAAGAAAAGCCCACTTAATCCCAGTGGTACACACAGTCCAGTCGGCCCACGCAGCTACATATTCAGTAGTGTCCTCACAGGATCACTGGAGTTGCTTTCCCCTCCCCGTTATCTCCTTTTTTTGCTTTCCTAAGTGATCAGACAAGCTCCTCCTTGCTTCCAGCTGCCCCCCCCCCGAGGAAAGGCGCCACGTGGCACCCAGGAATTACAGAGCACTGCAGGGAGTGCGACAGCAAACTGCAGTCAGAGAGGTGGCTGTGAGCACCCATCGTTTCTCCACCCAGACGAGTGGCTCTCCAGGGCACAGCTGCCATGCATGCAACTACAAACCTGAATAACCTGAACCTTGCCTGCACAATATTCCTTCGCTGGCTGGAATTTGGGACTGCAGCTTCTGAGCACTTGCAAGACCCTCGTGCACACAGAGCTTGCCTCAATTTCCAGCTGTTGGAGCTGGCCGAGCGCTTCGCTCAACACAGCGGCTCTGTAACCTCGCAAGTCTCAGTCCCACCCACAGATTTCACTGCCTGGCGCAAGTCCATCTAAGTGCAGCCATCGTTTTTTTTTTTTTTATGAGATCACAACTGTAACTTCACGTTCCTCAGCCTGACAGCCAACACGCATCAAAAGCTACCGAGCTGTACCTGCCAGGCTTCAGAGGTAGGTGTGACGGAGCCTGACAGCTAAAGCTTCGGTCAAAAAGCCCCAGCTCCAAGTTTTGTGCAGGGTGAGGCAGCTGCTGGCTTGCAGCTGCACCGCTTGGCTGCTCCCTCTCCTCCGACAGAGGAAGCTGTCCCGAACCTTGGTGCCTTCGCTCTCAGACCCTCCCTGATGTGGAGGGAGCACCAGCACCACACAGCTCCAGTGGCACTTCCAGACCTATTCCTCCCTCCTCAGGAGGCTCAGGACCCCGTTATACCGTGTCCCATCTGCTGTAATAAATATTGGCCCTAAATCTTCACTTAGGCTAAAATCCTTTTGGATCGGTCTGGCAAAATAGAGAGGCTCCACGGCTTTGGGAAAATGAGTCCTGTGCATCCAGGAATGGGTTGCCAGGAGTTGAGGACTGCAACGTCTGATTGAAAAGGCATTTGTTTATTTTCCTACAGATTTGTCCTCCTTAACTTTCTTTATCATTGCCATGTCCCAGAGTGAGCCTGACATGCAAATGCCTTCTCTTCTGAGCCAGGGTGGCTGAGATGGAACAGGGCTACTCCCTGCTTCTCGCGCCCAGATGTGCAATGCAGATGGGGCTTGCAGAAAGGGACAAGGTCTGGCTGATCATAATCATTTACAACTTTTATTAAACCCATTTTCCTTTCTAATCATTATAATAGTTCCCCAAAACATCATCCGTGGACTTTAAGTGTCTCATTATTGTGTGTTTTAATGAAAACTGTGGAATTATCTCGTGCTCAGTGCCACATGGCCCCATATAGCAACGACAATGCTAAATAATTTTTAAAAATTTATAGTTTACAAGACGTATTTCCCATCTGTGACCATGTAGTAGCTCCCAAATGCATTAAATTTCATTACATTAACAACACCTCTTAAAAGCAATTGGCTTAACTCCACAGGATGGTTTTATAATGACCCGAGAAGTGTGTTGTAATGTATACACATGTTGAAGATTAACAGTATCTGAGTGCTACCACAGCAACTCAACTCCACGTCCAAACCAAGTGCTTTCATCCTTCAAAGCGACGCATTGCTGTTCAAAGTACTGATCCCATTAACACAAAGAAAAAGAAGTTCCTTTTGGCACTCTGCAAAAGCTCAGCCCGACGAGCGGAGCTATGACAGCAACGAAAACCTGTGGAGTTGAAAGTGCAACGTCTCCAACATGATTAATCCCTGGGGGGAGATTAGCAGCAACTTCTTCTTCCCTGCTCTCCCCAGAGACGCTCTCTGTTACAAGGCAAAAATACACGAACTGTGCCCAACTTAAAAATTGATTTTGGGACGGAAGCCAGACCAGATGGTTAGAAAAGCTAAATACCGTTGATTTATTTCTTACCCTTTACGAAGCAATATTAGAGACAATGGACCTTATCAGAACAAATGAGAATAAACATGGGGATGCAGCCTCAATCGAGAATTAACAACCAAAGCTACCAGCTTCTATTATGCAATGATTAATTCTGAATTTGTGCAAGTATTATCAGCAGAAAATGTCTAGCTTTATCTATCGAAACCAGTGCCAAACTAGACAACCTTTTAAGTCAGTGCTCTTCAATTTGCAAGATACCTCAGTATAAAAAAAAATAATGCAGAAAACGCCAGGGCTTGTGCTGCAAAGTCAGCTGGAAAATTAGCTTAAAGACCACCCTGCTCTCCAACCCCAAAGAAGAAAAAAAAAAAAAAAAAAAAAAAAAAAAGGGAAGGGAAGCCTGTGGGTCCTCACCAAGCAAGCCTCTGAGATGCAGCCCCAATCCCAACACCCTTCCTCCCCCCTTCCCACCGAAACAAGCAGCTGGATGCTGCCTCCGTGTGCCTCAGTTTCCACACCCTGAGCCCATCAGGACCTCCCCGCTGGTGCTGCAGTGTGGCCGACGCTGCCTCTGCTCAGCTCCCCAGCCCGCTGACAGAGACAAAAGGCACGAGATGCTATTTCCTACGTTGTGACTATTGGGCACTCCTTGTAAACAGGTTATATTCATTACTTAACAAATGTTTACCGCTGTCCTGTATCACCCTCAGGTTCGCCCAGCTCTGCAGAGAGAATATTCAGCGCTGCTTAACGGCTGTTGGCAACAAGAGGAAATGGACTTTCTGATGGAAATGTTCAAGGCCTGTTATTTGTGAGATGCAGCTGAGATGGGACGTAATGAATTTAGCCCTGTTTCGCTTCATTTACCGTAGCTAACACATACAATAAAAGTTTAGTTTATATCTGGCGCTGCCATGCATGAATATCTCATTATAACTGCAAAGACTTTTTATTTTTATTGGGGCCCATAACAGCATTGTGGTATGTTAATTATCAGCGATGTAACAGAAATGCAGCAAGCTTTCCTTCCTTCCACACGGGCTAAGGAAAACCAAGGGGACCTGTCCCAGGCCAGTTTTTCAGCTGGCATGCTTTGTTAGATGACAGGAGCAGGTAAGAAGGATGAGATGCAGAGCACGGAGCAAGGGCAAGGAGCTCACTTCCCCAGAGCACCAACCACGTCCCCTCCCTCTAGACCACACCTTTGCTGCCACCCCGCAGCTTTCGCTGCCCCTTTCTCCCTCCTTCTTGTCCCAACACGTGGGCCAAGACCAGGGGGAAGACCCCTCACCCCACAGGGAGATGCTGCTGGGCTGGGGCCAAGGGTACCACGCAGACTCCACACCTCTAGTGCCTTTCCTCCAGCTCTCTGCCACCCGGAGTACGACCTCTTTTACAACAAAAACATACCGAGATTCATTTAGTTAACTAAAGGGTAAGCTGCTGCAGCCCCATTTGGCTTGGGCAGGGTCTCAGCACACTTCAACAGCTCACAGCGTGCCTGGAGACATATGTGTGGAGACCTGATGAGGGCACGCTCCTTTCTCCAAAAGGGAAGGGGACAGGGCTTGTGGGTCACAGTCCAAGAAGACACCAGCACCAGAAGCTTAGTAAGTGGGATCGGATCTGTTTTAGGATATCCTGGTCTGCTGAACATCCTGGATATCCAGAAAGCTGCAGTCCCACATGTCAGACTCATCAGTGGTGAGACCACAAAGGTGATGTCAGTCCTCAAATGTGGCTAGCAGGAAGAAAAAAAAAAAAAAAAAAAAAGCATCAAGTCATCCTATCCTGCCTTGAAAGAAGCCATTTCCTCTGATGCCTGCCCTGCTAGAGACATAGGCACAACTGGTGGTGCCAGTAAGGCCACGTGCTATGGCTTGGTGACAGATTTTTAGGAGTGTTGGGATTTTTCTTAAGAGAGGAAGAAAACCAGGACCTCGCTAAAAGCTAGGATTTGTTTCACATGCAGCTCCAGACACAGGAACCAGCTGTTTTCTACCTCTGTGTAAAAGGACTTCTTTGAACACAGCTTATCTGCTCGTGGCTTCCATGAGGTCACATTTCCCAACCCTTCCACCACATCCCCGAAACAGAGCCAAAGAGAGGGGAGCAGCTGGGAAAAGGTGGAGAACTTTTAAGGAGTCCCTGCGAAAGGCACACGCTTCCTAAACTTCTGAGAAGCTGGAGGCTCACTAAAAAAGGGACAACAGTGAAGGCACACAGGAAGGAAATCCAAATGCAGAAAAAGACACCCACTGCTTAGCCAGCATACGCAGTCAAATGCCAGCCCACAGAAGACTGAGATGCTTATTAGGTAACATAATCATTCAAACCAGATGTCTTTTACAAAACTGAATCCTTAACAACATTCAGTGACTCTTCTTCCTTTCCCTAACATTAATATTCTGGAAAACTGCACGCTGAGTGTTGCTCAAACTGTTAGCGCTCCAAGGGCTGAGGCTGCGGTGAGTCAGTGCTGCATGCCGTGACCTTTTGCAAACCCCGTGCGGAACCGAGCCATCAGCTGCAATCAGAAAATCAAATAATACAAATAATTAAAAAAAATAATAAAGTAAACTGTTCTTTCTTTGGGGCTCCCTCCCAGTGTCAGGACGGAGCTCAGACCTAGTGCAAACAGGTGCAAAGCTCCTAGAAGCAGTAACTTGTGGCAGGTTTCCACATTTTTGCCAGGAAGAGAAAAAGAAAGAGCAGCGGCCAGTCCCGTGCTCTCCGAACGCAGCAGAAAGGATTCTGCCCAGCAAGGTACACCAAACTCCTCCATTCTGCTCCTGAGAGGTTCAGAGGCTGAACCACAGAGACCTGACCTGTCAAATAATGATTTTGATCGAGTTTCTTGCTTTGCAGTAAGTCATTAAAAATCTGCAGCTGAAGCCCACGTGCTTCCCCAGTCAAAAATAACCTCAAACAAGTTGGAAGGATTGACAACTTAGTGGTAATGGAGTGAGCAGGCTGCCAGCTGGATGTGCAAAGCTTAGAAATCCTTCCTCCTCTCGCGGAAGGCACCGACTGCCAGGCCGGCCTGGGATGACTTCGCAGGCCGTGGTTCATCACAGGGCAGTAGTGCAGCAGGTGCTCCCCTGGGGGACAAGAAGGGACTCCCGTGCCACTTGCCATTTTGGCTGTTGGGGGATTAGCCTCTCTGTTGAGAGCGGAGCTTTCCCGTGTGGGTTCAGGTCCTGCTGGCAGGAGGGAGACCCCAGTGTGCAGGCGTGTGCTGTTTATTCAGCTCCTCGCCAAGCCGGAGAGCTGGGACTCCTCCCTGACACGTGGGGCCTGCGCCGCCCCCGCCCCATAGCAATGGGGTGGATGTGGGGCCGTGCCCCCAGCCCGGAGGTGGTGGCAGTGCAGGGGGTTTGCCAAGCATGCAGGGGTGGGAGCCTTGATAAAGCTCCACAGCTCCAGATAGCAAAACAGGAACGTACTTCGCTGCTTCTCATCAAACTTCTCCAGCCTTTTTAATGCTGTCCTGTCCTCTAACTGCAGCTGCGACTTACCACTAAGTCACACAGCTATTCACAGCTCATTTTCTCCATTTGGCTCCTTTAACAAGTCCCTCTGCCAAAAAACAAGCAAGGTCTGAGCTGCGATTCTTCTCTTCCTGACCTCTTCTTTCCTTCTTCAGTTTCAGGAACTTCCTTTCATCAGGAGGGCTTTCTAACCTTCCCCCGGCATCATCTCGAACTTGGCCTCAGGCTGCAGGTCTGGCAGTGCGGTGCTGTGCCCAAAATGCCCTTACAGGGGACTGGCTCTTGACCCAAGTAGCACCTGGCAGCAGAGGGTGGCCCTGGGCAATCCAAGATCCCGTCCTGGGCAGTTCATCAGAGAAGGACTGTGGTAGCAGTGGGGAAACACAAGCTTTGGCAACTTTGGTTTTCACTAGACAGGAACCCTGATTCCTCATGGCTTTCTAGAGTTTAAAGCATTAAGTACAACCATCCTACTTGTAAGTACTGCACTTATTTAAGTATAAGGTCCAGACTGCAACGGCTTGGCGCTAGCAGACCCTCATGCATTATATTTTCATGTGATTTTACCTTCCCAGTGCTTCCAGTTCAGTCCTGCCTGGTTAGCAAGTCTAACTGATTCGTTTAATCTTATCCAGCCTGAGCAGGGAACTGTCCTGAAGTTTCTCCCATTTTATTTCTGAAAGTTTGGCTCCAAGTTTGTATTTACTTGTGGCTACAGCCACATGAGTTTGAAGCCAGATTTGACGTTTGGATCTTTGATTCACCAGAAAGTCAGAAAGCTCGCTGTGCGTACATTCTGTACGTGGTTTTACACAGCAGTTACTATGCCTAAGGTCAGCTCGAATTTACACCCAGAAACTTGCCTCCAGACTTGCATTTTACAGCTTGTAGCATACAAATAACTGGACGTGGGATAGGAACACCTGCTTTGGGGATGTGGGGTCAGAAAGACTCAGGAGATACAGAACTGGCAATATGTGCTTTTGGAATGAACGCCGAAAACTGACAGTTCAAAAGTTCAGCTTTTTGACTCTTCAAAGGGAGCAGTTAGCACAGCTCTTAAAATGGTACACGTAAAGATGGAAGGGAATACAATTTCTCCCAATGGTCTTGAGTGAAAAACAAATCTAATTCATACCATATGAAAGTTGCTGCTCTTCCAATAAAGTTGTTGCCAAGTTGCTGAGAAGTGGTGATGGAAGACACACTGAGCAGCGCTGCGAAGGCATTTTGAACTGGTGACTGCTCAGTGACTGCTGCAAGCATGGTCTGCCCTTCTCCGCTGCTCAGATTCCCGGTACTGCCTCTCAGGAGAACAAAGTTTTGCTGTTTGTATCACCTACACAGCGCGGAGGCTCGGTGTAACAGCTGAGATGTGTTTTGCATGCCTTGCAGGCCACAGCCCGTGCGGGTCAGAAGGCTGCAAGCTGGAGACTCGCAGAAACAAAGCAACCCCTCCTTGGGAGGAAAGCGGGATACAAAAACTTCTGGCTGCATCTGCTGCTCGGTGTTGAGTGATGATATGGATGTGGTGTAACACAGCCCCACCTATAAAGCTTCTGTCTCTACTGCACAGGCAGGTCTCCTGGGGAAGGGGCTGGTGCCCTGTTTCTCCAACACCCCATCTCCTTCTGCTCCCCTCCGCCCCTCTCCATGGAAGAGGGGTGGATGCAACACGTGCAGGGAGAGCAGATCGCTGCACATGCCTGACTTTGGCAGCCGGCTCTCTATTTTTCTTTGGCCCTGACAACACACTGATGTTCAGGCTCTCTCATTTCCAAGAGTTTGTGTAATGAGAGCTGCCCTCTACAAACTGCCAGCATGATTACAAATGAAAGGAAGGCACTGAATCAAACCTGAGCCCTAACGCAACAAGAGCAAAACTTGAGAGAAGAACCAAGGAGCCACATGTCAGTGCCCATTGGACAAATCAGCTTCCTGAAGGCTTCCTGCACGGGCTCAGCCACACCACTTGGGAACTCCACACCTATGTGAGAAACAGAGGCAGCAATGCCAGGGCCTCACCCATGGGATAAAAGCTGTTTGTGTACTCACCACCTTGCAATAACATCCTGTCTTTAGTTTGGAAAGAATTCCAGACTTACAACAAACAAGGAATGGAAATGATGCTGCCTACAACGATGAGCTCAAAGAGCATCTGCCTGGGAACCTGTGCTATCCGTGCTCCTGGCTTTTAAGAGGTGTTTGGGAGCTCGTGGGGAAGCCCCACACTGTGGTGGCGATGGCTCCATTCCCCCCAACAGCACTTGGGAGAAGCAGGAATCACAGCTCCTGCTTGCCTGGGCTGCCTGCCTGCAGCCCACCTCCAGCTGCCAAGTGTGAGGCATCAGAGAGGCCACCACTGTGGTGTTCTCCAGTTCCACCAGTAAAGTTAAACTGGTGCGACAGGATGGAGAGACTACCTCCTGTTAAGGGCAGATTGTGGTACAAGGTACAACACCACCTAGTACTTCTGCCAGACAACCTGCTCACTTCCCAGCAGGTCCCTGTGTTGAGAGGTACCAGTAGAGCAGTCCTCTCCATTTCTCAAAACAAAGCGGTGACGCTCCTACCTCACCACCCTGCTGCCACATACAGAATAATGTATTTCAGCACAGAGCAGGAGCAAGAAGAGGGATTCTGCAGGAATACTACAGCAGCTCTAGTTATCTCCAGTGCTATATCCTTCAGGCTGGGAGCTTGCAAGTCTTTTCTCTGGCTTCCCTTTTATAAAGATGTTTCTCTAACCAATTTCTTACTTCAGGTAGATTTGAATATTAAAAAAAATAATAATATAAATGTATCTTTGCTGTAGGATTTGAAGGATTCCCTGATAGCTGTGGGAATTGAAGCAGAGTTCCTATTCCTCTTAAAAATATCTTTTTTAATTCCTGCTTACGTGATTAGGTCTTGAAGCACAGATACATTCAATCACCATCTTGGAGTCTATCGTAAATCGTAAATCTCTGCAATAGAAAAGAACCTAAAACGCCTCAGGCAAAGCATTCAATGGGAATGTTTTGACCAAGTAACGCTGTGAGTTAAGTTTGCCTTCACACCTTTATCCAAATGTACAGGGAAGAGCAGTAAGTGACTCTCAAGCAAACTGGGCTGTGACTTACTGGCAGCCCAGGTACCCTGCGATATCCCTTTCACGGGCTGTCACCTCCAGACTTCTCAGGCACCGCAAGGCTCTGCAGTTCCTCAGATGCATCTGGGATCCAAGCTCTTAGAAACACCTCCAAGATTGAGCTACCTAAATTGCTGGAAACTTCCGTGGGAGCGAATGGAAATCAATTTAATTCCAGCTTATGTCAAATACAGCTTAAATCACCAGGGGATCAGATTAAGTTCCATCAGTACAAGACAGGTTTAAAATAAGTGTCTGCACGAGCTTCTCTAGCAGTTCAGTGAAACAAATTAAGCCAAGTTTTTAGCAGCACTGCCTGCTCTGAGTCATAGCTTTTAGGCCCCGATCCTCATACTCGAGCTTATTACTGAAACAAGCTTATTACTACAAACAAGACCAGGGGGATCTGGCTCCATCAGGGCCATGCCAAGGTAACCGTACCAGGAGCACTGCGTGGTACCAGAGGTCCACGTCTCCTGCCTAAGGCCCCTTAGGCCTTACCCTCTGCCAAAATTCCTTCCATGTACCCAAACTGCTTTCCAGCATGACACTGCAACTTAGCTATGTTTTCATAACGAGCTACCTCATCATTATGTTTATTTCTAATCTATTAGTGCCTAGGCAACCCCTTTTCCCATACTGGCTGCTCTGCAACCATTTAACGGCTGTCTTCGCTTCCTCAGAAACTACAAAAAAAAAGTTTGCAGCACAGGAGAGAGCCATCAGGGAAACAGCGAGGAAGGCTCGGCTCCTCTTCTCTTGGCAGGTTCATAATCATATGCTGTTGCAGAGATTGTGGTTCTCGCTGTTGGTTGGATGCTGAAGTGGAACACAGCATTTTCAAGCTTGCTTTTACACTGCGCTACCAACAAGGCACATGCATTCCAAGATGTGCATAACGACAGTATAAAAATAGGTAGATTAAAAGGGTGGGGGGGAAGAAGACAGAGTTATATTTAATTATTCTCTATTTTCTTCGTGTTAAAGAATCATCTCTGACACATGCCCAGATAAAGAAAGCAAAGCCTCCAGCCGCAAAATCAATGCCAACTCTTCTCTAATATACTCCCAGTTCACAGCACGTAGCATCCTGCAAAACCCAGCCTTGTGCCCACAAAGGATGATACTCATTTGTTTGCAGTTACTGTGAGGATGAAGGAAGAAGTGAGGGAGGGAGGACCTGTACAAAAAGAAATTGTGCTCTGTGCTCTGAAGCTGGTAAGACTCGAGTTTAAAACTGATGCTCCCCAGCAGCAAATCTGGTGTGCTTCTTGTTGAGCAATCTTGCTCTTTGGGATTGCTACTCTGGTAAACAAGAGGGTTAAGCTTTATCCTTCTGAGACAGGACGAAGCATTTCCTAGGGCTGCCATGCCCACCCATCACTCCTATGAGATGTTCTCAGCCTTGTGCCTAACCCCCAAATCACCATGTGCTTACAATCAGGTGCCTGCCCTCACTGAACTCGTCCTGGAAGCAGGAGCATGGGGCTGCATCAGGACTGCAGTCTCAAGCTGGAGGTGGAGAGCAGCAGGGCAAGAGCAGCGCCTGCACCGAGGCGAGGCAGGCTGCACCATGCTGATCTGGCTGCCTCGGCGCGACAGCTGAGCTCTGCTGGCCTCTGCGCATCACTAACGCGTCTGCAAAAGCACAAGCGCTGCTCGCAGCGCCACCGGTCGGGTCCGAGGTGTGAGAAGCAGGAGCGGGAGGCCTGCAGAGAATCACAGGTTTTTCAAGTGGCACTTCACACCCCAGCGAATGCAAATGCTTGCAGCTTTGGGGCTCAGGACACGCGCACGCAGGCGACCGAGTCAGGACACCGCATAACTGCCTTCATTCCAGCTCCTTATGTCTTCTGGAGAGCAGGCTGAAGCAGACGGGCCCCGTTGTACCACCAACTGTCCTGTTACTGCTCCTGAATGACAAACACATCGGGACTCTAACACTGGCGGCCCTCCTTTGGCTGCAAGTCCCCTTCCAGGAGGAGGCCGTGCGGAACGGCGGGAGCTGCTGACGGCACGGGGGGTGCTGCAGCCAGCCAAGGCGCCCGGGCTGCGGGAGATGGAGTTGGAAGGCGGGGGCAGCCCAAGGCCCAGGCGCCGCGCACGCATGGCCGGTGATCTGTGGGGTTCAGGCTGTCAGCTCCTGAAGGTCCACCGACTTGGCAGGCAACGCTCCCTGCCCCTTCTGTGCTGACAGAGAGCTAGGTGCCAAAACCGCTCCCCACGCTGGCTGCGTTTCAGAGGGTGAGGGGAAGGTGAGAGCCGGACTGCGCCGCAGCTTGCCAGCCACCACGATTTCTTCCTGAAAACTGAATGCGGTATGGGCTTACCCTGTGTGAAGGACCTTGCTTACTTAAGTGGCATCACATTTTGAATCCCTTCTCAACCGTTTGATACTGATGTTTTCAGCTAGGGGCTGGCAACAGCATAAAAAGAGGGGTTTCAAAAGTCATTTCCTCTTCACTCACTCAGCCCTCGGGTTTAACTCCATCCTCCTGGCAATTCTGGGTTTCTGTGAAGTTCACGTTTTGCTTTTTCTGTGTGCTGTGCAAAGGGGACCATGGCAAGGTGGGTGTAAATACTGCAGAAGCAGCACTATCACATTTAGCCTTAGAGATTTGCTCTTCTTTTAAACTTCTTACATTTTAGATTAAAGAAAAAAAAAAAAAAGTAATGATCCTCCAGTACCTTAACCCAAACCCATATTTTCCTTCATCTCACTTTTCTAGTGACAGGAGAGGTAGCTGAGCTCTTCTCCCCCAAAGATTTCAATTTCCAACTAAAAAGTGATGATATCCCCAGTCTTTTAATGGTTTCCCTTTAAGGGACCAGCTCTGAATACAAATAAAAGATCAACAAGCTACGCTCACCGTTTATAAAAAATATTCCAACACAGGAACTTCTCTTTTTGTACCCTAAGAAGTCATTTAAGTGTAGCTCATTGCTACACATGTATAATTCCTAAATAAACATAATGAAAAGAACTATGCAAGTTTTCACATAAACCCCATTTTTCCATGTGCAATTGAATAGATAAATGTCATCTGTGGACATCACAACCCAATTAAATGTCCTTCATCTTATAAGTTTAGGGGTATGGTGCCTGTTCAGGGGCTCCCAAGTTTACATCTCTGGCATGTTTTCAGTCACCCCATTTCATCTAAGAGAAAGGTTTTATCCCTACACTCAGCTTCACGTGGATTGCATTCAGCTCTGCCCTAACGGTAAGATGGAGTTTTATATTTATGACATCCTTCTCATGTGAGCTACTCTAGACACTTTTGTTCAGCCCCAATGTTTCTTGGAGAGGGAAGTCAGAAGCTAGCCGTGCCAACTACATAGCTCGTGGTGCCTTTTCCTACTGCACCGCCTTCCCCGCTGTGACCAGGGTAAGGAGGAGAGCCCTGGGGACGTGTCCGTGGGACCCTCCCTGTGCAGGAGGACGTGCCATGCTCTGGGGACATTACTAGGAGCTGCTGATCTCCTCCAGCACCATCCGCTGGGCACCACTTCTGCCCTCAGGTCTACCTGGCTTCAGATTTGAATATCCACCCTTATTCCAGCACAGAATTAACGCTTTCAGGAAGTGGAAAACTGCCCACTGCTAGATGACACCTTTGTAGTTTGTATAGAAAAACCAGAGTTCAGTTATTGGATGAAAAGCTTTCAGAGGGAAACAACAGAAACTTTAATGAGACTTGACCTACACTGGAAAGGAGCCAGCAGCAAAGAACCAGAAGGGTTTTGCTAGACTCCTTACTGCCTAGGAGAAGCCTAGAGTAATGGATAGGAAGGGAGATAGCCATATTCACAGACTATAATAAAGTCAGGAAGGTAAATAACAAACAACTACGCAGTCAGACACAGAAGGGCTTAGATCACTCAAGTACCTGGGCTCGAAGATAGCAAATGCTAGCAATCAGTGCAGATAAATGAAGAAGGCTGACTCTTGAGCAAGGAACAGAGAATTAGTATCTGCTAAGGTGAAAAAACGCAGGAAGACATTGGCAAGGGAGAGGCTTCTGAAGCACGGAGAAGATTTCCCCAAGCTACCGACACAAAGAGCATCTCTGCAGCAAAGGAAACAAGCAAGCAAAGAGCTCCTACAAGTCGCTCAGCAAAACAGAAAGACAAGGGGAGCTAAGAGAGACACACGGTGCTCTCGGCACCCTTCGGCAATACTAACCGTACTGCGAGGCACTGGCAGAAGACATGTGAGAGCAGGAAGGCAATGGAAATGCTACAGGTGTGATTTATTACAACTACAGGGCACCTCCATCAAATATGGAGATGAACACAATTGTCTTCCTCATCATCCAGAAACACAGGCATTTACTTTCTGTACCGTACAGTGCCTTTCACTTTTAATTGTATTTTTTTCTTGGCTTTGGCATCACCACCTGCTACTCCATTTGACAGCTTTGCCTAACAATAGGCTGTACATAAATGTGCTAATTTCACAGGCTTTTTTTTTCTTCTTTTAAATCAAATCAAATCCATGCTTACTGTAACATGGCTCTCAGCTGAACGGGACCTGAACCTAGCATCCTTTCCCCTGTGACCATCACAAAAGTACTTGTGCATTGTGGCAGTAACCAACCAGACATATATTTCAGCAACCCTCCTCTGAAAAACTGCAGAAGACACATTGTTCTCACAGGGGGAATGTAAGGCTCCAACAGATCCTCCATCCTAATTAAGCGGATTGTTAGCTAACACCAGAGAGGAGCCAGAGAGCACCTTTTTTTTCTGTTTAAGCAACACACTTTGTGAAAAAGAATATTTTTCTCTGCAAGCACTGAGGCGAGGGAAGCTGGCTGTGTCATGACAAACTCTTATTTTAACCCTGATCAAATGCAGGACAAGGGTCGCTGGTGCAGGGAAGAAGCCAGGCTCCTTAAAACAACATGGATCACTCACTGCATGTTACTGCCAATGTTATTGCCACCCAGATATAAATATGTACGTGGACTATCATTTTCTTGTAACAAATGGTAAAAGATATCCTGGTGACAGTGAGGCAGTCATGGAGAAAGGATTACTTTATCACCTACCTATGACTATGTTTCCCAAGCAACGTTCTCGCCAATCAGATGCCCTGGGTGATCATTAGTTCTTGCACATGGCAGCAATGAAATTGTCCCTTAAAGTAAATCATTCAAGGATTTTTATAATCTGAAATAAAATTTTCTAATATTTTTTTCCTAAGTTTTCCAGGTTTAGGGTTTTAATCTTTTATTATTTATTGTACGGCAGTTGTGAAGGGCATGATGAGAAGCCCTGTGTAAATAGTTGTCGTTGGAGGACCAGTGCATGACAATGCTGCATTTAAGAAATTAATGATTTTTTCCTTTCTCTTATTATCTCAATGTTCTTTGTGAGGATGTTCAAATTGAACAGAAATCAATAATAGTAAAACAAAACTCACTAAAGCTTCACTTTGGCTTCTGTGTATTTTCCCACCTCGTGGCTAAAGTTGCTGATAAATATTCTTTTGAAATTGTACCGGAGGAGGAGAACAGCATATATATTTTCTTTTCTCACATTTAGAGTATCAAATTCGAAGAACACGATTTTCTGCTGCTGGAGATAGAGTATTCCTCTATTTTCATACTCTCTAGGATTTATTGCTCTTTATAGCTACTACCAACACAATTTAACCTTTGCTATCTTCACCTCTGGTAATTTTTTCTGTCCCAGCAGAGCCTGAATTACATGCTAATCATAGCAAAATACCGGACATTCTCTTAACTGTGGGCTTAAAAATAATCCTCTTTCAACAGAAAAAGACATAAAATACCTCATTAGACCAATAGCACTACCAGGCACAATCCATCCTAGAGTATAAAAAAAATTATGCTACGCGTCATTTCTTTCTAGCTGAATTCTCCGACACCTGGAACTCAGAGCGAGCGTTGTGGTGTGAGCCTGCTGCTGACCTGGACACAGAGCAGCTCCGGCGCTTACTGCAGGGCTTCATCCTGCTCGCCTGAACAACAAGGCTCGGACAGGAGGAAGGTCAAAGCATGTTATTGAAGCACCTGAACGTTAAGGGCTCGATTAAAAGGGAGTGACTAGGCCCCTGTGTGAAAAAAAAAAAAAAAAAAAAAAGGAAAAAAACAACCTACAATAATGACTTGCTTCTTCAGAGCAGCTCACGTCAATGTGTGTTTGCCGGGTCTGGTCCACAGCGGCTTTGAAATCCTTCAGACCAATCCCCCATCTTGCAAGAAGGCAGCAGAGGCTCTGCCCAGCACTTCAGACTGTTCTACGTCCTTCACAGCTTTTTTATCAGCTTGACTGTATGTCCTACATTAGGACCAAATCCATACACTACTAAGGACATATAATTCATCCCAAATGATCAAGGATAATTATATGCTTAAAGAGCAATATGCAAAGGTTCTCCTACAGATAATTAAGGAGAAAACTCACAGTTCACCCATGTGGGAAGTTAGCCAGGAAGTGCAGACATACTTTGGGAATTCATCCATTATTTATAATCTGCAGTGTCTTGTCAAAAACCCTAAATGAAAAGTTAAAGCTTTAACACATTCTCCAGCATACTGCTGGGCCATCACCTCCCATTAGTTTTTAAGTAACACTCCCATTGGGCCAGATTCATCAGAAGGTTTCCTGGCACCTGCTTAAACCCTCTGGACCTCGGTGAGGCGTCAGCGCAAGGAAGCTCACGATCGGCCACTGTCGCTGCCCTCGCCCTGGGATCCTGCCAGAGGTGCATGAACATGGCCCCACACCCAGATGCGAGCCGGGGGTGAGCCCTCACTGACCCCATCTCAGCCACCCAGGCAGAGCTTTCTCTCCCCACCGCCTCCGACAGCACGCTCAGACAAGTGCCCCAGCTCTTACCCTTGCCACCGATGTGCGCGGATGCTACAAAACGTGCGAGGGGCTGACCGCAACGTGACTGCCGGCAGGGCAGAACTGAGCGGTGGTCGTACATCACAAATACCAGTGGTGACAAAACAATGCCACTTCTGGTTGGCACCCTGGCACTGCCCTTGGTTTCCTATTGGAAATGTCCTCCCATTTCATTTCCCTTTTCCCTTAAAAACAAAAAACACCACCAGGCTACCAGTACAACTCTAGAAGGACCCTCCAGTATTTCAATTAAAATAGCTCATCTTTAGACCTATTTTTTTTCCTGGACACCCCTACACTTCCCATTCGCAGCCGAGGCACAAAACCCAATTAGTTATTAATTGAGGCACGTTAAAATTCATTAACTCTGCGTGTGAAGCTTAAGCTATAATTAACTGTCTTCCCAGGCTTTTGTTCTTTAATCTCCAGGTAGAAGGTCCCATTGTTAATAAGAAAGATAACGCACAATCCTACAATCTCTCTCGTGGGTAGATAGCTTAGCTCTGGTGGTGGCAATGTGACATTAACCCCAGCGGGGACTTCTCTTGTTAATGCCGTCCTGTCAGCTATCGAACGTTGTGCACCACATGTGAATTGGAGCATATTTTGAAAGGACAGGGGCACAAGAAAAAAACAACAATGAAAATGTTTTTTGAAAGGTCATTTTCAACAAGCTCAATGTCCTGCTACAGGACACGTATACCAGTCTCATTACTACATGCATATCTTTCCTTCCAGCTTCGCCTCTGCAAGAATTTTCATTTTAAAGAGCTACTAAAAAAGCAGCTCAAGGCAAGTTCTTGTTTCACATATGGAACAGCACGAAGCCAACCTTTATTTTAAAGCAAAATGAACGCAGAAATTAAGTTACATGTCAAGTTCCAAGGCTTAGCATTGCAGCAATTGCTCTGGAATTTGCATACATTTCTGCTACTTCTCCACTCACTGAATGGATGCCCAGGCTTGCAAAGAAATCAGCTCAAACCTAACCTACATAAAAAGCGCCTCTTCCCAAATGGAGCTGCTTTTAGGATGGAATTTCACAAGTGGTTCAGTGGAAGCAGCTTCCCACTTCTAATTTAGGCACCATCTTAGGCAGAAAGCACATCCTGGCTTTAAACCTGAAGATGGTGGATTCTGTCCTCAATAAACAGCACCAGGAAGAGAAGAACAGAAAGAACTGCAATAACTGAAATGAAAATGGCATGCCTCTTGCTTGGTCTTTTGTTGAGGTGCTGACCTACAAGCCATAGCACCACAGTGCTTTGACCAAATAAAAAAAGTACAGGTGAAGCGGAAAGAAGAGACAGAACAAGCTGCTGCTGGGGCTGGGTAGCCTTCCAAGCTCAGCCATCACTTATTTCACACACGCTTTTTGCAGTAACAGCCGAGATGCTGCATGCACTGGAAGGACTGCTCCCAAGGGGCACAACAAGCAGGCAGAGGTGGTCCCTGTACCCAGGGGGACAAGGGAAGCTCTGCCTTGAGTTTCAGGCCTGCAGCATCTCTCCAGATCCGGGAGGTGAGCTCTAAATGTATTTTCTCAAAGTCTCTGCTCCTTCCCGAAGACTTGTGCTGCTGCTAAGAGCCGATTCGCTTCACCAAAACCAAAGGTTGCCATCCAGCCACGGGCAGCCAGGGGCTGGGGCCGGTCAGCGCGGGGAGGCAATGGAGCCAGGACTCTGCTTCCACTCGTTCCCCCCACCCCCTCACTTCTGCAATGTGCCAGCCTACACATTGGAGCTGGCACAGAGGGAAGGCAGTCTGTGCCAGAAAACAAGTCTGGTGCAGATTATTTCCCTGCTGGAGCAATGAGGAAGCCATAGAGACTTTGGGAGTCGCAATATGGTTGCTAACCCCGTTCCTGCTGCAATGCAATCATGCGCTGCTTCCTGCGGGGGCTGGACTGTCTGCGGGGCCCCCATCCAGCCAACAGTGCGGAGAGCGGCAGGAGAAGCACTGGTGGTGCAGTAAGTCTGAAGGAGATTTCCCCAGGCTCTAACAAAGCTTTCAGAGCTCTATGAATGTCTGTACGGGCTGCACACACTCATCCAGCATCAAGAGCACTCCAGGTACCGATTCCAAGACATCTGGGGGAAGCAGCTGGAAGAAGCAGCAGCAGCAAAGGAAAAGGCAACTGGAAATCAGAGAGTGCAGTCAAGACACAACCAGATTTTTGCAGTATCGTGTATGCATGCTACAATTTGTATTATTTGGCTTCACATCATGTGCAGACACCATGTGTCCACCCGTTGAGATGTGCCTTTAACAGGTGGCCTGTGCCTGTCTGGAGATGGCACCATCCACTGCATTGCAGGTCTTGCATCCACCCACACACACATTAACCCAGGCGGTCAGCTCCGTTCTCCCTTCACTTCTCCCTCTGTGGCTGTGCCAGGGACCTGCGGATACTGGAGGGCAAAAGCTCAGGCAACTGCTTCAGACCTCGAAGCCATTGGTCCATGGCAGGGCTGCCCGAACACACTGCTGGGACAGAGACTTATCAGTCAGCAGGGCAGGCAGAGCCAGCCTTGGGTGTTGCTTACTCATCTTCCCACCCGACTTTGTAGCAGCGCTGACGAATTCATTTCTCTGTGTTGAGGAGTCAGGGAAGCAAACAAGGCTTTTGTGAAAGCCCAGGGAAAAAAAATTGCAGTGACCTTGCACAATTTTTCACATGCCTCTGTATCAATCACAGACGTCCTACCCTCATAAGCTGGAAAAGTAGCGCTAATACCAATATTGATGATGCTGTCAAGCCTTCACAATAGGTGCCTGACAGCGCCATGTAAGCCAGAGATACGGAGAGTTCAGGCAATCAATAGCTTGCAAAGTCTCATGCAGAAAGAGCCACTCGGTGCAAACACAGAAGACGCCGTGGAAAATGTCTTCCTTCTCTTTTCTAATCTTGAAAGGATTAATGCTTAAGGGAATCACCTACCTCGAAATCTGCCAGCAATATGCTTTTTTTCACAGGAGAATACCAAAACAATTAAGCCCTGTTTCTGCCAAGGAGCATCTGGGGTTGAGAATTAGCAGCTCTCTGTTGTGAGAAGCAGCTAAACAGAAAGCAGAGGATGGTAACAATCGTACTGCACTTCCAACCTGGAGCCCTGGGAACGCTGTGTTGAATTTGCTTGCCATTTCTGCATTTTCCTCCTATGGGCCTGTAAGCTAACAGATCACCTCATCAAGAAGCCTGTCTCTGCTCTAAATCCAGGTGGCTTCATTACTCTATCAAAATATTAATAGCGGTGTTATAAGATCAACATTTGTTTTGCCAAGAGCAATGAATAATGCAAACAGTACCGCCTAAAATCATTATTATTTTATTTAGATCAGAGGCTGAGAGCCACCCTCTGATCCGGTGCCAAAACTGGAAGAAAACGAAGAGCGTTTAGAGCTGGTGAAAGGTAAAGGATACAAAGGCACAGAGAACCAACTGCTTCATTTATCAACTCAGTGCAGAAAGTCAGCAGCCGCAGCACATTCCCCAACCTACTACCAAATACACCCTATTTTCATTTCCTTTCACCTTTGGAGCCCGTGTACTCCAGCAGCTGAGGAACGCTCATTTCTAGAGGAAAGAAGTTTTTTGGTTTCCTTCTTTCTGAAAGCACTGACCCAAAAACTCTATCATTAGTAACAATAATTAAAAGGTGCCATAAGAGGGAGTGTATGGATGATTGCCACTAAAAGGAACAGTCTCATTAATTTATTACAGATTTTTAACTTGGCTTCATTAGGACACGTCTGTTGAAGGCCGTTTAGGACTCTGGGGATGTTCCTGTACTTCAGTGACTCCCTCAGTGTTGTCACAAAGAAGGAAGGCAAGTAAGATCTGTTGGCTAGTATGCAGTTTTGTGTAGGTAGCCAGGAAATTTATCATTTTGTCAGTCTTGCATCCAAGCAGAAGCACCCTCTAGAAATCGAGGACCTGACTGATCGAGCAGCCATTCAAACAAGTGCTGTGAACACCGGTCCCTCTAGCACAAGAGGATTTCGAAGCATCTTTTGTTGCCTCTCTAAACCTGCCAGCCTTCACGTGGCCACAGAAACATACCAGCGTGGCTCCCAAAGGCCCAACACGTCGGGCTACCCCAACAGTGACTGTCTTTCCGTGGCATCTGGGCACCCCATTCCACTCAGCCTCTTCGGAGAAACTCGTTTTCCTAAATCTTCCTGATAAAAACACCCCAAGTTCGCTCTTAAAGGCAGCTTTTAATTGGGACGTGGGAAAGGCACAGCAGCCCTACGAATCATAAATAATGATGAGCACTTGGGAGAAGTTTCCCTCATTAGACAATACCCATAAAGCAGAGTTAACTAATAATTAACAAATCTAGCAGATAGTAAGTATGCAGCCCTCTCTAATGGAGCAGAAGACAGGGAAATATTAAAGAAATGCTAACAGCTGGCTTGTTAATACTCCGAGAGCCAATTTCCTACGTAAGACTCAAATGGGAAAGCAGAATTGTAATTAAAGTCTATTTTAAGATAAATAGGAAAAAATACCCCACCTCATGAATCATACCTTTTATTATACACGTATTTGGCACCTACTGGCCCACCAAATCTCCCTGGTCAAGGAAGAAAGTGCCCTGGGCCCGCTTCTGAGTTCCTGCAAGGGGCTTTCAGCAGGACGGAGTACTAAATTAGGAGGAAAGGGCCCTCGGAAAGCACTTGAGCACAGCAAGGCTTTTCGGCAGATGTGGGCTGTGGACTCACCATGAGACCAGGAAAACAGAGCAGGAAATGCTAGCACTCCCTCCCTTCACTTCCACAAAGACTAGGAGCTGGACCAAGAGTCCATGCCTGATCTTCACAGCCACAGAGCAGCACGGCCATGTGCCTGGCAGCGAGAAGCAAGGCCACGTCCTGCACAGGCATCTCAGGTGACTTCCAGCCTGCTGCAGTTGCTTGGAAATCGGCTTTAAGAAATGATGTTCTATTACTTTGATGGTAGGAAAATACTTCCATATCAGCACGGTTTAAAAATAACTTATTCTTGCTTGTAAGCATTTTTCAGGAATTCTTTAAGGTGTGTGCCTCAAAGGAAAATTTCTACAATTAATTTCACAAAAATATATAAAAGAATTGCTTCTCTTTTCATTTCTGTGAGCAGTCGGATTCATTTCCATGTATACTTTTCCTCTAATTGCAGTCAGAAAGAAAAGGCTCGGGTCTTTCATCAGATACCATCCAGAGTGAGATATCAGGGTTAAATCCACCCTGAATGGTAAAAGCAAATTAATCTAGGCTGATAAAGCGTGAGCCTTTAGTTGCCAGGAATCCGCTAAAGCCCCAATCTGCAGAGATTTATTCCTGCACTTCATTTCAAGAACACAGCCAGCCTGCCTCCCTCCAACCCAGCACAACTCCACTTTATACATTCATATATTTGTTTTCCCAACTGAAATGCAAAGAAAGGATTTTCTACCCATCATCAGCTTTGTAGATAGCCTATACCTAAGAAACTCATACAGAAAGGAGTCTTTAATTAGTTTAAAACAGCGCTGAATGCATGCCTTCATAGTGCTCTGAAGTAAAACCAAAAGTGCCACCAGTCTTTAAGGTGTTCAAATCACAAATGTTTTAAGCAGCAAAGAGACAAACTGCATGTTCTAGAGCACTGAATGTCTAAATATTGTCCTTCCCTCCCCCCCAAAAAAAACAACCAACCAACCAACCAAACAAACAAACGACGACTATTCCATTGCAATTTTGAAGAATGGGCTTCTTTTCATATCCAAAGATTTATTTTTTGTTTTATCACCAACCTGACACTGTCAAGCAAGTCAGAAAGGTGAGACTGGACTTTCCAGTCCAAAGACTAGGCCACTTTCCAGTCCAGTCTCTGGAAAAACTGAAGGCACTGGAAAGCCTTCTGTTTAAAGCTCTGGGATGCAAAATCTACTGATTCTCTGACCTGACGTCAGCTAGCAAACACAAACAGCCCCGGACATCTGATTTGAAGCCCAGGCTAAATGTATTTGTGAGAGAAAGCAGGGTCCTGATATTAATAGTTTCCTACGGGGAAAAGAAAGGAATGTCTCCTGAATGGCTCCTCTGCCCCTTGCTGAAGAGAAGACTTGAAGCAAGAGAAAAATGTACACAGACATCCTACAGTACATACAGCAGATTCAAGAGCATTCCTACTCTTTTGGGAATAAAGTAGAGTATTTCTTGCCTGATCAAGGGCAAGTTCTCAGAATCTGCAGGGTTCCTCACCTCATCTGCACCGTGAAAGACTAATCCCTAATAGACGGTGAGGATTTGTCGAGGACTCAGCAAAGCAGTGACAGGAGCCACCGGGCTCTGGCCCTGCCTAGCTGCTGGTGAACGGCTCCAGCACTTGGCCACCTGTAGCACCAGAGCCAGGGAGAGGGAAAGAGATGCAGGGTTTACGACTAGGATCTAAAACAAATTTTATTGGAAACTTTTATGTCTGTAGGTTTGAGTAGTTTTTATAGAGAGGAGTTCTGAAAACTGCCATAAAATTTTGCCTTGGGGGTTATGATTACATTTGTATCTTTCCCAAACTTGTATAAATAAAGACGACAGTTTTTACTGTAGAAGCTTAAAAGGTTAGAGACGTATTTGGGTCTGTGATGAACCTTTTATAGATGTGATGTTATAAGAATTTATTCTTAAATATCAATAAAAAAAATACAACTTTACATTTCTTGATAAAGCAGTGGCGATTAGAAAAAGAGCTATGTGGCAGAGGTGGCTGCATCGCTTCTGACTTCCTTTCTGTTAAAATAATGCTTTGTTAATTTTTTGTTGACTGGAAGCAATTAACTAATTTGCATTCTGTCAGAGGAGGAATGTTTTTTCTAAGGATGCTTCCTGGTCTCCTGGCGTTTCACGTGAGATTCCCCTCACACCTGATTTAGGTCATGAGTTGGTATAAAACCTCTTTATGAGGGACTGGCACCTCATATACTTATACCTTTGTAAATATGCCGTATGATTTTTGTACAAGTAAACATAATACCCATGTTTTACGTAGCATATGCAAAGCTAAAAACATTGAAGGACTCACCGCTGTTGGACCTGCTATGGTTTTCCCTTCCATGCTTCTGCTGGTTGATGCTGTATATTTTCCTGTGGGGTTCTCTCTCCCTTTCTCCCCTCTCTCCCACACATCTGTACATTCATTCCCATAACCAATTACTCTCCAAAGTTTGGCAGTGACAGGAACGCAAGAGCAAACACTTCCAGTTCCAGGAGCACTTTGTACTGGTTAAAACAAGCATCCCAATGGGTCCCAGGGGAGTGAGGTAAACCACAGCAGTGGGGCTCTTTATTGGGATTAATACACTTATTTTGCAAACACGGAACAAATTGTTTGTAAAGTGAACACTTGAACACTGGAAACAAGGACTATTGAACCTGCTCCCTCTTCTCAAGCACAACCACAGTAGGATTTCAAATTTCAATGAAATGAGCGATAATCTTATTTGTTGCAGATAGGATGACTAATTAGTGAGGAAAACTCCTTGAAAGCATTCAGTGCAAGCAGTTCTCTCTGAACGCAGTGCATGGCACAGCGGGGCACTGAGCACTGCACTGGCATGGATACACACTACTCTGCACCATGTGCATGTGTCCCTGAGGAGGCATGCTGATTAAACTGGGCCTTCATGAAGTTAAGCAACTCAACCATGCACCTGAATGAAACTTTTTGCCCACAAATACCTTAAAATCAAACAAATTAGACACCTTCATTCCAAAACATACATGTACATTCCAAGAAACAGCCCTCTTTTTATTTTCTTCTTTATTTCAAGAAACTTCCCTTTCTCTTACCTTGATTTCCTCTTGATCAGAAGAATTGCGTGTTGCAGTAACAGTGAAACATGGACTTAACAGAATGCCATTGGAAATCATAATATTTACGTCCAGTTGTTGTACTTGATTCAGAGTTAAAGTAATTTTTACTAATCGCCTTTTCATCTCACACAATGGTTCCAGCTAAGTAAGATTTAAGTATCTCTTACCTTAGAGTCCTCATCTCGTGTGCTGCCTCATGACCATACCCTTGGGCAGTCGATCCACGGCTATGCTGGGTCACTGGAGATACAGCTATACTGCAGCATCCAATGCAGATGAGACAGCTGGTGCATGAGGCACTTTAAGAGCCCTGAAAAAGAAATGTGTGGGTTTGAACCATGCCACGGTAAAATATTCTAACATTTTCCAATACAGAATTTTCCATTCTATGAGAAATACAACTGTAAAAATACAAACTTTTGTGTTGATTAGAATGAAAATAAATTTTGAGGCATTGGAGGAAGTATGAAAACTTTCTTTTAATGATTCCAGTGGTAGCTTCTCTTTTGCCACCACCTTTATGCTGTGCGCGGTCAGAATGGAAGGCCAGAAAAGCGAGCCCATCCACTGCTGTGTGTTTGCAGAGAGCCTGCTCTTATAGGCACTCTGGTAATACAACTAATAAATAAGAGGACATGTTATGACTGGTTCCTGGCATTCAAACAATTAAGATTCATTCTACCAAGCACATATGCCCAAGCCACACCGGTATCTAAGTTCAACATTTCCTGAATCACTTCATCAAATGATAAAGATTACTGTTAGTTGCATCCATCAGCAGGCTTAACAGAGACCAAAAGGGGACAGGTACCCTATAAGTATTGCACAGCTACCCAGAAACTCAGCTGCTTTACAACAATTCAAAGTTAAGACAACTCTTAATAGAAAATCATCATTTTTTCCTCTTTCCCTGAGGAAGAATCAAGGTCTTAACAAAGTTGGGATGACCAGAGCTAGCTAAAATACACTTCTCTGGGAAAAAGGAGGCTGTAGACACTCATTCCAGCTTTCTTTTTAGAGCAGCTGCTTTCCTCTCTGCATACACCAGCATTCACTTTCATCTTGCTTCTAAACCTGATGCTTATCCTATCAGGAAAAAGCACCAGTAACATGGGAATTTAGGCTGACAATAGACGCACACATTTAAAATGATGAAATGCAAACATTAGCGTCTAAAAGCTCACCAAAATTAAAGACAGCAAACTATTTGCATAAACTATTACCTGTGGAATTAGAGAGACATATTTTTCTTAATAACCTCATCTGTTTTCTGTATTTCAAAGTGAAGAAAAAACGTTTAAACCATCACGATTTTACTCTTTATCATCTCTTTAGGTCTTGCTACAGTTATGAATTGCTAATTGTTTGAGCATAAGGCTTCAAGATATCACTGGTGGACACCAGGTTTCAATCCAAGCAAAGCAAAACAAAACAAAAACATTAAAAAGAAGCTCAGTTCTAGTAATTAAAAAAAAATATATATATTTATTTTTTAAAAGTTGGTATAACTTTGATTACCTGAAATCCAATTTTAATGAAATGTTTCTGGGGGCCTTTCCACCAAGCAATGATTCTGTTGGGATTGCTTTTGCAGTCCACTAATTTCTAATCATCTCGAAGTAGAAGCAGGAACGCAGAGAAGATTGGGAGAGAGTGACAAACTAAAAATCTCAGCCTCTGGATATGAAAACACTCATTTCAAGAGAAAGGAAGAAATACAGCATCATGTTGTCATGAAAAACAAACTGGGAGCAGTTTTATTTTCCTTCCACAACAAAGAAATAAAATCTTGAAAACTGGTAGAAAACTTACTGGTGCATTTTGCCAAGAGACCTTTTGTGTTAGGAGTCATTTCAACTTGCCCCCACCTGAGGGTTGACACCTGTATGGCTGGTGGAGATGCTCCCCTGCCCTTGCCTTCCACCCCACCAAAACCAAGGACTCAAAACTTCACCGAAGACTAATTTCTAATTTCTTTAGCTACTCCATTAAACTCTTGGAGGTACCCTGAACAGCATATTTTACATATATTGACAGGGCTCAGAGGACTGTGGCAGCTAAATACTGCCCAAGGGTAAGAAGACATTGAGAGATGGCGGAATATCGCTGGGAGCTGGAGGCTGAAGGCAACAAGCACAATCAAAGCAGCCATTGTTACCTCAGGCCATCTTAGTGCTGCTGTCTCCAGGGAGAGCCTGTGCTTGTTCATTGCCCTTAAAGTGTTACTCTGCATGCTGAAGACTGTGCACAAAGACTTGGATATAAACACCACCTGTCTGCAAGGAAACTTTCAACGTGGAAGCCTTTAGAGACAGCATGGCAGTGGGCTCCAGTTGCTGCACTGAGCTGGGGTCCCCCAGGCCAAACCTGTGGCAGTGAAGCACATGGGGGACCTGCAGGTACTCACGGGTTGAGATGCGACACTGAGCACAGAAGGATGCACAGGGGTGTGCAGGGCTCGCATTTAGGTTACAGGATCTTCGTGGTGCCCCATGAAGGTATGGGGTCGTCCCATGGCTGAAGAGCAGACCAAGGAGGCTGGCCGGCTCCTCAGGGGAGAGCTAGAGGAGGGACCCCATCAAGTCCTGGCAGGCAGATCTGAATGCTGGCCAGCAAAGTTTAGCCCTGATGGTATCTTCTTGCAGTTTATTACACAAATTAATAACCTTCAGAACTCAGCCCTACGTGAATCCCAGCAAGCACTCGCCACTGTGCTGCCTGCAAACACCAGCCCCAGGCTCTTACTGGGGGAAAAGTGATTTGCGTTTTGTTACAGATGCACCACGGGCACTGCACGGTGCTGCTAGCAAAAGGGGTGTTTTAGTTAACCTTTAGGTTTTCCTCATTAAACTGAGTAGCTGTCACTTTTTTTTTTTTTTTTTTTTTAAATTCCTGCCTTTGAATTGATCGTGTGATGACAAAGAGCTACAAGCAGATTTCTAAGTGGTGCTGAAACCACAGTCCAGGAAGAGCCAATTTTTACAGACTGTGTTTTATTAAGTCACTCCTGATTAGCATTGTCACTTAAAACTATCCCAAATAACCAGGATAATGACTGCAAGTCACACTCCAGCTTTATCCTAGTGACTTTAGCAAGTGATGGCTCTGCCAGGAGCCCCACGAGCTGCCCCAGACATTGCTGCCCCACAGCCCCATCTCACAGCAGCATGAGCAGGAACTGGGCAGTGACAGCGGCTTTGCTACCGTGTGCAGGCGGGGGAACACGAGGCAAAGTGAGAGTCACTGTGCTGTTGGGGATGTGCCCAGAAACAAGACAATTAGGAAATGCCAAACAAAACAAGTAGCAGCCGAAACAGAAAGCCTTCACAATGCCTTCACCCGGTTTCAACTTGTTTCTTTTTTTTTTTTTTTTTAAAAAAAAAAAAAAAAAAAGAGCTGTTGGATCCAGGCTTGCTTGCAATGTTCTTCTTGTGCTGTGTGCACGGCATCCCAAGCCTAGACCTCAAAGAAGCCAGCAAGCAGAACAAGATGAGATGTGTACATTTCCATTTCCAGATCTACCCTTGGAGAGCACGGACTCCAAATCGAAACACCAAGGCTGCAAAGTCAGCACCATCCAAGCCCAGTGGCCATTTCCAGAGGACCCAAGTGGAGTTGTGCGGTCCCAAGATACCACCGCAAGCGTTGGGCTAACATCAGCCATTCCAGCTGGAGCGCTGGTGCTCTGAGCAGGAAGGAAGCAGGGGAACATCCCAGAGGAATTGGGAGATGCAAGGAACCCCCAGGCCTCCATCCCTGCTCAGAGGCACATGCCAGGGGTGCAATATCACTCAAGGGGCATAACCGTGTGGCAAGGCTTACTCTCTACACAGCTGCCACGGACAAACACAGCAACGATTCTCCCCGTGCCAGTGCAGCAAGGCCAGAGCCTCTGGCCAGCCTCCGCCAGGCCTGGCTGTCGGGCTCCTCCGGTCTCCTGTTCCCCACACAGGGTGTGCAGACGAGATGATGAAAGCTTCAGGGAGGATATTTTGCCAGTGTCTATCTTTTTATTGTTGTTACAGGTTGGCATCTCCAAAGAGCAAGGAACGGGTGCCAAGTTTATTACTACCCAAGTTTTATGATTTACAACCTGCACAACTGAAGCCTGAAAACACAGCAATTTTGCAGGGTAATTCTGGGAAGTAACTATCCTACAGCACCAATTATTAAAACCACTTGCACACATTAAAGCTATAAAGATTAAAAATATAGCACACTTGTCATTAAATATGTATGCAGTCATGTAATATGTATTATATACCAGTGCAATGGCCAGCCGCATGTGCTCCAGCACAGCCCCATGGAAGGACTGCAAACCCCAAGTCCCAAACCAGCACGCATTTTGTCAAAGCCGAGGAACAAGTTTGTCATGCAAAATAAACACAGATGTTCCAAGCACTGACTGTAGCTTTCAGGCAATGGCTAGGAAAAGAAAGTGCTGTAGGAAAATATGCCGCTCAGTACAAGTCTCCCGTCTCTGCACATACTGTACTTCAGCATCAGCTGAGGCTGGATGAGTCATTTAAAGGACATATCCTGTTGTTGTTTTTAATTTCGTTTGCTGCTCATTGTATTTTTTCCTCAATGCTCTGTCTTGAAATGTATTCAAATGGCTCCCCATCCTGATGTGCCTGGCACGCTTTAGTGACACAGACACTCTTTTCTGTGTGGCTTACTAAATCTGCTTCATGTTTTAGAAAGGCTAGAGTTTATTAGCACCTCAGGCCTTGCTTTGCTTTTTTATTGTAATTGTTTTGCTCTTCTCCCTCATTCAGTTCCCCTGAGAAATGAATCATTTTCTATTGTGCTACACACAGGAACATCTTTCAATTTCTCTAAGTACCGCATACAATTCCCATGGCCTAGGTACACGTACGGCTGTAGAAACCACGCACCCATACGCATGCACGCCTGCACCTACCATTGCTCAGCTTTCAGCCCAGTTTTCATCTTTTTCCAGACAAAAGCACGGTCAGAGTTTCCAGGTAGAGCTAATATTTATGTTGGCTCAGATAAAAAGTTCAACTGAAGCCATGGAAAAACAAAAAAGTTAGATTCTGCCTTAAAAGTATGTTCAAAGGAATCTCCATAGTTGTTGTGCACAACCAAATGGGCGCGGGCTCACACTTTGACCAGTTCGTTCTTTAGCCATAAGGGAAAATGGTCTGGCTACGAGAGACTCCACGGGGAGATCCAGTCTGCTCTGCCCAGCCATAGGCTCTTCTTTTTTCTCCACCTTAGAATAGTAACAACACGAAGATGATGTTTCTCTGACATACCATGAAAATGATACACGGGGAATGGGAGGCTTTGGGACAGTCCGGTAGCAAGGGCCATATCAGAACAATCCCTCCGAGGAAGGATTTTTTTTTTTTCTTTCTATAATCCTACAGAAAAACCACCCACCTTTCAGCTAAACAACCCAGGAAACTACAGATTTTTGTCTCGCGGTTCGACTCGAAGCTTGTTTCTCCGAGTACTCGTATGGATTTTGTGTCTTCAAACGTGTAAGGCTGGCATCTCAGCACCAGCTCAAGCAGCAGAACTTAATTCTTGCCACTTCCTATTAAGAGAGCAGCCTTCTTTTTCAGCTAACAAATGCTGCTGCTCTGTACACACTAGCAAAACAGTGAAAGAATAAGTCCATACCCAATTCTCATGCAAACTGCCACTGCTGAAGCTCACAAGCATACTTCACCTGCTCACAGAGTCGCTCCGGATCCCTGCAGGCTGATGCACCAGAAGGTGAAAGCACACCCCCGCATCTCACCTGATGGCATCTCACCTTCCCCAGACAAGAGGAGGCTTTTTGCCTCCAAAATTCAACACAGCAATTCCAGTTGAAGGACAAGGGATCGATTCTGATGGAGGATCAACCCACAGCCACTCCTGCAGCAGTTGAAACCTGTAAGTTTTGCAACGTGCTTTGCTTGTGGCCCTTCTGTCCCTCCCTTGTCCTCCTTTTGCATGAAATATCATTACATCGTCCCCACTCATGACCATGTGCAGACTTGAGAATAAAGCCCTCCTGAAATCCCTCCCTGACTAAGAACATGACACTCATGACTGTATCGTTGGCTTGATTTGGGAAAGCATCTCAGAGAGACTCTCGGCTTCCCATTCTTAATGGCCTGATGCTCTTTTCGCCTTTCCATTCCCTTGCCTTGAGCGTAGCATGGAATGGCTGGGAACAGCGCTGACCAAAAAACAGTGCGTGCTGTCTTCTGAGCCTGCCTTCAGCCAAGGAGCAGAGGAAGGGATGGAACAACTTGAACCACCCCAGCATGACTTAACAGAAGAGATCCAGTCTGCATGACCAACCCCGATGAGGAAGCTTTCAGGCTCTTTTAATTCACTGCGAGACACTTGCAGACAGCTGCAGAGAAACAGCTCCAGTGCTGGTGCAGAAGGAGAACGTTTAGACTTGATTTACTGGATACACATATACAAGATGGTTACTAAACCTATCCCAAAATTAAGCTACAACAACCTTGCACTGAAAAATACTCTCCAGGGATTGAGATTGATTGTTAAGTTCAAAAACCAACAAAAAACCTCACAATCCTGCTGAACTCTAAAGACTATTAAACAGCTGCCCAGGCTCTGATTGAATTCCAGTCTTCAGCCCCGAGTAGGGTCCCAAATCAGCAATGCATTAGGCAAACAATGAGCTCACGTATGCGCTGAGCTTGCTATCTTCCTAAACATCCTAATTCTGCAAGGCCCAACAGCGTAACTGCAGCAGTGAGCAGTGCTATTTCCAGCCACGTAGCAATGGCTGTGAAAGCCCTCGCAGGGCTGCTGTGCTGGTCTCAGGCACTTTACATCAATGTAATTTAATTCAGTTCCCTGCCCTGAATAAGCTTTCTTGGCATATGCAAGGGTATGTTGGTAAAACTGTCTGCACGGGGGAGGTTTTTCGTCCCATTGTAATTATGCCACAGATTCAGCCTTGACAAAGATTGACAGACCTGCAACGGGGAAACAAACCACTTACTGTAGATCTTAACTAACTAAATAGAACTAAGCAACAGAGCATGCATTTCCCGTGTCAAGTAGGGAATCTGCCTGGAAATGTGCACAGAATCAGCCGTAGAAGAGGGAAGCACGAACAAAGAAAGCTTCATTGACTAACTTGAAATACATAGATGGGTGCAGGAAACCTGGGATACTTGCAAAGATCTACCCTGAATAGGAAAAGAGGTTAAATTTGTCAAGTAAATTACTTGCAGAACATTCTCCTCCCAGCTCTAGCCAGCAGTAGTGAGTCTGAGACAATGGGTAATTCATTACCCACGCATCTCTGTCTGAACAGGGCAACAGAAGTCATTTGGCGTCTGTAGACCTAATTAGGTGTCATTAAACGGACCGATGCTCATTTTCCTGCTGCACGACTGAAAAGGCAATTTGTTTGTGCGATGCAAAGTTGCAAAGGTAGAAGAAAGCTTTAAAAGCCGCCTCAACTTTGTGTGCCATGAGTGCAATTGAAACTGCTGCAAATTTGGGGTGCAAATAAGTGGGGGAATGCAACCGAGCAGGCTTTGCCCCCTGCAATTTGTGGGAAGTGTGCAAGCGTGCACAGCTGCTGATGTGCATTTTGCTACAGTTTGCTAGCAGCATGCCCCCCACAAAATATACCGAAGCAGCAGAAATCTGGAGGGAAGGAGGCATAAAAATCCCAACATCTGGAAAAAAAACTCCTTAATGAGGTATTTTACATCTTTCTGTGTTTTACGCGCTGCTTCTCATTACAAGAAGAGTGCATAAGCCAGAGTCCTTCGAGGTCAAGGCAGCATTTCCTAGAGAGTCATTCGAGTGCTCTGGCGTAGGTGTAGCAGCCTGGAGGCATCCAGACAGAACCCAATGCTCAACACCTACCTCCAGGCACGCGAACTGCTCCCAGAGTGCTCGCAGCGGGCTCTGGCTGTAGCTCCCCGTGGCCTCCTCAGTTAATAAAAAGCCTGCTGCAAGACAAAGTGGGGCGAGATGCTCATGACACCTCCTGCTTCTGTGCACAGCCTTTTGTACTGAACATTTGAACTGCAGCCCTAGAAACAACCCAGCGTTTTGAAGCTGCCCCAAAACATAGCTTCTGCTCGGCTAAGTAGAGTATGCTAAATCCAGTCCTGTAGACTGTTTGTGGTTTGGGGAGGTCCTCTGAAACGCAGGTAATGAGATATTTTTTCTTTACCTAAACCAGTATCTTGCCTGGTTTTCTTTGTACTTCAAACTGTGTAGTTTGAAAAAGCACCAAAGCACCAGAATAAATGATGCTGCCGTCTCAAGTGAGTTTTTTTCTTTTTTGTCTATGGGGTAATATAAATGTTTTAGATATCATATAGGGATATTTAGGACGCAGACGCAGTTTTGAATCTGGAGGAAGTACTGAAGGGTGAAGATGCTTCGGTAAACTAGCAGCTAGAGGCCCATAGCCACCACATATAACCAATGTGACCCATATTATGCTGGCCTCTTGATGCTGTAACAGCATTACAAGCATCAACAACAACCTTAAATCATTTTCTGAGATTGCCTTAGCAATGTGCATCTTTCACTAACGCGTTTGTGATGACAGCAGTTCTAGTTTGGAAGCCAGCTGCAGTTTTCTAGACCGAAGGCAGCTTCAAGTTCAAGAAGTGGAGGTTTTACCCACCCCACTCCAGAACCTGCAAATTCCACAACTGGGAAGAACTGCAGTCCTGCCTGGCAATTCATTTGTGAAGCCAGTCCTGTGCAGGACCCTGCTGTCCATTCATTAAGCACGCCCAAACCTTGTGTCTTCTCAAAATCTCCCTCTCTGCTCCAAGATCTACACTACCACTGCAGGCTTGCAGGAGAAGCGGGAGGGACTTGCTATTTCTCCTGCTAATGGAGAGGAGAAATGTTAGTGAGGATGATCATGCAGAAGGTTCAAAACAGCCAGAAAAATGACCTTTGCAGAGCAAGTCATGGATGCCAGAATGTAAATCGATTCAAAACGCAACTGGGCAAAAGAAACGCATGCTGGGTTAAAAGGATACGGATATGGCTGCCAGCCCACAGACACCACAGAAGTCAAGGAAAGGCTCACCATCACATCACATTCAGGCAGAGAGGCTGGTATAGAGGGAGCAAGGTGGTATCATGATATCAGAAGAGTCCCAGCAAGTCCGTAAAGCTTTATCCTGACCGAGCGATGGCGGTCTTTTTTTTTTCCCCTGAGATTCCTGCCAAGTAAAATATTCTCTGCACTGTTTTGATGGAAATTAGCACTGAAATCATTACTGGTACAGTTTCATTTACCAATAAAAGAAAAAATAAAACCAAACGTTTTCTTACAGAAAACCTGTTTGTGTTTATGTTTTCATCAAGACGCTATTTCAAACATGACCTCGGTAAAAATAACTACCAACAGCCCTTAAAATACATCTACGGTGAAGTCTGAGGGGGTGGAAAAAGAAGGAAAGGAGTTCAGTTTGTACATATGCAAAGGAAACAACACGAACATTTTAAAACATAATCTTTCCTTTTTTAATTTACCTCTTAACTAAGCCTTATTAAGCAAGATCCCTTCCTGCGGGCAGGAAGGTAAGCACATCTACACTGTGCTTTTTCCTTACAAGCTAAAACAATTTTCTCCTGAACCAAAACTGAGCCAGATGACACCAATATTAATA